>NC_090937.1:896376017-896684343 GCF_040938575.1 Ambystoma mexicanum | reverse complement strand
TTTTTAATACATTTGCTAACAAACACTATTATTCTCTGGGTTTAACTTTACACTCTTTACACATTGCTTTAATACAGGTCAAACAGATGTTTCGCATGTCGTGTTTAGATAGCGTTATTGTTCTTGTATGTAGGTTAACATTGCCGATTCAAGTAATCCCCTGATCCCGAGGTCAACAAAGGACATGGTCTACATGACCCTAACATGTAGCCTGCAGGCAGGTTGGACATTAACTCTCCTACAGAGGTTGAAGAGGTTAAAACAAGAACAAGAGAACATAGGTCGGCCATTTTAGGCCACAGGGTGACTTTGCACTATAAACTAAAATGGCGGCTTTAACCTAAAATGGAGGCTTGATTCACTTAAGGTCGCGACCTTGCAGTACGGATTTCCTCGCAAAGGGACTGGGCATAGGCCAACATATACAATGAGGACGGAAACAATATTATATCAGTTTTAACAAACCCTCCTTTTGGCCTATGCCAAGCGCTAAACTACCTTCAATCACTTTGCGACTAACTCCACATTTCAACGTTTATACACCCTGAATCATTGTCAGACATATCTATTGCCATTAGATCAGACACTAGAGTTTCTTTCAACACATACTCCTTGGAAACCTTATCTGGGGCATATATTTTATGCCCTAATACACTTGTTACTTGCGCGCAACACCCCCCTAATACTGAACATATACCAGGGAGACACTGTATACAACAACAAAGGAACAGAAAACTACCCAAGACAATCAGCAGGGCCGAAAACAACTTCCATCCCCACGACCATAGGAGGTCCCAAAACCATGCACTAAGTTCCCAGTTTCCCTCAGGAACACGCACTTCTGAACTAAGAACATGTAGATTTTGGATAGCCCTAAAGATCATTGGAGAGGAGTCTGGTGCGTAAACGCAGCAGGCGAACCCCACTAATTTACATACTCCTCCACGCTCAGCCAAAATGACATCTAATGCCTTCCGGTTCTGAAGAGCTACTAATCTTATCGCTTTCTGTTCTAACGTCATATTATAGAGTATGTCAGTGGTCCGGTTGATGGTTCTCTCCAATACTCTCGCTAGTCCCCAGATATCTTCTACATTCGTAATTTGCCCAGAAAATGGCTCAAAGGATTCATGATGTCTCCTAGAGTTTGCGCTGGAGTATCCCCCTTCACATCTCGTCGTGGACGAGTCGTCAAATGTCTGCAGTACTGGCAATAAATACCCCAGGTAATAGAATCCCTAAATAGCAGGTTCCTCGCCAATCCCTGGGCAACCATGGAAATGCCACATTACCGCAAACGAAATAGACAGGTTCAACTATGTACAGAGGTCTGTTCTCACTAGTCAAATTCGCAACGTTGGCGCATTTTCTAAAATTACCCATTGACCGTGTTCCATTCCTCTGTATGCAGAAGGACACTGAATCGGGCTATGGTTAACAGAATAAGATGGAGGCGTGGCATCCTTATTGCCTATAGGAGCCATTTTGAAAGAGATCAAAGACTGAAAAGGACGAGACAATCTATCAGAGGGCCTAACAGTAGCAACGTTTGGCTTACTCCTATTTGCAAAAAGCGAGCATCCCAGGGGCATCAAAACATGTTTTTCAAAACTATTCAAATTTGTACCATCAAAGTTCCCTGAGATGCTGTCATTCCATCGGCCAAAGAATAGTGCTCTAAGAGAAGCATAACAAGCAGTTGTCAAAGGTAAAGGATGAATGTACCAACCTAGCCCCTTATCCCCATGTTGCGGTAGATGTGAGCAAATCCAGCAGTTAGTCCTATTTAAAATTGCATGAGTGGCATTCATTATTAACAAAAGAGTATTATTCTGATAGTTCCGTCTATGCAAAGAATATCTAGGGCACAAAGTATGCAATTGCACGGAAGGAGTGGGGAAAACAGATACATTTTCAACAGGTAAAAAGTCCTCTAGCGGATATGCTTCCTCCAGATACCATAACCCAAAACCAATAGTTACTAAAAACCCTGTTATTATTACAAAAAGGCAACAATACACTTTCGGGGTCTCATTACATGCTTGATCATTGTCTCTGCTAGTCACATATTTATCTAAAAGTTCGGTACGAGCAGTAGCGGGTGCAGGCATCGTAGTCTTCAATCGAAAAAACACCAATTGTTTGTTTGCTGGCGACTCCAGTCGCGTGTCTTCTTAATGTCTTTCCCACAACCCTTAGCCATCAGAAACCTTTCATACAGTCGGGCCAAAAGGCAGGCCCTCAAATGATTTCCTCAACCGCACAGTCAAACCATGCCGTATGTCTATTTTCTTGGATGTAAATTATATTTCACAATTTCTGGTGCCGAAGGATCGGATAGCAGTATGTCGTTACTTCCCACTGGAGGTGGCGAGTGAACAGAAATGGGATCAGAAAATGATTGATCCGGAAGTATCACTGTTGGAGAGTGCAGAGACAAGATGGCTGTTTTGTCTGGCCTTACGAATTCTGGAACGGTCTCCGATACTCTCTTGTCGGTTGTTGCTGTTTTAGGCACGTTGGTTACAGCAGTGGAAAGGGATTCTGTGTCTTCTGTATCGTATGGCACGGGCTGTGGGATCCGTTTGGTGTGTGTCGCGTGCATCCCGTCTTTCGCCCCGCTACCCGCACAGCAGTCTGGGTGACTAGCAGGACCTGGTAGGGACCCCTCCACCGAGGTGCAAGGCAAGACGACCTCTCAAAAACTTTCATGAGGATCCAGTCCCCCGGTTGTAGACTGTGACCAGGACCCTCGTACCGTACAGGTAATGCCTCTCGCACCTGGTGATAAATTGCAAACAGAATTTTAGTCAACTGGTTACAGTAATCTGAAAGAAGCACATTCTCTATATCCCACAACGAGCGACTTTTTGGCATACCCCAAATATTAGCAGGCCTCCCCATTACCACCTCAAAGGGAGAGAGCCCATTCTTAGTTTGAGGGGTTGTTCTCATCGACAGCAACATGATCGGTAAGGCGTCCGGCCATTTTAACTTGGTGCCAGCACACGTCTTAGCAAGCTTGTTCTTTATAATGCCGTTATGCCTTTCCACTAATCCAGCACTTTGGGCATGTCTGGCCGAATGGAACCGTTTATCAATCTGTAATCCTTCACATATTTGTAGGATTACAGCAGTGATAAAGTGTGGCCCATTATCCGACCAGATGACTCTCGGCAGCCCGAACCTAGGAAAAAACTCTTTCAACAGAGTTTTTGCATTGGTTATGGCCATTGCATCTCTAACATGGAAGGCCTCAACCCACTTACTAAATGTACAAATGACAACCAACACATATTTAAGATTGTTGCAACATTCCATTTCAATAAAATCAAAGTGGATAACCTCAAACGGAAAGAAAGGTGGAGCGAAACTTCCTCTAGGAGTCGAGGTACCTTTTCCTAGATTGTGCTGCAAGCAGACCATGCACCCTTGGACAAAGCGCTCCGCAATTTTGAAAATGTTATCATTGGCCCATAGACTGTGTAACATTTTAGTCAATTTACTCGCGCAGACATGGGTTGGACCTTGAGCCATATTGACCATCATTGTAATATAGGCGTCAGGGAGTAACCATTTTCCTTCAACATTGTCCACCCAACACCCATCACCATCCAATCTTCCTGCACCCTTGTCCCATTTCTTAGTCTCCTCTATAGTAGCATCTGTTTGAATGTCTTTTACAGAATCGATACTTTCACCAAAAGTGCAAACATTTACAGTTTCCCTTACAGCATACATTTCTGAACTAAAATCAGTGGCAGTTTGTTTAGCTATCTGATCAGCGAAAGCATTCCCTTTTCCTATATCATCTGTAACCTTTTGTTGTGCTGTACGTTTTTTAATAGTTAACTGAACAGGGAGTGCGAGCGCTGAAAGTAATTGCACTATTAAAGTGCCATGCTGTATTTTCGTGCCATGTGAGGTCAAGAACCCTCGTTCTTTCCAAAGTCTACCGAAGTTGTGAACTACCCCAAAGGCATACTGACTGTCGGTACATATATTCACTGTAAGCCCTTCAGAAAGTTCACATTCTCGAGTTAACGCTATAATTTCTGCGGCCTGCACGGAATTATGCATAATTCTTTTGGTTTCCACAATCGTGCTTAAAGTAGTGATGGCATAAGCAGCCCTGGATGTACCATTCGGAAGTTTAAAACAAGAGCCATCACAAAATAGCTCTCCTTGTGGGCTATTCAAAGGTGTGTCTTTCAAATCAATACTACCTTTAGTCTCTTGTTCTGTATTATAAAGGCAATCGTGTGACGTTTCGTCACCATCAACAGTATCTTGCGGGACAGGTAAAAGTTCAGCCAGATTTAATACACCTTTGAATTTGAATGTGGGGAGAAAACAAGATCAATTCGTATCTTGTCAATCGTGCGGAAGTGAGGTGTTGCATTTGAGTTCTATTCCATAAAATATCTACAGAGTGAGGTACCATTAGGGTTAACGCATGACCCAGGACCATTCCCTCACTCTGTTTTACAGACGCAGCAGCAGCGACAGCTCTCAAACATCTCGGCAAAGTGCATGCAACAGGATCAAGGGCGGATGAGAAATAGCCGCACAGCCTATTCTTCCCTCCATGTTCCTGCGTTAACACAGCCAAAGCACATCCATCACGTTCATGCACATACAACACGAAGGCCTTTTCATAATTTGGAGTTCCTAAAACCGGCGCCGAACACAGCGCAGTTTTAAGCAAATCAAATGCTGTCTGGTGTTCCAATGTCCATGGCAATGGCAAAGAAATGCCCTTTTTTGTCAAAGCCAGTATTGGTTTAATCGTTAACGAAAAGTTAGCGATCCACAATCTACAGTAAGAAGCCATACCTATCAGGGCTCTAACTTCCTTCTGCGTATTTGGGACAGACATGCCAGAAATAGTTTTTATTCGTTCAGGTGTCAGCAATCTTTCCTCCTTTGACAGGATATAGCCTAAATAGGCGACCTCCTGACAACAATATTGGAAATTTTTTGAGTGAAGATTTGTGACCATGTTTAGCTAGATGACAAAGCAACAACATGGTGCCTTCTTTACAGGCACTTTCAGAATCCGCAGACAAGAGGAGATATTCTACATACTGTAGTAACTTGCAAGTAGTAGGCAATTCGAGAGTATCGAGCTGCTCTTTTAATGCCCTACTATAAATACTTGGACTCTCAGAGTACCCTTGTGGTTCACGAGTGAATGTGAACGTGCGTCCACCTAAGGTAAACGCGAACAAATACCTACTATCCTTGTGTATGGGAATACTGAAAAACGCGTTTTTGAGGTCAACAACTCTAAAGTGAGTGGCAGAAGCCGGAATCATAGTTAGTATCGTTGTAACATCAGGTACAATGGGAAATTGAGGAGCCACAATTTTGTTAATAGCGCGTAAATCAATTATAAACCGAAAGGAAATCGCATTATCACCTTATTTGTATACTGGCAAAATCAGGCTGTTACACAAACTACCAGTAATTTCCTGAATGACTCCACGATGTACAAAATCAGAGACTATACATTACAAAGCCTGTTCGCCTTCAACTGAGATCTTATATTGTGGGATGCGAGGCCATTTTACTCCATGTTTCAGAATAATTTTAACAGGTTCAATTTGAAGAATGCCCACATCATTATCATCAATTGCCCATGAGCATTCCGGAATATTACTGAATTCTGGCGGTAAAGGTCGAGTCAAAAACTGAGAGGCGAGTGATTGCTGAGGTGAAACTGTTAACCGAACTCCGTCCGGAGAACAATGTATTACTGCATGCAATTCCTTCAACAAATTTAACCCCAGCAAATTCTCCCCACAGTTTGTGGTAAGTAGAAATGGACACTGCTCCGTGAAGGGACCCAGTGTTATCGGTACCGGCAAAGAGACCGGACAAACTACAGGTGTGCCTGAAAACCCTACGGAAAGGTTGGACTGCCCTGACAGGCGAATATTTGGAACCCGTGAATGGTCAATGGAACATTTCTGTGCTCCCGTATCTACTAAAAATAGATGCTTCCTATTTCCCACCGCCATCTCAACGTAGGGGCCTTTCTGATGAACGGGAATAGGCGTTGGTTCCAAATCCTGCTTCGGACAATCCTAGCGAAACAGAATGTCATCAAAAGGAAGCTCTTCAGAGAGGTACGCAGCAGAAGGGTGATCAAAAATGTTTCTATTATCCACATATGAAACTTGCTTATCTTGTGAAGGAGGTTGCTGTGATTCTGGTGCAAACTAACCTCTGCCAAGGCCCCCTGCACCTGGGTGACCTGTGGATCATCTACCCATGTTCCAAAATGACCTTTGCTGCAAGGTCGGACATTGTGCGCGCCAGTGACCTTCCTGTCAACAATAAGCACACTGGTTAATGGTTACTGGAGCCAGGGGCGTACTTCCCTGTGGAACATACTGACCTCTAAATTGATTACCCCCTCTAGGGTTTCTAACAATCTGTTGTAATAGGACTTTTGTTTTCAGGTCACGCTTTTTTTTCTCAAGTTTTTCCTTTTCATTATTCACAAGATTTTCATAGTACTGAGCCATGTGCGGTACTTCTGATTGAGACTTCGCCTGCCAAGTGTTTTCGGAAGACATAATCTGTAACTGGATGTCAGGCAGCAATTCACGTACAAATTTGTCGACAAACAGCCTTTTCCCTGACTCTGTGCCTAAGTCTTGTCCACTGAAATCTGAAAATACCTGTTCAAACCGATTGAAGAAATCGGTAGCACCCTCAGACTTTCCTTGGCACAGGCCGTAAGCTTGTCCCAAATGATTCTTTTTTCAGGAACTATAGTTTTAAATTTTACAATAATCCTATCAGGCAAAGTTAATATCACTTGTGGCGGTCGCTCGCCAGCTGGTCTTTCTCTGTCGCGCCTAACCATGTTATCCCATGTATCTCCTAACCCAGGTACATCATCTACAGTCCTAATCTGTTTCCACAAATCAACTGGCAGGAGTACGGGAAATAACAAATCAATATCACTTAAGGTGAATACGGATGATTGTAAGACCGACTCTCTTTATTTATAGAACCCCGTCGGATTCTTTCTTATATTGGGAATAGATTGCTTTACGGTGTTCACTTCCTGTCTTGAAAACGGGACGTGAACAAACTGCGATACGTAATGTGCAGGAATGTCCACCGCGAGTATTCCTTGTGCAGCATCGGACGCAATCTCAACTTTTGGGACAAATGTCGGAGGGACCTCTCTCATAGGCAACTGAGAAGTAGGTAGCTCCGAACGCTTACTAAGCAATAGAGCCAAATTGAGCTCTAAGGCAGTCGAAGAAGTATCAATCGAAAAGGCTCTCTTATAAACACTCAACAATTCTGCAGGACAACAAATCTTTCTTTTTACACACTCATTCCGCAGGTATTCTACCATAACCTGTATCACTTTCTTTTGCATTTCTAACGTATACTGACCATATGTGTCACATACTTCATCTGGAGTTATCGACATATTCGAAATCCATCTTATCGCATCCTTTGTACAAATTCGCGCTTCCTCACCTTTTAATTCACGGCGAGGAGAAAACCGTTTCTGTAAGAACATAATACCTAAACTATCACCATCTGCTTCTTCATTCTGTAACTCTTCCAACTCCTTCCTATACACAAAAATCCTCTTAACATGCTCATATACTTTCTCCGCAGTATCTCTGGACAATGCTAAGGCGTTCAAATCCCGTAACCCTTGTGGGAGATCCACACCATTTAATCTATTCCACATTATACTCAAATGAATCCCTAACCCTTCAATAAATACATTTTTCTCAGGAATACTTTTTAGATTTTCGAGTGTGGAAAAAACATCAGCTTGTTCACCCTTCTCCATACAATGTTTAGCCCAAGCAATCAATTAATTATTTTTATCTGGGGACACAGTATTCCGAGTCACAACCCTTGATCCCGCTCCCTGGTCTACTACAAGCGATGACGAATCACTTGGAAGAGGAAGAGTAGGCACACTCTGAATGTCAACAGGTGGAGGCAAGGGGGCAGGCAAAGGAGCGACAGCTGGAAGAACAACAGGGAGGACCGTAGGAACGAAAGGAGGAGGAATAACAACGGGAAGGGACAAAGCACCAGGAAGAGGGACGTACGGGGGTGGTGCAGAGGCATCGGGCCTTCCTTCATGCAAAAGTTTATTAATCAATTCATCTGACGTATGAAAATCTTTTGAAGGGTACATTTTTTGAATGCCTAATTGAAACGCTCTGTCCGTGTTCCTAACTGACTCCAATTGTTTATTTTGATCATATAACTGTGCCTTTTCGACACTCGTCATATGTCGACGCATATGTTTCTCTCTACTCTTTTGTTGCTGCAAAGCTTCTGTTTTCCAACTGTGCAATGCATCAAATGCTGCAGGTCTAGCCTTTTTCTTTACCAATACAGACTCTAGATATTCTATTCGAGGGATTTCAAAGCTACCATTGGTTGGCCACCGAAGATTAGAGTTATGTCTGGTCTGTCTGTGCCAAATGTCATTAAATGCTATACTACCAAAGCCTTTCTTACAGTACATAGTACATGCCGGCGACCCCTCCTGTGGTGAGGGACGGCTATCTTCCAAAGATTGTTTGTCACTGCAGAATAATGCCCTGTAGCAGGCAGACAATTTCCCAGGCATATCAAAGTTCTGGTGTTACCTGGTCAAATAATTGGGCTCACGAGTACAATGCGCCAAATTCAAATTGTCAGGGTTAAATTAAGACCAAAGGACTGGGAGGCCCGAACGGGTCAATAAGGACAATTCTAAGGACCCACGTGTCTGGTGATTTCGGCAAATTTACCCACCTCCATATATGGACCCTCGTCAAGACGTTGTCTCGGGCTACAGCTCACCGTTCAGGGATCAGATCATGCTGTTCTGTCGAGGAATTCACTTCTCGTCCAGAGGAGCCGTTTCTGTTGGCACCGTCCGATCCCGGTCCGGTAGCCGAGCCAACCTTCAACGAGACGAAGTCGATCTTGAGGGTCCCTATTCGGGCGCCAACTGTGGAATCAGAAAATACAATATTAAGGCTTTTACACCATGCAAAGAGAAATACACCGACACGGGCTTGTATAGATTCCCTGAATCTTTATTGCAATACTGTACAATTTTACAAAACAAAGTACACACATAGCTATTTGGCCATCAATACATCACAGAGACCACCAGCAGGGTTCAATGTGAGCAGTGAAAAGGAATTGCTAGCTGGACATCAGCGTATTTATACAATTTCTTCATAACGATGTCCAGCCTCCTACAAGTTAATCATGTACTGGGCTAGGGTCGCAGCAGGTCCGTTCCTAATTTACATATCTCGTGCGTGCGGTATACTTTTTAATACATTTGCTAACAAACACTATTATTCTCTGGGTTTAACTTTACACTCTTTACACATTGCTTTAATACAGGTCAAACAGATGTTTCGCATGTCGTGTTTAGATAGCGTTATTGTTCTTGTATACTTGTAGGTTAACATCGCCGATTCAAGTAATCCCCTGATCCCAAGGTCAACAAAGGACAAGGTCTACATGACCCTAACATGTAGCCTGCAGGCAGGTTGGACATTAACTCTCCTACAGAGGTTTAAGAGGTTAAAGCAAGAACAAGAGAACATAGGTCGGCCATTTTAGGCCACAGGGTGACTTTGCATGATAAACTAAATTGGCGGCTTTAACCTAAAATGGATGCTTGATTCACTTAAGGTTGCGACCTTGCAATACGGATTTCCTCGCAAAGGGACTGGGCATAGGCCAACATATACAATGAGGACGGAAACAATATTATATCAGTTTTAACACTGTGGCCATTTTACAACCGCGCACCAGGCTATATAAACTGAAAACAGCCACTTGCCTCACAAGAATTCTCAGAGTTGTTATTCAAAATTTCATAAAATGTGAGGTTTTCAACTAAACAACTTTGTAGTCACTGTCAGCCTCTGGAAAAAAACAACTCCTTTTCATTAACGACTTGTTACAAGTGTTTGGTGTGGCCATTACAGAGAGCACTGTCAATCAGAGCAGGTGAATTTATTTATATCCTGCCAACCAAGAAATGTATGGCAACACATTCCGGGACACTGAATGCACCCTGTTGTGGGACAATAATTTTAAGATGTGTTATTCAGAAATTCACAATTTGGGAGTTGCAACAGTTATTTGGTTTTGCCACTAAAAGATGGCACCCTCACAGACAGGCCCTAATCATAATGTATGCTTGCTTACAAGGAATTAAAATACTGTTTCCATCCAGCTATTGACTACTATTTGGATTGGTGTCTAAATGATGCTGTGGCTTGCATCCATTGATTATAATCCGCTCCTACTAATGAGAATTGTTCTTCCAACAAATACCTAATATGCTGAATGGGCACTAAACACAACACACTCGGTTGCAGACATTGGGCCTCACTACAAGTTTGACGGTGGGGTAAAAATGGTGGTAATGCAGTGGTAAAAGAGTTACCACTGCATTACTGCTGCATTACCACACCACCAAACTATAGGTCTGGAAGTTAGGCAGAGGAAACACCTCCAGCAGAATGTTCAAGGTAATTCCTCTACCTTACCGCCCCAAAACAGCGGAATTTGCATTATTACCACTGGTTGTAATACCAACAAAATCCCCATGTAGTCTTATGGACTCCAATTAATGGGGACTAATAGCCCCTACCGCCACTTGCAATCTGGTGCTAATACTGCTGGTGTTAATACCAATAAGCCAAGTGGGGGTAACAATAATACCATTTGCTGGTATATTAATTGTATTACCACTGAGATACCACACAATTCTTAATGTGGCTGATTGTATAAAATATCCTATTGCCTACAAAGAAATGCAGAATTTTTACTCTGCATCTAGTAATTGGTATGGCCACTAAAAGATGGTTCCATCACTTACAGCCACAGAATATAATCTCATGCTCTACCTGCTGCCAAACAATTTGGTGCTATTTGTGGTATTCTTCTCTTCACTCAGAGAATACATGTCACATTAATTTGTGTCATGCAAGTTGGTCAGTGAGATGTTTTAGAGTTAGCATTAAGAACAGAAATATCCTATCTGATTTCAGTTTTCTATCAGTCCCTCAAACAACGTGTATTTTGATTGAATAACTGTTGCTCAAATCCTACATTAATCTTCACTCTGCTCTTCCAGGACCGCCTATATTATCTACCCCCACAATGCAATTCTATTCATTTTCTGTCTATCCCTCAACTAAATCTTCTTTGCTGAACTGTTCTAGCAACATCCTGTCTGTGCATATCAAAAGTGATATCAAAATTGAAACACATATGCCTGTTCGAAGCTGTTTTATTGTGAACCACCAATATCAATTTGCCTGAACCACTGATAATGTTTGTAACATTTTGTTTCACCAAAAATGACCCATATATGTGTCTTTCAGTGTATGTATCATTAGTTGTGTCCACGCTTACCTATACATCCTGTTTCCTTAGATGAAATAAAAGGCTAGCTACTCGATTTTGGAATAGGAGTAGTTGGATGATCAAATAGGTAGGCGTATGTGAAGAATTACTATCTGGCAAGTATATAGCATCCCTGAACTTTGTGCTTGTTATTAATTAATACAATTATGCAGGTAATTATATCTCAAAAAGGGTGGTGTGCTAATAAGACCGTGTTCATTAAGTGTCATGCTAAATGTATAGTATACACCTGGGCTCTGCTGCATCAGTCTCCCTAACTGAAGATCCTGTGCTAGACTGGCAGAGAGAACAGGTTCAGAGGTTGCAGGTGCTCTGTTTGACAGCGCTATTGGGCGATAGTTAATTGGATCTGAGCGCAGCCCAATTTTATAAATTGGAATAATCACAGATTTCTTCCGTGTCAACAGGACTTGTTGAGTAGCCAAGATATGGTTAAATAGAGTCAACAAGAAAATTTGATTGGATTCTCTTTTAAGTGGACATTAGTCATCCCATCTGGGCCCGCCGCTGTGGAGTTTTTCAAGCTTGTGATTATCCTTTGCACATCATCTAGAGTGATGTTTAAACCATCCCAGGCGGTTGATATTGTACGGGGGTCTTGATCTTAGCTCTTATTTAGAGTCAAGATATTTTGAGCAGTGAGAGATCCATGTAGCTTCAGATATGGGATTTATTAGCAGATCATCCTGAGGTGTATCGACAGTTATTGATTGCAGCCCACATTTCCACTATGTTTTTTGATCTTATATGCATAAGCATGTTTTCTGCATTCAGGCGCATGAGGTGTTTTTATAGATGTTGTGCCAGTTGCGATAATGTTGCGTTAATTTGCGGATCTCTAGGTTTGTCTTTAGCGTTGTATTTGTTTTCAGGAGTCTTATTGACTTATTTAACTGTTGTTTCCCCCAGATGACCTGGTCGAAAGCATTTAGTCTACGAATAAAGGGGTTCCTCCCCATTCCCTTCTTGGTCTCATAGGCTTTAAGCAGGGATGAGTAATTAATGGGTGGATCTTTTAGGGCGAAATTGTTACAGACGATGTCAGTATCTAGCTGTCCTTGAAGGGATGTGATATTCTCCGGTCTTACCCTTAGTCTGTTTCTTCCAGGGATAAATTCAAGCATAAAGCAGAAAGAGATATGGTTGTGTGCTGTCCAAGTCAGAGATAATAAATTGTGATCACTAGTTGTTTTAGGGTTGACCGTTAATGATTCAATTAACGGAATCATATTTCGTGAAACACAAATGTAATCTATGAATTGGGCTCCGGTCTTTCCATGCCAGGTTATTTGCCCTGGAATGTCACCCATGGTGTTCCCATTTAATATCAATAGATCTCTGGAAACTATCATGGATCTCCAGCGATCACCTCTTGTTAGTGAGGGTGTTGTTGTTGGTAAGTCATCCTTGGAGTCCTTCCATGTTTATAAAAGACAGTGGCCCTCATTATGACCCTTGCGGAAAGGGGAAAACGATGGCGGAAATGCAATACCGCCATCGAATAGCGCTCGGTGCGACTATGACCCGTCACCGCAAAGTACGAAGCCATTAGCGACACCGTAGTGAACGCCAACGCTAACTGCACTAAGCACGCGCGCGCGCGCCATGCCAAACCGCAAACACCACCATGGTGCAACGGTACGCCAATTCCGACCCTAGCGGACATGTACCTAACGCCATCAGGCATGGCGGAATGGACCATTCCGCCATGGCGAGAAGTACGGCATCGCGAATCAACCGTAAACGGCCCCACTGAGTGCCTGTACACCGCTCCCTGCCCACAAAGTACAACTCCCTGTAGGTGCAATGAAGTCACAATGCAACCAGTGAAATGTACAAAGCACCCATGCATGCCAACGAACAAAAGCAACACAAGAGGGGCCAATGGGAGCTGCAGGTCACAGATGGCACGAATACAGAAGCCATCCCAATGGACATGACCACAGTCCCCCACCAAGAAACGCACGCAAACACAGGCACCTGTGACCAGCAACATTCCGAAATTCACATCATTCCACCAGTCCACCTGGCTGACCGCCATCTGTCACACAAAACCCAATCCCCCGCCCCTGAGCATGACAACATCCAAACTGTCATATAGGCAGCCCCCATCCCTGACCTCACGGGCTCAGTAGGCAAACGCGCCCAGCACAGTACCACGCAACTAAACCCCGAAGCAGGAACCCAATGCAGATCTCCTCACAATACATCGCCCCACATATAGGCACATGCCACATCACTTGCAAAGAAAAACGCTACACGGGCCAAATCAGAATAGAAATTTAATGCACAACAAAATCACCAAGCCCATACAGCCATCAGGCCATGAACTCCAAAACACATTTCACCATTGTGGGCTGCATCCGCAAGAAATGACCAGCCACTACTTGTGTGACGCCCTGTCCCATCATGGTACACAGAGCCACAATCACGTACGAAAAGGCAAAAAGGAAGCGCACACAACCGCAGGGCCGTCCCAATGGGGAGGCACTAGTCCAGCTGAAAGGCCGAAATGTTGCTCCGAGCCACCAGTACTGCGTAAGGGCATGTGGGCCACTGGCGATCGTCCCATAAGATCGTAATGCTGCTCCACCGATTAACACGAAGCAGCAGGTGTCGGGAGTAAAATCCATCTGCAGGAGTGGCATACAGATGGCAGTGGCAAAAGGGGAGGAGATACCTGTCAACCAAAAGAAAAGAACAAGAACAGAATGGCCATCAGAACTACATTCGAACAACTCACTTCAATGAGCACACGAAATCCACAGCCATATGCATGCTAGCCCACTCCAAAGGATCATCACCACCCCAAAGCCACTTGCGACTCATAACCATCTATACCTAGGTGTAAACACCATCACGAACGAGTGTACCTGTGCATGCGTCTGCCAAAACAGAATCCATCAGATGGGAATGTTAACGTGCATGGACACAAGTGTCTGAGGGCGCGTCGAGACAGGGAGGGCTCAACAAGGCCAGATAGACGATGGTCCCACTATGGCAGCCCTGCATCACATAGCGTAGGGGAGGCGGATAGATCCCAAGAAGCCCTGTACATGGCAAACTCTGCATCAAATCACCTGCCCATGCATCCATTCATCATTCCCTCATCCCGGGATCAAAACGCCTGAATAATTACTCACATGACATTAGAAACGTCCATTGAGTCTGTGCGTAATGCAGCCTGCTAAATCCACAGTGCCCCAGCCCGTAAATCCAGTGTTGTGAAGTAACATGTATTTGGGAATGGCCGGCCTCATCGCCCACGTAGCTATTGCGCATCCCAAACTATTCATATCAATCATTGCTCCCTCGCCATGGGCCCTGTCTCAAGGACATAGAACAATAGAACGTTATATTTGCAGTCAGACCTGTGGGCATCTCCTCGCCGCTAGCTGGAAACCGAAAGCGCCGCCCTTCGAATTCCTCATTTGCAACATCACGTCGAAAAGGCATCTGTGGCCGTTTGAAATCACTAATTATTCCATCGAGTGCGGCTGTGTGTGAAAATGGCAACTGCCTTCACCCACAAATGGGACGCCCCGCCCGTCGTTGCAACTCGGTACAGTGATGCATGAGGGCCCACCGTTACTCGAGTACTACGTTCCACTGACCCTTCACAAGTCCGTTCGCGACTGCACAGATAGCATGGGAAACAATGGGACCACAGCAGAATGAACATATCAACCAATCTTACACGCCCATCGGGTACAAATACATGATTGCAATAGCAAGATACCATTCCGCGAATTGCAGCGTTGTGCGCGGGACGTGCTCGGCCAAAGGGGAGAGCAGTTTGCACAGGTGGAATCAATCACCACAGGTGGAGGCCATACAGCCTGAAAACACATAAATTGCACAGCCAGTCTCCTCCCACAACCACAGCGAAATGCTACCGGCAGGACTCGCGATGTTGGCCCTGGGGGACCTGATAGCACTGCAAGTGCTCCGACTCCAAGAAGAAGACGAACAACAACTACAACCAGCCGCACGGAGGAGACGCAGGAGGAGGAGGAGGCCAAGGCAGGGCCAGCAAGGCCCAGCAGCACAGCCACTACCACCACGCAGGCAGCCCGCAATCCCACGCCTCCGAGCACATCCGTTCAACCTCACTGATGAGCAGATCCACACCCTCTACCGTCTGGACCGGGACACCATAGCCGCCATTGTGGACATGACACAGGCTGACCTAGTCAGCATGATAGATAGCCCAACCGCAATCCCACCCCTACTGAAGGTGGTGTCTGTACTCCACTTCCTGGCCACAGGCACCTACCAGCACACAGTCGGACAGTTGCATGGCATTTCTCAGCCACTGTTCTCACGGACACTATTCCAAGTGCTCGATGCCCTCCTGCAGCACGCAGACGACTACATCTCCCTACCACGCTCGGAGCAGGAAATAACCAACACAAAAGTGGGATTCCATGCACTTGGCGGCATACCGGGTTGCATTGGTGCCATCGACTGCACCCATGTTGAATTGGTCGTGCCACATGCCATGGAGGCCCAGTACCGCAACCGAAAACAATTTCATTCCCTGAATGTACAAATGGTGTGTGACTCCAACAGGATCTTTACGCATTGTTGTGCCCGATTCCCTGGATCAACCCATGATTCCATGGTCTTGAGGAACTCTACCATACCACGCTACATGGAGCGACATGCAGGGAACAGATCCTGGCTACTCGGTGAGTCTCATTGCATGCATGATGATGTGGGGTATGTGATTTGGCAATGTACTGGCAGGAAGGGGGGGGGGGTGTGCGTACGTATCAATGGCAACCCACATCCTACGTTTCTCGTCCACATACAGGTGATGCTGGATATCCACTGAAGAGATGGCTCCTCACACCAGTCCGGAACCCACGGGACCAGCATGAGGAGGACTACAACCATGCCCACTCACGTACCCGTGTAGTCATTGAGCAGGCATTCGGCCTACTGAAGGGCCGTTTCCGCTGCCTCAGCAGGTCTGGCGGGGCACTCCTGTACCGCCATGAGAAGGTTGCAAAGATGGTGATGGCATGTGTCATGCTCCACAACATGTGCGTACGTAGAAATGTGCCCATGCCCCCTGACGCAGAACTGCAAGCACCGGATGATGGTCATGATGAGGGTGGGGATGTGGCAGCACCTCAAGGAGTCTGCGAGGCACCGGAGGCCCGTGACATTCGTCAGCATCTCATTGATGTATGCTTCTAGCACTCATGCCTGGTGGCTGATACATGGACACGGGACACGTGGCACTGTGTGTGTCTGGAACATGCACGAAATGGACTGTACGCCTATGATGGCCTAGTACACAAAGATCAATGTCCACACATCTCATTGGTTGATCGTGCACTGTTTATGGCATATGTGATATCATGTTGTACACCCTATCGACCCGCCACCCAAGTGAGCCCAACACACCCCCTCCACCCTCCTACCTCCCCCCCGAACACCAGTGTTCAAAGATGCTCATTGTCAGTGGGCTGTCGCTATTGCATGCCCCCTCTGCGGGTATCAGGGGCACCCCTGCCTGTGGAGCGCCGGGTCCTCCCAGATCTACGTTGGGGGCTGCCCTGGACGGAACTTTTAACGGATGATGTGTCTGCCTGCTCACGTCCATGCATGTCCCTAAGGGTTTGCGAGAGCTCAGTGAGCACACGGCGCACTGCGGCAAGTTCGGCACATATGTCTTTGGACGTCGCATGCAGTTCCCCCCTCAGGCTCTCGGTGCTTCTCTCAATTTGTGACCTTAGCGTCTCTGTGCCTCTCTCCATTTCTGCCCTAAGTGTCTCAGTTGATGTTTCTATGTCTGCCTTGGTGGCCCCACATTCATCGGCATGGTCCTTGAGGAGTGTGGACAGTTGCTGCTGTTGTTCGATCAACTGGTCGAGGGACTTTTGCCTCTGCTGGGCCATGGCCATTTGCGGGGGTGTCGCAGAGGGGCTGTTGACCTCATGTTGCCTTCCCACAGGGCTTGGGGGGGATGGCCAGTCGTCGTCTTGTGGGTGCCCCTGCGTGGTATCCTCATGTTGTACGGGATGGGACAGACAGGGGGATTGGGACAGGTCATGGATGGATCTGACTTCGGCATCCCCGTTTTCTGTGTCCGAGCATGCTGCCATCAATGGGGTGTCACCTATGGTGCTGCTGCCACCAGAGGCAGTGCCTTCTGTGGCATCCATTGGGGGGACCTGTGGTGGTGGTGTTGTGGGCATGCTGGCTGCTGGGGTGCCTGTTGATGTCCCCTCCTGTGTGCTGCCACCTGATTTGTGCTGCTGCCGTGTCTTGATGCGTGCAGCTGAGGTGGAGGGTCTCTGGCCGTTGGTCTTGGCCCTCTTTGCAGGTGTGCTGGTAGGGGTGTCCTGTTGCTCGTCGTTTGGATCGGACCCTGTGGTGGAGTTAAGGAGAGCGAGGGTTATTGATGGGTCTGTGGGAATTGGAATGGCATAGTATCACATGCTTTGGGGTGGTACCTGAGGGTGTTTTGGGTCGGGGCCTTGGAGGTGCATTGATTTGTGTGTGGAGTGAGGGTGCAGTTGTTTGGCAGCCTGCAGTTAGGGTGTGCCTGCTGCACGTGTAGTGCGTGTTTTAGGGTTTTTTAATTATTTATGTATTTATTGTGGTTTTTAACGTGCGCTATCAGGCCGATGTGTGTGGACGTTCTCCTGGACATGTGTTTCTGTTGCACTATGTGGACGCATGGTACTTCACATGGATGGACTGTGTGGATTGTTTTATCTGGCCCACCTACCTGAATCTTCGGATGTCTGCACTCCTTTCTCCATCCCTCCGACTCCCTCAATGCTCTCCATTCCGATGGTGGAGGCACAGATTTCTTCCCAGGGGGTCAACTTGATGGGTGATTCAGGACCTCCCCCGGTGGCTGTGGCAATGTTGCGGTTGGCAGAGAGTGTGCTGCGGACGCGTATCCGCAGGTCGTCCCATCGCTTGCGGCATTGCTGTGGGGTGCGGGGGGCGGTCCCCACCGCACTTACCCGCTGTGCCACCAGAGCCCATATGGCCTTCTTGTTTGCAAGTGCCGTCCTGGTCATTTGCGTGGAGAAGACCACGGCAGCATTCTCCTGGAGGGTCTCTGTTAGCACGGTGAGTTCCTCACGGGAGAAGTGGACCTGCCGCTTGCGGTCGCACGCTTTCTTCGCTGCTTTTCCCATTTTTCTTGGTTTCGCTAGGGTGGTTGACGGGGTGGGGTGTGTCTCAGGGTAGTGTTTTTAGTGGTTGTGTGGTTTTAGTGTATTTATAGGTGTACGCCGGGATGTTTCCCGTTCCGGGCCCGTGTTTTAACCTCCGTTTCCGTATATTTCCGGCCACCGTACTTTCCGGTAGGCGCACACTGCGGTGACCGCTAAGAGGGGTGGCGGTATTGCACCTGGGGCGCCGTACGGCGGCGGTGTGGGCCGTTTTGGGGTCTTTTCCGCCATCGCGGACTTTGCACTTCCGCCATGCCGTGGTGCTCGTGCCCGATGGGTCGGAATGGGCCGCACTTTGCTCCTTCGTGCAATGGCGGAAACGCTATTTACGCTGTGGCGCTCCGGTCAGTCGATTTCCGCAAGGGTCGTAATGAGGGCCAGTATGAGTTTAGATCTCTGCCCAAAATAAGATATGGATCTTTCCTTTTTTCCCTTTGATCATCAATAATAGTAGCACTGGGTCGGAGAAATCTTCCAAATCATGGAGAGTCGGATTCCAGTATAGATTAATGAATGAAACAGCCTTCTGTCCAAATTCTTTGACATCGTTATCTTTCCCGCCACCAGCTGTATGTATGGGTGTGGCGTGTATTCTTCTAACAGTTCAAAATGCAGTTGGTTGCTAATGGCTAGAAGGAGGACGTACTGTGGGTGACCTCTCTTCCCTTTCACCGCTTGAGTGAGATAGATGGTGTAGCCATCTAAGAGGGGAGGTTCCATTAACCATGTTTCTTGGAGGTAAATTAGATCATGCTCACCTATGTCTGATTGTACGTTGTTAAAAAGGTGAGAGAACCCCCTTGTATTCCAACTGGCAAGTTTGAACTGTTTCAAATCCGAAGAAGCTCGACGTTAGGGTTTCCCAATCTTGTCAGCCAGAAGCCCAGCCAGCTATTTCCAATATTCCACACCTCCTTCATTATCAAAGGTTTTGTTTTCCGTCTTCTTGTTATGTGATCTCAATTGTTGTGAGAACGGGAATTTTGAAATTCTTTTTACCGGTCTGTCGATGTTTGTAAGGTTTAGCGATTGATGTTTAGATTTAAATGAGTCAACTGGCTGTAGATCCAGCTCATAATGTTCAATTAGGTCGAAGCCCATCAGGCGCAGATGGCTTGCTTCCTCCAATAAACGCTGAGCGACCAATGGAGTTGCCATGTGTACAACTACTCGATCAGTCTGCTCCTCTTTTAGAAATTCAATTAAGAGTAAATCAGAGGATGATGGAGATCTTAAGCTTGGAACATGGTGGAAAAGTCTGATGACATTAGCCCTGTTTAGGTTTAAACTATCCTTCAGGGGCATGATTCTTTCTAGAAGTAAATATGATGAGGGTATCCATTTATTTTGAGGTTTTGTAGATCTTGACCCAGTCTTCAAATGTTGTTGATTTTTTGGTGAATGAGCGGCATTCCCAACCTTCGGTCAGCTCACCGGTTTAGTAATTCTCAAAGGTGAGATTACGTACAGATCTTTTTTAGGTGCCAGTTCTTTCTCTTCCATTCAGTAATGAACTTTTGTTATCGCCCTCATGGGGTGAGTTTCTATTTGTGCCAGTGTAGTATCGCAGTCCGGTGGGGTATTTAACATATCAGAACTTTGATGGTCCTCTGGCATCTGCTTCTTCAATTTCTTAGATGGGTTACATACAGGCTTGGCTGAATTGATTGTCAGCCCATAGGGTCTATGATCTTTGGGTTTACTGGTCTGTTCAACCATTCTAGCTTGTCATTGTCAGCCTGTTCCTCTTCACTCTCCAGAATACCTGATTCGTTAGATTGTTTTTCAAACTCAGAAATAGTTTTTTCTCCTTCGTCTTAGCTTGTGATAGAGTAGGTAGATAGAGCTAGAAGCTCCACATAATTTGTGTCCTCGTTGGATTGAGCAATGTCCCCCGGTGGAGGTGAGCCTTTCTCCCGCACTCCAATATTGACTTTCGGTAGGGTGATATTTCTAAAGGCTTTGCTGCCATTGGATGTTTGTATTTGAAGGTTGGGGTTGATTGTTTGATTTTTTCAGTCCATTGCCAACTTCCCCTCTTGCTGTGATCGTTTTAATCAGGTGTCTTTGACATGCTGGTTTGGGGTGTAGTACCTTTTGGATCTTTGCAATTCCTTATCGCGTTTACAAAGATTTCACATAGATTCTTAGTGTGGCGCACATTTGAATCATTAGGTTCCCGGTATGAGATGAAAATTCCGGAACAGTTGCCTTCTGATGTGATGGCTTAGTCCGTGGGGTTCCCTCCAGATCTGGGGTGATTTTGTCCATAGCTAGAGTATTTTAAGCAGTTGCTGTATTAATTAAGATAGATCAGGAGCCTTGTTTAGGTACCTTGGAATGAGCTACTTGGACTTGAATGGAGGTATTCTCATGATCAGTTTGGGACTCTACCGATTTGCACTTTGGAGACAGTGTTGAAATTTGAGTCTCCTTGATCAGTACGACAGATGTTAAATTGGCCCCGGTTTGCAGAACCTCTGTCAGGTCAAAGCCTCTCGACATTCGTCGGTACTGCTTTTGCTTGATAAGAGGATCCAAAATGGTGTGTAGAAGGTTCACCACTTTGGCGGTACTGCTGTTCATGTTGTTTTGAATAGCTGACACAAAGCCCTCAACAAACACCATTTTAGAGTGCAGCATCACGATCATTGTTGTCTGATCCTCAAGCTGCTCACCCATTTGCTTGTGGAGCTTCATGA
This sequence comes from Ambystoma mexicanum, assembly GCF_040938575.1. Lineage (NCBI taxonomy): Eukaryota > Metazoa > Chordata > Amphibia > Caudata > Ambystomatidae > Ambystoma > Ambystoma mexicanum. The sequence continues at coordinate 896,662,991 of NC_090937.1, read as the reverse complement.
ATGGAGCTAAAGTAGCAGTGAGCATTGAGATCAACAGAAAGTCAGAGTTAAATGATTGATTACTCCCATGTGTAGATGTGGACTGATCTTTTTGACTGTTCTTAACAATTTTCTCTATGCGTGTGGCATTGATAAGACCCCCCGGGTGTCTGGGCTCAAGAACACTAACCAGAGCTGCTACTGACTCGCTTGAGGGATTGTAGATCGAAGAAATGGGGCTACATCTGATCCTTAGATCTTCATCAATTTCCTGAGAGAAATTAGATGATGGGTCATCTGGTGCATGGATATTTGTGTACAGATGTTTGGTCTTAGCGGTATTTGGAAGATTTAGAGATCTGTAATGGTCCTCTGTCTCCACAGTTAGGGAAGTCTCTAGCATTACTTCATCAGAAATGTCATTCTGCGTATGCTTGTTTAGATGGCTTAGGCTTGTCTTGTTCTCTGATATAGGTCCAAAGTGAGTGGAGATCGAGCTGGTTCTTGTTGGTTGTTCCTGAAAAAGAACCTGCACCCTTTCAGGTTATCATCCAAGTTCAGTGGACGGGGTTGCCAGATACTATTTTGGGAATGGGTGATTGCCAACTGTCCAGGGCCACCTGATTTGCGCTGGGTAACAGTGCCTTGATGTTTCGTAGCAGTAGATCTTGTTGTCCTATTTTTGGACCTATGTAAATTGTCACAGAAAATGTTAGCCTACATACTAGAATCAGATGGTTCTGCTGAAGATGATTGCCCCTGATGGCATAATGTTGTCGTGCCTTTAGCTGACATTTGGGATCCGCCTGAGGTGAATAGTGGACTTTTTCCTTGAGGCAACAAAGGGCTCCTGCACATATTGGCGTTCTTCCAGCTGATTAGCGTTTTTATAGATGTTGGGAGTTGCCACCACTCTGGGTACAACACCCAGCCCATCAGTGGAATCCTTTTTTTGGGAGTCTGTGCTTGTTCCAACATTGGTGTGTGCCACGTGGGCATTCCCCAACTTGCTGTCCCCCGTGTTACAATGTTGCTGGTTAATCTGGGCGAGGAACAGCAGACCCCTTCTGTGACAAAGTCTTTGGGTGGGGGTAACCATTGATTCGGTGTGGCCAGTGTGGAATGTGAAGGAAAAGAGTCAACCATAGAAGTGAATGCCGCCTTGGGCGGCCGATTGAAGGCTTCAACCTGAAGCGTATGGATGGAGTTAATAGCAGTTGCTGTCACTGCAACTTCCACATTGAAGAGAGGGAGCAGTCTACCTTGGGGTAATAGCCATCTTGACACTGTTCCTTGTGTGTCAAGGCACTGCAACCCCTCGGTCTGAAAATGTTTAGTTCAAGCTGTTTGTATGTGTGCCGGTTAAAATCAGAGGACCGGGTTAGGATGGTACAGGGTTGGGGATCATTTGGCTCAGCGCCACTTTCACAGCCACCCAGGGATGTCATTTGGGGGTCGCCAGGGGTCGCAACTGCGACCTCTGTGGTGTCCCTTGCGACCTCTGTGGTGTCCCTTGCGACCTCTACAAAAAAAAAAAAAAATACATTTTTATGCAAGCTCCTGGGCTGTGGCTCTTTACTTCTGGGGTGGCTGGCTTTCTTGTTGAGGCCCCTTAAAAAAAAAAGACTTGAGGCACTCCTGTTCTTATTTTTCTTCTAACACTTTCAGCACTGACCCTAAATAAGAAAGAATAGGAATACCAAATAATGTGTCTTTCTGGAATTCTATACAGTAATTGCTGGCCTCATTAAATGTTTATTTCAGGCACACTTCAGGGGGTGAGTCACTGATTTAGTCTGTTCTTAAACGCCTCACTAAGCCTAAGCCGTTCATCCTTCTGAGGTCGATAAATGAGTACCAACACAGGTTGGGTGATATTGGGTGTATATTTTTTCTATATAAAGCGCTTAATGATGTGTTATTATATAGCACTTACGCTTATCATTTTGTCATGGACGTCTGCTTGCATACAAAGTCATTTGGTAATACGGGCCAATAAACACTGAACTTAATGATACATATGGCGATCCATTCTTGTATGAATGTACATCATATAGTGATATCATAACTATATTTTTCATAGTGTACAATGCTATGTGATGCCACTTCCTGTTTTGTCAACGGGTGAAATGTCGTGTTCCATCGCTACCCGCTATATCACTTTGGGGCGGGGTCTAATGACATCACTTCCTGTGATGTCATCAGGGAGTCAAGGGTCGGGTGATGTCACTTCCGCTACCCCTGGCATTTTGGTGAAATGACGTCCCTGCAGCCACCCCTATCATTTAGGCAGGGGATGCGGTTGTCAGTACTTGAATCTTGAGCCGTCGGATGTACCGATGGCGGAGGGCGATCGTCACTCATGTCAGCTGATTGTGCATCCGTGAATTCGGCCAGCATTTCCCTTCTTTGTCTCTCACTCGAAATGGGCTCGTTGATTGTAGAGCAGCCGCCAATCGGTTGTAAATCCATGGTGGAGGGACTGGCAGAGGCTGTAGCCATGCCCCGAGCAATGGTGCACACAGTCACACAGTCACTCTGCCTCCACTCTGCCGACGTGTGGGTTTTCAAAAGGAAAAAAGAAAAAAAGCAGCTTGCACAGAGGAAAGACTGCCAGCACACAGTCCCCCTGCCTCCCCTCCGCCTCGACTCCCCCAAAATGGGGGCTTTTCAAAAGGAAAAAAATAAAAAGCAGTTTGTACAGAGGAAAGACTGCCAGCACACAGTCACTCTGCCTCCACTCTGCCTCGGTGCTGCCGACGTTGGGGGTTTTAAAAAGGGGAAAAAAAAGCAGTTTGCGCAGAGGAAAGACTGCCAGCACACAGTCGCTTTCCAATATCCAGAATAATTGAAATCACCCAAAACGTTTTTTTTCAGAAACACAAAAGGTTTTGCATATGAATAAATCAACGTTTCAATAATATTACAGTCCCCTCTGTATTGCTCTACGCATTTCGGGAAATTATTTCTTTTGTCAGGAGCTGTCTATTCAATTCTTTGTATTCCTTTTTTCATATCTAGAATAGATAATAAATGATGGTCATGTAACATATTTAGTACCATGTTTCACTTTTTTATACATTGTTAAGATTATCTGTCATGGATCCTCGCTTAAACCTTTTTTTATTGAACATTGTGTACCCAGGTGAATCATTGAAAAAGATGTATTATATATATATATATATATATATATATATATATATATATATATATATATATATATATATATATATATATATATATATTGAGTGATTGTTTGGTATACATAACAAATTGGGTGTGCAGGGGGTGGGGGAGTTCCACAAAGGTGTTGACATCTGCTCTTTTTTAGTTAACTGTACAACCTTGTGTCAGGGTTGGATTTCTACCCAGCACCCCTCTACCTATCATACATTATTAGAAGAAATTGGAAAACAAGGTATGCTCCTAAATACTTAGAGATTAGGCATATCATAGAATATAAGCCATATCTAGGTTTTGGTATGTTGACTGGTAGTTCACATAATTACTAAAGCCCCATCTGATTTGCAGCATGCATATGTCTACACTGTGAGCACAGGCCGGCCATGGCAGGGGTGTGAGTAGTCAGTCAGTCAGTCAGACTGCCTGACTCTGCTGAGCCAGCAGAGCAATGGGCAGTAAGACTCTGCCTCACTTTGATCATGTGTGAGGTCGGTATTCCTATGGGAAACAAGCTTAGTAGGGCACACTCTAAACAAAAGGGCCAGACTGATACCATTGTACTGCATAACAGAGGGCTTTTGAGGTACAGGCTTAGGGAAGGGGTTGGGTTTAAACAGCCAAGACAGACCAGAACAAAAGGGTGTACATTGTACTCCACTTTGGCTTTCTGTGTACTTACCTTTCCTTCTTGTCTCCTACACTATGTGCACAGCAAATAACTTGAAGAATATTACCAGAAGCCAAACATGATTTGTTACCTTAGCATTGCACCCCTAAAAGAAGGCTTGCTTTTGTCCCATCCTTGGTGGCCTTTTGATTTTGATAAGGAAGTGGTCTCCAATTCCTTCTTTGATTCATGTTTGGAACCTCAAGGACATCCAAAAGAATTCTCTGATCGCTACCCATCCCCAGGAACATTGGAGTGCACTGTTGTTGGAGCAAAAACTGTCTCTCTTTGTCAGCTGCACTGGTACCCAGGCGGCTCCACCTGGGAGGTGATAACTCCTGATGTTGGTAGCTATCCACTCCCACCTTCCCCCGGTTGTGAGAGGAGATTACAAGAGCCAATCCTGTCCCTGAGCCCCTGGAGTAGGATTCCCAGCACCAGAAGAAGCAAAATAGCTGTTCCCCTGTATTATACAAGGTTGAACCACCATTAAACTATCTTTAATCACGGTCAAACCCCTCTGAGCCACCAGAGCATGTGGTGCTGCCTTTGGCACTTCGCCAGACCCGTTTGAACTACTTTTGCTCCAGTCCTCGAACTAGCTGACTTCTGCACCATTCCAGCTGGGTGTGTTACTTGCTCCGGCTAAAACAAGAACCTTGCTCCTGCGGAAGCCTTCAAACTGCCACATCTTGAACAGCGCCTCGAGCATCTTCGTTATGGAACAAAACGTGATCTTCGAACTGACCTTGAAGTTCCCATCAACCCTCATCGTTCAAACACTGCATTAAAACTCAATGAGCTTCATCTCAAACCCGACTTGATGCCGGCTCACCATCTGCAACACACTGCTTCCAGACCTAGTTAAAACTACTCGCACAATATTAAGAACCCTCCTCCAACACTACCAAATCCTCAAATAACTGGGAAATGCATTGTTGAGATTGCCCTTTGTCCACTTTTGCCATTCTAAAGATTTTCAAGCCACCCGTTTGAAGCTTGTCCAACTAAGAAACATCCTTGTGTGTGATATTGTTTTAATGTATTGCCTTTTACTCCTGCTTTATTATTCAGAGTACCCTGTATGATTTACTTTCTGCATATTATATCTTCTTTCCAAAGGGGGTTGTTGTGTTTTTATACACAATCATTATTGCATATGGTGTGCTTTAAAAAAGTATACATGGAACCTTCATTGGACATTCCTTTATTTTGGACTGCTGTTTGTGCTGCTACTGTGATCACATGCACACCCCTCTTAAAATTACAGCCTGCTCTTGTCCCACATTGGAACAAAAGGCAAAGGGGTTTATCTATTGACTGTGCTTGTTTCAGTTTCCTGATTGGGATTACCGTTGGTTTGTATGAGTGTGAGTGCAGCGTAGGCGGTTCAGCCATTCATGATCCTTGTGCTCCTGCAGGTCAGTAGGCATATCATCACATGCGGCAATCTGAGAAACACTGCAAGAATCTAATTTGCTCTACATCAAGACCTCTAGTGAGTTGTATTTTCCCTAAATATAAACAGTGATTAGGTCCCCATCCACGTTTGTATTGCAGTGAGGCAAATGCCAATATTGTTGACTTCAGAAAATGCAGTGATTGTATAAAAAATGTGCTGAATATTGTTTGCCTATAGATGGATGGGTTGATGTAGTTATCCAGGATTGATTGCAATGGGAACATATTGATTTTAAACATCCAGCGGCAAAAATGGATATTGGCGGGACTCAATCTTGAGTTGTGCTGTGGTTGGACAAAATGTGCCCAGTTGAACCTGGTATAACCTGTGATTTGAAAATTATGCTATCCATAGAAATATTGTTGCCACTCTATCCCATACCCAAGACAAAGTCGAAGAAGTCCCCAACAGTAACTGCACTGTATGCCAAGTACAGATCTAACACTATGAGGCTGGTATTGTATTTTACACATCATTCTAACGATGTGTTCTCTAAGGTCTATCAGGGTTCCATCAATGCCCTGGTAGGTGTGGAAGCCATAGTGTCTATTGTTGAAGAGCTTTTGTGATTCGGTGTGCAATCATAATTGCTTGGTAGCTAAATCATTCTATTATTTTTGCCATGAATGGGAGGTGGGAAGTGGTCTGTGAGTAGCTAATTCTTCAATGTCCCGATGTTGTCTCTTGTCTTTTTTAGTTATGCTTTTTTTCCTTGTTTGAAGTGTGTGTTGGAACCTTTCTAGTTTAATTATGGATGGGACTATTGCGTATATTTGTTACTTAATCGATGACGCTGGGCATGGTAGGCATAAGATTGTGGCACTTTTTCATTTTACTCACTTTTTAGAAGCTATCTATTTTAAGTGCAGTTTGGACTTCCATGTAAGTGGCCATCTTTGGAAGTTGTATTTTCCAGGGGACCTGTCATGTTCTTGCATTTAATATAGTTATTTAATTAAAGATTATCCTTGATATTTCTTTTAATAGATTGAAGACAGTGTTAGATCACTGATGATTTACTGTTTTGGTAAGATTGTTGGAGATCAATAATATCTGGTTAGTTTTGTCTGTGGCCCCACAAATTCTGTGGTTCCGTGTCTGTCTACAGCAAACCACCTCATCTTCCTTTAGGTGCCATGCTGGCCATTTGTCTCCAGTTGCTCTCTTACATTGGCTAAGTCTATTTCGTCCTGTGTGTTTGTTTTTTAGATGTAGGTTTGACCTATTTCCTAGAGGATTGCATACCAGTGATTTCTTCCATTTCTGTGAAAACATATAGCATGTTGGATTGTGAGCAGTTATAGTTTGCATTCTTTGTTGGGGAGTACATGCCGGTTTACTGTAATGCCTGGCTAGGTATTAGCAGGGTGGCAAGGTTTGTGTACAAAACCCAGGGATTCCATATTATTGAGGCAATCAATGTAATTCCTTTTAGTTTTGCACTTCAATCACAGACCAAGATCGCAGGATGTATGTATTCTTGGTTTGTAATTTGAATACGAGCTCGATCAAAGGATCGAAAAAAAAAGCAACCGTTGTCTCAGTTCTGTATGCTATTATGATCACAAATTACTGTTGGGGTGCTTTCAACTGTGATGTTTTTACAGGAATAATGTTGTTTAGTTGGTATGTTTGAACACTTGGAATTAACAGGGAAATACAATGTCAACTCCAAATTCTACCTCCCTGCATTGCCTGTTTTTTGTTTTTATTGTGCAAAATGTGTTATCCCTACAGTAGTAGGATGCCAAGTCTAGTTGTGCATTTATTTCTAATCCATATCTCTGTCACATCAATTATGTCTAGTTTGTGTTTACATGTGGATGTTACAGAAACTTCTGCTGGCGCAGCCAAGCACGGATTGTACCTATTTTGAAAGTGGACGTTAATGTTATTCCTTTGATTTTGATTTTCTCTTCCTACTTTTTTGGGTGCTATTGGTTTTATTGAAGTATTCTAGAGGGCTCGTTTTTTCCGGAGCGGGGGTTGGTGGGGGCGGGGGGATGGGTAAGGACATCAGTTTGAGGTTTTGGCACATGAGGAGTCTGTCGATTTCATGCACAGTTGTAGCTGTGTTAGGGTTACCTGCTTTTGTAGTCTCGTTTTTCTTATTTTATCTTGTCCCACGATAATATTTAGGAATGTGCCATGCTCTCTTTGGGGTTATTGGCTGGGACTACCCATAGGATGTAATGGTTTTCTCTTTTGGGGGTTTATTATCATTATTATTATTATGTATTATTTATTTATCTATAGTTGAATTAACTTTTACAAACACTACATTAAAATAGCGACCAAATATTATAAAATGAAAATTACCCTATACATACAAATGTATCCACGAATACAGAGAAAGGACAAGTAGAATACTAGTGCAAGAAACACAGGAGCAACAGTCAAATCGTATTGTATACTTACAGGGTAGGGTTTCAGAGTACGATTTCAATATACTATTTTGGGACTCCATGTCGTTTACACGTCCACCTTTTTGGGGGATTATAGTGTAATTTGACATGTAGAACCCTAAACCATCTCCAAGTAATCGAATAGGCAACTTGAGGAAGCAAATCAAGAGATACGGTTTATTTCTCTATAGATGTGAAGCAATTGACAGAAAGAAAGGATCCCCCAAACACAAAACATGCAGGGGTTTTATTGAGTTTCTTTCCCATAATGAGCCGCATACAGAAGAATCAGTATGACAAGAGCCATTTAGCTGGTTACATTAACAATAAACTTCCTAACAGAACATACTACAACCTTGGAGAGCCTGGTTTAACATGACCATATGTAAGAGGATTCAATTCAACACTACAGCTAAGTCAATGCCTTAGTCTGGGATACTGAATGGAAACCCTTATTGATATATCTTTACGTCCAGTTCATGCGTTCTGGATGACTACCCCTATATAACACCCCTCTCTTGGAATCCCCCTGACCCCACTGAGCCAAGAAGTAGTTCTGTTTTGCAAGTTTAAAGGTTTATTTGATAATTTAAACAATATATATATATATATATATATATATCACACTTTATAATAAACTAATAATTGAATATCACACTTAATCTGAGCAGTAATCAATAATGGATAGTCCGGCACTAGCACACTTTTTTTATAATCAATGATGAGTGGTTATAGGATGGATAAGATAGCAACACTGGTAAATAGGGACAGAAGAATAATGTGGTAGAGAATGCTTTATAGGGTTCAAGGAAATGCAAGGTTGAATGAATGAAATGCAGTACAGAAAATACTCAATATGATTTCAACAAAACAATGTAATCACTTTTCTCGGGCAATCCCCTCCCCCCTTTATGCAATGCAAGGAAATGGAAGGAAAGCACACAGTTCTCAGAAATGCAATCAAATGTAATTCAGTTCACCCCAGCAAGCTTAGACCACAGAAGTTGGAAACACAGGCCCAAAATGCTTTTATATGTGCTGGCAATAAAGTGAAAAATATGCTAAAATGCTTTTATATCCCTCTAGAGGTTCAGGGTGAATGGTATCTAGTTAATATTAGTCCAGGCTCACTCTACAATGATTCAGGGATGGTTCTTAAGAGGCAAACGAATTTTTTAGCAAGGAAAGCAATGAAACTGTTGTTTTCACACGTGGAGAAATTTGCAAATCGCGGCAAATTCGGGAGTGCGTTTTTCGCGATTGCGGTAAATGTGTATGGAATAGGAATGCGGTTCTAGGTTCGTTGAAAAGCCAAGATTCCCAGCTTTTAGAGGAAAGTTACTGCAAGTCTCTAACGACAAACGGTCACGGAGATATGAGCGATATGGTAAAGGTCGTTTTTCAGATTTGAAATTTTAAAGTTCAAAGTGACAAGTGACAGCTAGCAACTAGAAATGACAGGTGACAGCTTTACAAAATGACAGGTGACAGTTAGGAGGCAGTTCTACTTAGATTAAAATAGATTGAATTATATTATTTTAACTAAGAGATTGGTTCTGCACAGTTCTGCTACGTATTCACAATATATTTAGAAATAGAATGGGCCTCGCCACGGATCTGGTCAGGTTTTAGACTGGACTCTGGTCTGGTCTCGGCACTTCACAGTGATCTGGGTCAGCTCTCTGGTTCTGCTAACATGGTCTGGGTCAGCTCTGCTCTCTCTGGGTACAGCACTGCTTCTGGATCTTTCTGCACAGCTTTCTCTGGAGATTGATGGATTTGAAGTCTGGATCTCTGGATGTGGTATGGTCCGGCAGCATGCTCCGCAGCAAATGGAATTGAATGTCCCTATCTGTCCTGACTGTCTGCTTTTATGTGTTTTGAAAATGGGTGGAAAGGCTAGCTTCCTAGGCCCTACCCCTCTCCACTTGTCATTGGCCACTTCCTCCTCTTCCCCTTGATTGGGGGAATGAAATGAAGTGTCATCATGATGAGGTCTGTTTATGATACAGAGAACCCACCCCTGTCAACTTTACACACAATCTATATTTGATCCAAAAGACATATTTGCACAGGTACACATTTGTTTAAAATTACATGCACCCATCACATATCACAGGAGGTATACCCTGTCCAAATCTGCTCTTCCTGGGAGCTTGCATTCAGAAATGGCAACATTTGCACTTTTTGGACAGGTTACCAATATCAGATTCTTACTCAAATTTACCCATATGTGTGCAAGGCATGCAGGCATTAATTGATGAAGTATGAGACTTTTAACATGCAGACATTTTAAGTAATACCCTCTTAACTGCTAGTTTGCCCCCAGATCATCACACAAATTGGAGTTTGGGCTTGAATTGAAGGTACATTTTTTAAATTAAGGCCCTCAAAGTTATACATTTCTGTCATTTGATTACAAAGAGTTATCAGTCTTTCTGTAAAATATATATTTTGCTTTCAATTCAGTTCTCAGAGTGTTGGAGTCCGCCTCCAAGACTTGGGTGGGTCAGTCACATGTGTCTTCTGGCAGGCAGGCCTTTGTTGACAGGAAACAGTCAAAATCAACATATCCTATTCAATTGCAAGAGCCTATTGTGTGGTCTCCAGGAGGCTCCCAGCCAGTCTGCCTTCTATCAATCAAGAGGTCATGTGAGATTCTAACTCCTGGTGTGAATCTCTGGAGGTGAGAGGGTTTCCCAGGTTCAGGCCTCTGGGAACAGCATGTGGCTAATTTTTAATTAAAATGCAGCCTTTGAAGTCAGCTGAGTCAAATCCCTTTGTGAGCAACTGCACTCAGTTCTCCTGTCAGAGTTTAGACCGCTAGCGCCGCCTTGAGGATTTTGTTGGTACTGCATGCAATTTTGGGATCTTTCTTGGATTAATGCATTCTAAACAGGAATGGTTCTTACATGGTAGTAAATCCTTGCTTAACATTGTTTTGATGGGGCTCCTTACAGTAAAATGGTTATGTGGAACCCCACAAAAGGGTTGAATCTTTAAAGTGGTCCAATGAGTCACGATTTCAGCAACTTTTTGACATCAGTAACAGTGGATTTTGTTAATAAAGATCTTTCTTTACACTGGTGGGTGGCAAGTTAGGTAACCATTTTGGTGTGCGCACAAACTGCGTGGTTCTCCTGGATTCTGGCGCACTTGTGGGCTTTTTGGCCATCTTGGATTTTCTAAGCCCACAGCACCAAATGTTGCAGCATGATAGCTCAAACGTGGGTGAGGACACCCAACAGATCCCCCCACGTGACTGCCCTTTGAATTTGAGTCGATGGGGAGTCGGGTGCACAAGGGTTTTGACCCACGCACTGGTCTGTCTGCATAATCTTCTTCCAATTCTGCAAATGGCACAGTTCAGCATCTTTTCCTCCATCCGGTCGGATCGATCGGTTCTCCTCGCCGGTCTTGATGGGAGTATTGGGCGGTACACTGGGCCCCTTGCGTCTCTGCTCCCGGTCTCCGGATCGTCCTCCTTGGCCCGTCCCCAGGTTTTCTTTCTCCTAGGACGACAAAGGAAGAGCGGCAATACCTATTCATAGACATTTTTCCCCCACCATTGATATAGTGGGGTGGCATATAAATTCATAGTCAAAACGTATGGACATGCACATTTCTTTTTGCATTCAAAAACGAAAACACCCACATTCAGAAACTCAGAATTTGATAGGCGGATATTTTAAGTTAGAACTGAATTAATCTGAGAGCGTACCCTCTAGGATTCCAGAGGATTCCTCCAGTTGTTGCAGAATGTGCCTGGGATGGCAACACTTCAACTGGTTTATGTGGACCCACTTGTCTTCCCCCTCTGCCAAACCGCCTTTGGGGATGCGGATCTTGTAGGCCACATGGGAGATTTTGTCTATAATCTCAAAGGGTCCCTTCCATGTAGGCAAAAATTTTCGCTGTTTGGCCTGGTTCCTTTGGAAATTGTATAGATAGACCCGGTCCCCCACCTGATATTCCTTCCTGGAAGTTTTCAGGTCATAGTGGGTCTTCATGCTATCAGCTGATCTTTCTAGATTCCGCTGAGCATAAGCAAAAGCATGTTGAAGGTGTTTCCTTAAATTCTCCACATACTCATGAGTTGTGGAGGCATTTATCAGTGTCTGCTCTTGGGTCCTGTAGAGCAAATGCTGAGGAAGCACCATCTTGCGCCCAGTCATCAACTCAAATGGTGACATTTTGGTTGCAGATGAAGGGGTAGATCTGATGGCCATTAGGACCAGAGGTAATCGGATATCCCAACTTGGCCCAAAATCTGCCACAAACTTCTCTAATATGCTCACAATGGTTCGGTTATATCTCTCAACTGCCCCAGAAGAAGCTGGCCGGTAAGCAATATGCAACTTCCTTTTGACCCCCAGTATCTCCCACATCTTTGTCATTACTTCACTGGTGAAGTGGCTACCCCTGTCTGACTCAATCCTTTGAGATAGACCGAAACGGGAAAAGATGTGGTTAATCATCAGGGCAGCTGCCGTTTCTGCCTTGCAGTTTGGGGCTGGGAGACATTCCACCCACTTGGTAAACAAGCATGTAACGGTCAACATGTACTTGTTTCCTCTAGACGAGCGAATCACAGGGCCTACAAAGTCGATTTGCAAATCTGACCATGGCAGTGTCATCCCCCGCTTTTGGAGAGGCGTGCGGTGTGTGAGGGATGTCGGCTGAAATTGTGCACACACAAGACACCCCTTCAAGTATTGGTCGAGGTCCTGCCCCATGTGTGGCCAGTATGCAACCTCTCTTAAGATTTCCAGTGTTGTGTGAAACCCCCTATGACCGGCGGTGGCCGCATCATGGGCGTGACTTAACATCAGGCTTCGGAATGAGGTAGGAACCACCCACTGATTGTGGCCAGCTTTGGATTTCCTTACCAGCAAACATTCTTGGATTCGGAACATTTTTGGACATTTCATCAACACTCTTAGGTCCTCTTTCCCAATATAATCGGTATCCGTCAGGGGAAAGTTCTCAGGGTCCTTAAGGTGCTGGTAAAATTTACCAATTATTGGATCCCCCTTCTGAGCGGTAATCAAATCAGCATCAGGGGTCTCCTTACTCCATTGTGCAATTGAAAAGTCGTTGTGAGCATTTGTCTGGGACCTAGTGTTAGCAGTGACCTGGATTTCCCCCAACAGGGACTCAATCTCAATTAGATCCCCTTGGATGGCCCCGGTTTTGGCCAGCTGATCAGCTAAATCATTTCCAGTTTTGTCTGGTCCCTCTACTTTGGAATGACCCTTAATCTTTTTCCAATAGATGGTCATCTCATTCGAGGTGACCAGATCATCAATGTTTTGGATCAACTTCCCATGTTTCAAGGGTTTGTTATTAGCACATAACATGCCTCTGGTTTTCCAATTAATTATGGAGTTGATGCTGGACAGCAGTGAGGATGGCCTGATGCACAGCCATCAATTCTGCCAACTAACTACTTCGGGGACCAATTTTGTATCCAGCGGAGGGTTCTGGGGACTCATTCACCCATGCATTCCCTACGCTGGCCACCAGTTCTTTCACCCCGTCGTTGTCAACATGGTAAGAGCATCCATCCACATAGACAGTGGGCATTCCCTCACACTTGTCCTCTTCAAAGACTTTGTGGGGGGAATTAAGGTATGTCTCCATGTTGTCCTTTATTTTTAGACTTTCGTCCTCGAGACAGTTTTCTCTGGCACAATCATGCAAGTCAGCCAGACCTTGCGCGAGGTGACTTTTCTTGTTTTGGCCATATCTGACCTCCACAGGAAAGCCTTGCATTGACAGAATCCAGGAAGTAATTCGGGAATTACTCACATTTCCAGCCCGGATTCTATCACTTTGGAGATATTGCAGAGGCTGGTGTGGAGTCTCCACTATGATGTGTTCCCCCTGGATAAACGGGCGGTAATTCTTCAATGCCCACACCATTGCCAGGAGTGCCTTCTCACAATCGTTGAATTTTTCCTCCACAGAGGATAAAGTTTTGCTCGCATAGGAGATTACTTTATTGACCTTGTCATGCTTTTGGTATAATACTGCCGTCAAGCACGTATTAGAGAACCCCGTCTCCAGGAAGAACTCCTTGTTTCTGACAGGGTAAGCTAGGCAGGGCGCTTGTGAGAGGCTTCTTTTGAGTTGTCTTACTGCCTCGGCTTGTTCTGGACCCCATTCCCACTTGACCCCCCCCTTCAGGAGATGAATCAGGGGTCTGGTGATTTCTGCGTAGCCCTCAATGAACTTTCTGCTGTAATTAGTCAGTCCAAGGAGGCTCCTTAGTTCCCGCAGAGTTGCGGGTTCTTTCAGTTTCTGAAGTGCTTCCACTTTCTTTTCCTGGGGACAGAGACCCTGAGGAGAAATCTCATGCCCCAAGAAATTAACACGGGTTCTACACCACTGTGCTTTCTGAAAGGAAAGTTTTGCTCCGGCGGCCCTCAACTGGGTCAGAACATAACCGATCTCCGCTATGTGTTCCTCCACAGATGAACTTTTGATGAGGACATCATCTACATAAGTCAGGTTACCCCTCGCACCCAGGTCGGGCATGGCCTTATGTAGGAAAATGTTGAATTCATTGCCGGAGTTGAGGTATCCGAAGGAAGTCCGGGTCCATGTGTATTGCTGGCCCCCAAAGGTAAAAGCCAGTTTGTATTGGTCCTCCCTGCTGACAGGCACGGTCCAGTATCCATTGGTCAGGTCTATTGCAGTGAATACCTGTGACCCCTGGATCTGGGCCAGCCCTTGGTCAATGTAGGGCAGAGGCCATCGGGAAGTATGGACCCGTTTGTTGAGCTCCCTGAGGTCGGCGCAGAGTCTCCACTGGCCGTTTGGCTTCAATATTCCCAGCACCGGATTATTGAAGGTGCTGTGGACTGGACGGATTATTCCCCGGGACTCAAGGTTCTTAATTATTTCAGTAAGGGACTCCATTGATGCGAGAGGCAAGCGATATTGCTTCACAAACACAGGAGTCATGCCAGCGTCCGTGGGGATTGTTGTTGTGTGGATGTCAGTGCGACCACAGTCATATGAGTCTACCGCAAAGAGATCTTGGAAATCCAAGAAAACTTGTTTCAACTTTTGCTTTTGTTCCAGAGTCACACAGGCATCAGCTAGGTTGACTCTCTCTTCCACCATCTGCCTGAAGCCTGGAAAAACTTCTGGTTTGGCTATCTCAGCGGCCTCCTCCAGCTGGGTGGAGAAGTCCCTGGTCAGAGTGCTGATTTGGACTGGAGGCTTCAGGTGGGAAAGGCAACCCTCATGGACCTGGAAAATCACCTCATCCCTCCTGAAGTCACAAGTCACATCTTCCTTACCATAATGGCAAGAAGTGTACACCAGGAAGTTCCCCCCATGCCGGGTAAAAATCCTGTCTGGTGTTGTATTGTCATCACTGTCACTGTCAAAGCAGTCCTTGGGGATTGGCCCTAACAGTTCATTACCTAAATCGATGGAAAAATGACGGTCATCAACCGCCATTCCAATAATGGTGCCTGCGGCTAGAGTAATACTCTTTAAGTCGCTGTTATCCACCTCTATTAGAATGGTGTCATGATCTATGTTGACTAATGGAGTTGGGTTTACCCCCAACCCTTGCTGTTGGAGAGAAGCGTTTAGATGTATGTAAGCATCAGGGTTTTGCAAATATTGTCCTCTTTTAACTTTCACTTCCAGGGAGAATTGTCGGGTCCTTTCTGGGATGGTGACTTCCTCTTTGATCTGAATTTCAACTGCATAAGGTAGCAATTGAGCTGACCTAAATGCTTTTTCTGGATCATCAAAGCCCATGGGATTATCCGCTAATCGGGACCAAGCTTTGATGTTTATTAGGTCCAAACTAATGGCAAAGAGATTGAGAATGTCACTGCCTAAGTAAAAGGCGGCAGGGACGTCTCGCACGACCCAACAATTGTGGACTATGCTCTTGTTGCCAATGGAGATTTTGAGCATACACCTGCTTGGCAGGAGATGTTTGGAATTAGGTGCTTCCAGGTCCATTTCCCATTTGTCTATCAGTTTGAATGTGGGAATGGCTGGATCTTTTGGGAGTTGGCGGAACATGGCTTCGCTGATGAAGCTCTTACCGTTGTTCACACACACTCGAGCGAGAACAGAGCCCTTCCCATCATTTAACTGAACAGGGATGAACAACTGCTCTCCAATTTCCTGAATATCAGCCAGGCTCTGAGCTGATTTCACATCTTTCTGGACTATAGGAGTGGGAGTTTCTGATTGTGGATTAGTATAGAATTTCAGGGTGTTTCCTTCCAGTGTGGAATACCACTTTAAACTGGAAGGAAGGTTGATTTTCAGAAATAGAGAGGACCCCCCATCACCAGTCTGTTGTCCTACTGCTATTACTGTCACGTCTGGAATTCGGTTATTCTGGAAGTGGAATTCTACTTGGTCAGATTTTTGTTCAACCATGTGGCATGTGCCGTTTAAACTAACATGGTTGACACTCTGTTTTAATTTTATTGGTCGGCTAGTCTGGGTCCAGAGGACCTTGTTTACACAATCTATTAGAGGAGACAACCTTCTCAGGAGGTCATTCTCTAGTAAACAAGGGGTGCCCTCTGGAGTCACTACTATGACCGGGTGTTTCACCTTGTGTCACCCGATCTTAATGTCCAAGTCTGCAGTCCCCTCAACGGGAACTTCCTTCCCGTCAAAGTTCTGCAGTTGTCCAGGAAGAGAGGTGAGAGGAATTTGGTAATTCTCTCCCCTTCCTGCATTCAGTTCGTCAAAGGCCCTTCTGGACAGAAGGGTAGCTTGAGATCCAGTGTCCACCAGTGCCAAAATTGTACCCTGCCCCTGTACTCGTACCGGGGCATAGTATCTTCCCTCCTTCTCCTCAAGGGGGCACATATAATGCACATTTTTGGACAACTGGTGGGCTAACTTTCTGGTTTTGGACATTTCAAGAGAAGAAATTTGGGCAGACATCTGTGGAGAGCCTTGGGAATCTGAAAGAAAAAGTTGGCAACTGGAGATCAGAGCCATTGTGGGTTCCCCTGGTTCCGGTTCTGGGCCGCCCCGCCCTTTTTGGAGGCAGTCATCAGGATGGGTTTGAACCAGGGGATTTCGGTATTGTGGGTTCTGGGATGAGATGATGGGCGGCGGTAGCTCAGTCTCCATATCTCACCAGTCTGAATTGACATCCCTTGGGACCCATTTTTCTTTGGGAGGAGTTCCCCCCTCTCTGAAGGAGAAGATCATTTTCCCAGGATCCTCTGAGGATCCCTTTCCCTCAAATTGGAAGATCTGTACCTCCTCCTCAAACTGAGTCTGTTTGGGTCTTTTGTTTCTCCTACCCCCCCTCTGCTCCTTAGGAGGCAGACTTTCAGGGGCAAGAGATTTTGTTTCCGGTTCCTGGGTTTCTAGGGGCTGTTTACAAGTGAGGAAGGAAGCTTCCTCCAAGGCTTTACACCCCCTTCCCTTTGTGCCTCCTCCCTGGGAACCGGAAGTTATCGGGGTGCTGCCCCCGTCATTGTTCTGGAGCACCAGGTCCAGAGTTGGGTGCGTTCTGCGCCGGCATGCCGATCTGAGGGTTCTGTTGAGCCCTCAGTATGTGACCCAGATCCCGCGCCATGTTTTGAACCTGGCGCTCTAACTGGGAAACCCGCTCAGGCTGATACGGGGCCCTGTTTTCTCCCCTGGGCTGATCCCGGGAAGGGTAGCTATCCCTTCTTTGGTAGTATCCCTGGTTGGGAAGATTTGGATACCCCTCCACCCTTGGCCTCCCCTCTCCCGGATTCGGTTGTCTGGGCTCAGGGAATTGGGGAAAGAAGGGTGGAGGATTTTGGGGCTGGAAATTGGGTGGATACCTGGGGAAAAAGTTCTGCCCAGGATTTGGAGAATTTCTGCCCTCCGGTGGGAAGTTAGGAGGGAAGTTCCCTGGGTTAGGTGCTTGGCTGGATCCCCCCCTTGGGCTGGAGGAGTCCACACATAACCCAGGATGGGTCGACTTCCCTTGTAACGGGGACTTACATAGTCAGGAGAGCGAGGGACCCCATTTGTGGGACTACCTCCTTGACTCCCTGTTTGTGACTGGCCCGAGGACCTTCTGTGCCTAGCATTATTAGGTGCAGGTAGGTTTTTAGCCCCCCCCCATCTCCAACTCTAAAACGGGGGTGACCTTTACCTCTGCCACCTTGGCAGCAGCAGGGGTGTTGTTGGCTTTGGGGTTTTTGGGCGCATTATTTTTATTTTCTATTGGCTTCTGCACCTCATAGATCCGGGTCGCCTGTTCAATGACCCAGTCTAAAGATCTTTTCTCGTGAAAATCCCTCACAAGCTGGGTCATTATGTATTTGGGCAAGGCATGTAAAAACGTATTAATAAATTCTCTGCTATCCGTGCGCACCCTTCTTGTGGTCTGTGCAAAAGCACGCTTTAACTCCTGCACAAATTCTTGTGGGGCCTGATCCTCCCCACATTGTAAATTGTAGGCTGCCTTGCGAGCCTCTTGAGGATTTCTATGAGTAGAAAAATGTTTCAAGATGGCCGCCTTATAGGCGGACCATCTTAAATGATTTTGGTCCTCCAGCCCCGCAAAGAAACTGGAGTATTCCGGGGAGAAGGTCCACTTTACATATTGAATACAGCTTTGGCTGTCCTTCAAATGGAAAGTCTCCATCATTTGCTCAAACAACTCTAAGTGCTCCCAAACAGAATACTTGGCGTTCTTATGATAAGGTGTGATGCCGCTCCTGATTGCCTTAATCTGCTTTAAGGGGTCCTTAAGCAAGACCCTTTTTGTCTTATTGGCCCTTTTGGTCCGGGTAACCCTGGTCCATTCATCTTCTGGCTCAGAGGCACTGCTCCCAGAGGTTCCCGTCTTTTCTTCCAGGTTTTCCTGGATTCTGCGAGCCTGGGAATGGCTGGCAGAATGTGGGGACCTGGTCTCCTGTGTCCTGTACCGCTCAGAGGAGTCTTCAGATCCCTCCTTGCTGCCAGGATTTGATGGGTACCCCCCCACTGACCAAACTGTGCAGAGGTTTTCAGGATGCCCTTAATGGGCCTACTCTCCTGGGGTTCCCCATCAAATTGCACTGTGCTTGGGTGCCCATACCCGGATGCCCGCCCCACCATTCCTGGGTGGTACTGGCCTATGAGCCCCATGCTTCTGGCTGGATAGTAATCTGCCATCCCTGTGGCCCTGTGCTCATGTGCGCCAGGGGACATGGGGGTGGCAGAGTCCAGGGACTGAGAGAGATAAAGGCCTCTGGTACTAGGGCTCCTGGGGTTATGCTCAGGAGTTTCTCTTTCCCAGCGAACCTCATCTCTATCCGCCCCTGCTCCCTGTTGCAATGCAAAAGCCTGCGCCTTCAGTTCCTCAGTTAAGGCCTTACTAGACTCTATCAGTCTCTCCTGCATCGCTACCTGTTGTTGGAGCCTATCATTGTGCTGGCAGAGAGCCTCATTCTCTCTCTGCGTTTCCTGATTGGTCCTGGAGCACTGGGCCAGTCTTTGCTGCAGGAGGGTTACCTCCTGAGCTGTGTCCCTATTGGCCTGCTCCTTTCTTGCTAGAGCATCCTCCACCCTCCTGGTGTGCTCTAACATGTTCTGGTGTTCTTTTTGGAGGTCACCCAGTCCCTGGTGGGCCAGGTGATTTTCTTCCATTTTTCTTTTTAAGTGGCAGACTTCCTGGCCTAAGGTGTCCCTTTCCTGACTAAGAGTCTGCATCTGTACCGTCAGGTCGTCCCTTTGCCTTTGGAAGGCACCAGCTTTCTGGCGCTCCTGATCAAACTCTGCCTGGGTATCCAGGTCTTTCAGAATCAGTTTATTGCTCTCTGCCTTCTCCCTATCTAGGTGGCTTTGCAGGGTGACTACCTGCTCAGCACATGCCCTATTGAAGTCTAACTGTTGCTCCAGCTTTTTCTGGCTCTGCAGTAGGGAGTCCAAACCTTCTTGGTACTCCTTCTGCAAGGCCAGAAATCTGGTATCCTGGTCCGCCTTTTCCTGTTGCAGCACATCCATATCCTCCTTTATTTTAGTGATGTACCGTCTGCTGTCATTTTCTGACTCCTGGCTCCTGAGCAGCCTCTGCTCAGAAGAGTCCAGATCAGATTGGGCCTTCTGTAATGCCAGCAGTTGCCTACTCGCCAGATCTTGGCCTTCAGCACATTTGTCCTGCATGTCTCCCATATGTAGGTACAGGTATGCCGCTATCCTAACCATCTTGTCTTGTTCATCCTTAGCTTTAGGAGCCATGTATAGTTCACTCAGGGCCACATGTAAGGGACCCTGATCTCTCCATATATCTGACCCTGTTTCAGTGATCTGGGGTGCGATTGCCTGCAACCAGACCGTCTGGTCCTGATGAGTCCACTCACCTCTCACAAATAACTTATGTAAGAAGTGCTCTCTGGCTATTTTCATGTCTACTAAGGTCTTCATTCTGGAATTTGAGTTCCTTCCTGACTTACAGAAGTTTGTATTTTATTTTTGCAAAACAGACCTTTTCCTTAGAGCGTTCCTTTGAGGAGTGCTTTACAGCGTAACACAGCGTGGTGATCCGACCGGATATGTGTATCTGATCAGCAGGCACACTGTATTAATCTGCACAAGTGATAGAACTAACCCAAACGTCCCGCTCGAGCCCCCAATTTGTAAGAGGATTCAATTCAACACTACAGCTAAGTCAATGCCTTAGTCTGGGATACTGAATGGAAACCCTTATTGATATATCTTTACGTCCAGTTCATGCGTTCTGGATGACTACCCCTATATAACACCCCTCTCTTGGAATCCCCCTGACCCCACTGAGCCAAGAAGTAGTTCTGTTTTGCAAGTTTAAAGGTTTATTTGATAATTTAAACAATATATATATATATCACACTTTATAATAAACTAATAATTGAATATCACACTTAATCTGAGCAGTAATCAATAATGGATAGTCCGGCACTAGCACACTTCTTTATAATCAATGATGAGTGGTTATAGGATGGATAAGATAGCAACACTGGTAAATAGGGACAGAAGAATAATGTGGTAGAGAATGCTTTATAGGGTTCAAGGAAATGCAAGGTTGAATGAATGAAATGCAGTACAGAAAATACTCAATATGATTTCAACAAAACAATGTAATCACTTTTCTCGAGCAATCCCCTCCCCCCTTTATGCAATGCAAGGAAATGGAAGGAAAGCACACAGTTCTCAGAAATGCAATCAAATGTAATTCAGTTCACCCCAGCAAGCTTAGACCACTGAAGTTGGAAACACAGGCCCAAAATGCTTTTATATGTGCTGGCAATGAAGTGAAAAATATGCTAAAATGCTTTTATATCCCTCTAGAGGTTCAGGGTGAGTGGTATATAGTTAATATTAGTCCAGGCTCACTCTAGCAATGATTCAGGGATGGTTCTTAAGAGGCAAACGCATTTTTTAGCAAGGAAAGCAATGAAACTGTTGTTTTCACACGTGGAGAAATTTGCAAATTGCGGCAAATTCGCGAGTGCGTTTTTCGCGATTGCGGCAAAAGTGTATGGAATAGGAATGCGGTTCTAGGTTCCTTGAAAAGCCAAGATTCCCAGCTTTCAGAGGAAAGTTACTGCAAGTCTCTAAGACAAACGGTCACGGAGATATGAGCGATATGGTAAAGGTCGTTTTTCAGATTTGAAATTTTTTAGTTCAAAGTGACAAGTGACAGCTAGCAACTAGAAATGACAAGTGACAGCTTTACAAAATGACAGGTGACAGTTAGGAGGCAGTTCTACTTAGATTAAAATAGATTGAATTATATTATTTTAACTAAGAGATTGGTTCTGCACAGTTCTGCTAGGTACTCACAATATATTTAGAAATAGAATGGGCCTCGCCACGGATCTGGTCAGGTTTTAGACTAGACTCTGGTCTGGTCTCGGCACTTCACAGTGATCTGGGTCAGCTCTCTGGTTCTGCTAACAGTGGTCTGGGTCAGCTCTGCTCTCTCTGGGTACAGCACTGCTTCTGGATCTTTCTGCACAGCTTTCTCTGGAGATTGATGGATTTGAAGTCTGGATCTCTGGATGTGGTATGGTCCGGCAGAATGCTCCGCAGCAAATGGAATTGAATGTCCCTATCTGTCCTGACTGTCTGCTTTTATGTGTTTTGAAAATGGGTGGAAAGGCTAGCTTCCTAGGCCCTACCCCTCTCCACTTGTCATTGGCCACTTCCTCCTCTTCCCCTTGATTGGGGGAATGAAATGAAGTGTCATCATGATGAGGTCTGTTTATGATACAGAGAACCCACCCCTGTCAACTTTACACACAATCTATATTTGATCCAAAAGACATATTTGCACAGGTACACATTTGTTTAAAATTACATGCACCCATCACATATCACAGGAGGTATACCCTGTCCAAATCTGCTCTTCCTGGGAGCTTGCATTCAGAAATGGCAACATTTGTACTTTTTGGTCAGGTTACCAATATCAGATTCTTACTCAAATTTACCCATATGTGTGCAAGGCATGCAGGCATTAATTGATGAAGTATGAGACTTTTAACATGCAGACATTTTAAGTAATACCCTCTTAACTGCTAGTTTGCCCCCAGATCATCACCCAAATTGGAGTTTGGGCTTGAATTGAAGGTACATTTTTTAAATTAAGGCCCTCAAAGTTCTACATTTCTGTCATTTGATTACAAAGAGTTATCAGTGTTTCTGTAAAATATATATATTGCTTTCAATTCAGTTCTCAGAGTGTTGGAGTCCGCCTCCAAGACTTGGGTGGGTCAGTCACATGTGTCTTCTGGCAGGCAGGCCTTTGTTGACAGGAAACAGTCAAAATCAACATATCCTATTCAATTGCAAGAGCCTATTGTGTGGTCTCCAGGAGGCTCCCAGCCAGTCTGCCTTCTATCAATCAAGAGGTCATGTGAGATTCTAACTCCTGGTGTGAATCTCTGGAGGTGAGAGGGTTTCCCAGGCTTCAGGCCTCTGGGAACAGCATGTGGCTAATTTTTAATTAAAATGCAGCCTTTGAAGTCAGCTGAGTCAAATCCCTTTGTCAGCAACTGCACTCAGTTCTCCTGTCAGAGTTTAGACCGCTAGCGCCGCCTTGAGGATTTTGTTGGTACAGCATGCAATTTTGGGATCTTTCTTGGATTAATGCATTCTAAACAGGAATGGTTCTTACATGGTAGTAAATCCTTGCTTAACATTGTTTTGATGGGGCTCCTTACAGTAAAATGGTTATGTGGAACCCCACAAAAGGATTGAATCTTTAAAGTGGTCCAATGAGTCACGATTTCAGCAACTTTTTGACATCAGTAACAGTGGATTTTGTTAACAAAGATCTTTCTTTACACTGGTGGGTGGCAAGTTAGGTAACCATTTTGGTGTGCGCACAAACTGCGTGGTTCTCCTGGATTCTGGCGCACTTGTGGGCTTTTTGGCCATCTTGGATTTTCTAAGCCCACAGCACCAAATGTTGCAGCATGATAGCTCAAACGTGGGTCAGGACACCCAACACATATGAGAATTGTACAATTCCACCTTGTCTGCCCATGTAATATAGAAATCCACCTCTACAGGATCCTTACATTATTTGCAATAATACCACATAATTATATGCCTAGTGCCCATGTGATCCTCATTCCAGTTCTCAGTAGGCACAGCACACCTTCATGATTCACGACATGCGGGTGCTGCTGGGAATGCATGTTCCTTGGATCAAGGCTAACATCATGCTGACGTGCCCATGCGGGTCTTTATGTGCATGCCAATCAATCAGACCTCTTTGAAAGCAACCTGCTGAAACCTAGCTGTGTTCACTGCATCATCTCTCAGCTGTGGCTGTAGTTCTGTAGTTCTGTTCTGTCCGTGGCTAAATCCATGGCTCTTGGAACAACAAAGAATACAATGAGGCACTAATGCAGCTCAGACCGAAAATGTAACAATGAGGTATCTTGAGTTGAAAATATGTTTAGAAACAATAACAAACCGCAAGGAAGTTATTTAAGGACAGGGATACTGTGACAGGAATAGGTTCATAATATTGCTGTTTAGACAATGCAATTCACCCATTGGGACATCTACGTGTCCCTTTGAGGTTCATTGTAATGAAGAGGGCATTATATCTGGAATATTAAACTATGCTTTAACATAATTCAATGTACCCATAAAAAGTAACACATTTTAATGTAGGGAAAAATACATTTCTATTTTACGTTTTAAGTCTGCTGTTTAGGGAGACTCTTCAATTTAAACTAATCTGATGATTTTACCTACTAGGGAACAGGGATATCATCATATATTGGCGGAAATGTTAAAACCTGTGAAGCGCAGAGGCTTCATTTCAGCGACACTCCAGGGAAGGATATACCTTTGAGCCTATCCTAACAGCTTGACGAGGTTTAGGAGATAGGGCAGGCAGAATTATTTTTGAATTTTGGGAGCAAGTAGAGAAAAGGATGTATCTTTGAGTGAGTAAGTGAGTGAGTGCGTGAGACTGTGAGTGAGTGGGTGAGTAGGTGAGTGAGTTAGTGAGTGTGATCATTTATAAAGCATGCACAAGCTTACACAAACACAAACTATATTTTCAAATTGCAGTTTTTAAAAAACGGAGTCATGTCAGGTTCTTTCTTTAGGGTTGGAGTATAGGCTCACCACTCAGTGCCTGAATCCAGCAAAAATGAAAAACTAAATATTCACATATTTCTCAATGAGCCGAGTGGCTAATAAGCTTCAAATGCTTGTTTTGGTGCAACATGCAAGCTCATTACAGTTAACAAAACAAATGTGTGCATGTTCCATTATATTCTGAGGCAATGCAAATGGATTGCACATCAGCATTTTGCATGCATTTTGCTCTTTATAAAGTGGGTTGCACAATGTCTTCTTTACTCTTGGAAACAGCACCTGTGTTTCCCTGGCTACCACTTCCAGGGCAGTTCGGCACATAATACAGAAGCCATTGTATGTTGATGAATTACACTTGTTCTTCCAGGGCAATCTGTGTTCAATTTTACCTCAACTTTGAGGTTACATGGGGAGGTTTTAAAATGGAATGTGATGCTGCTGAGGTCTTCAGCGCTCATTGGAAATAAATTATTTAATGTGTAGCTTTTAAGGTCCGTGTTTGACAAAGGTTTGACACGTTGCATGATTCATTTGGTATCCAACGTTGAGTGGAGAAATGAAAAGATAAAACAAACCCGCTAAAACTGGCTTCAGCAACGCCTTTCCGTCTTCAGAAGCATACACAGCCTTCCCTGCGTATTTTCTAGCATGTGATATTGCATGTGTGCTTAGCTAGCACACCACCTCCCATGCAGGTCCAACGGAGACACAAACACAGACACGTAATGTAATAACTCCACATCATGCTTGTCTTCACCCAGCTTTGAAAAACAATCAGTATTAGATGCAATTTGACAGTGATGTTTCAATGCTGCTGCAAATAGCCACTTGTAATGTGCAACACTATGCTGTTTTGAGCTGGGGGGAAAAAAAAAGTAAAAACAAGATTGTTTCACTGTTACAAGGCCTCTACATAAGAAAAGCTACATTGAAATTGTCAGTGGGAGCAGACATTGAGTTTACAAAAGCCATGCCTTTAACCAAGCTAAACAGCAGCAATCTCATGTTTCTGCTATAAACTGTGATATTAAGCCTTGAAACGCCCCCTTGAGGGTGAAACATGTGTTAGCTTTCTTGTTGCTTAAACCTTATTGAGCTTTAAAAAGTGTAAAGCAAACATCTAGCCACTTGCGCACGCATGTGGCATTTTGTGATGTACTCAAGGTATTCAAATCCATCTACAGATGCATACAAAAATGTCAACCAAGCAGCTGTCAATATCAGAAGAAGATCAACATGTCAATGTATTAGAATATTGCATGTATGATGTATAGCTACATTCCAATCACCATTGATTTCTTTGTTACTATTAATGAATAAACATCCACTGTGAATCATTTGCAAATCTCACTGTGTGCTGGATTCCTCTACACAAACATCCAACATTAATCCGTGGCATTGCAGTGACCATTTGAATAAGTGCAGTTGGGAGATTCCCTCAGTGTAGCTTTGTTTCGTATCAGGGCACACCATGTCATACTAGCTTCCATGTTTCTTAGCTTTTGGAAACATGAACGCAGAAATGGCAGTGGCAGGCGAAAAGCCTGTCCGACATTTCAGTTTCAATGGTTTTAATCCTGGCCTTCCAGTTCAATTGGAGGCCAGGTCATAAGTTAGCATCCAGGAAGCATGGCCCACATGCTCTGTCTGCCCAGTGATAATGGTCCACATTCGGAGCACAGGAAAACTCCCTGGGCCTCTGCCTTTACTTCCCTCCCCATCTGTGGCTCCCACACTAGCACTTCACGCTTCACCCCTGAAACGCCAATGCCCACTTACCTTTGAGCTTGCTGTGATTAGCGACCATCTACCTGCTCAACGCTCCATGGTTTAACTTCCCCCACTTTCCTCCACAATCAAACTTCATCAATGAAATATGCTGTATGCTGCTCTCTAGCACCTATTGATTTCCGTATTCGTATGCTAGGACCAGGCAAGCCCACTACCACCCGACTAGACATGACCCACGCTCTTAGACCAAGAGATGCCTGTCTGCATATATCAAGCTGAATGCCAACCACTTTTCATACAAACCTAGCCGCAGGCTCTGGGTACCGCCACATTCCTAGAACGCACTAGTTCCTCGGACAGCTAATGTGACTGGATCCGCCCCTGTCAAATTGTATCCATTGGAGATCTAATATGTAAAGTCACCATTGCAGGCCCCACACCAGCCACCTACGTCTGGCCCTGTTCCCTGTTAACCCGTGTCAAGCCCTACCCATCTGGATATCAAAGCAGACAGTCAGCAATGCAGAGCCCCAGAGCACATGTGGTTTAAACATTCGGTCATGTCATGTCACAGATCAGGTGCTCAAGATGGTAGTTGATCAAATGAAGCAACCCTAGCCTACCTAGATACAAAGCCAAGATCTGACGCACCAGAAGCGTAGTAACGATTAGGCTTGGTTGACTCTCCTGAGTACCATGCAATAACCACAAACATGTCAGGAACTACCCAGCATCCCGCCACAACCTATGATCAGGGACCCTGAAAATGTGCCCACAGACCCCTACAACAGAGCCAGAGAATCATACAACAGACACATTCATGTCAGGAACTACTTAACCTCCCACCATAAACTATGGACCAGGGACCCGGAAAATGGGCCCTTTGACCCCAACACAGAGCCTCTAGAGAAATGGACTGTCCAACCGGGCTAACACAGCATACTCTGCACCAGCCAGAGAATCCCTCTTGGAAATCCACTACTGCAAAGCACCAGGACAGATACAACCTGCCATCGAACCCCGAAAGTAAGCAGGAACGGGGGCCGCCGACAGGTAACCACAGACACTCATTCCTACAACTTAACACCAACAATAGAACGCAGCTATACCCCTTGGTCAATTGCATACATACACTACTCTCTAAAACACCTCAACAGTCTATTAGAACGCAGCTATAACCCACATAAAAAATTGGCCTATCTGCACGCATAATCTCTTACAAAGGCCCCACGGCAGCCACAATGCAGACTGGGTAACTAACCACCTTGCTGCTCAAATTACACTGACATCTCACAATCAACACACCCCACTTGCACAGATAACAAGTACACCCAAGTACTATATGCTACCCTATTATCTCCACTGACCTGGACCACGGTCCTCAAGGGGCGTTCAACCCACAGCACTTTGAGATCATACCAATGGTACAAAAGGTGCTATACAAATGCTCCATGACATAACATAGTACCCCCCCTCAGACCATGAATATAAATGCAGCCTCAGCTTCTTGACACAGGAAATAGCCAGGTGATGTTTGGGAGTATGAAAACTAGAAGCCATGCATGCATTTTCATTTTTTTGTAATCCTTGCATATTGCACATTCCCCTTAGTAGTATTTAGCTTGACAAACCTCAAATATGTGGGTCTGAGAGCTGCGTGCGGAGTAAGAGTGAATAGTATTGTGCCTTTTCCCTGCTGCACATACATTTTCAGCTATTAACGGGGATGTGTTTATGGCTGAACTGTCTTGTCAGGGCTTTGGAAAGCGAAAAGGGGGGGCATGCTGAAAATGTAGAGTCATGGTAATGCTTGATGTATACACATGTGCCTTCCATGGAATCCTGTCTAGTGCTTGGAAGCACGTGTTCCCTTGGTGCATCTCTGTTGCAGCCAAGTAATGTACATATATAGATTATGAGGTTTGGAACTATATCCATTAGGTAAAATGTCAGTTTTGAGTAACCGTTGAGCAGAGATTGGATGAATATGTCTTTTATGGAATGCCCTTTATTTTGGCAGAGCAAAGTTGTGTTGTCTTGAAAATTATTATGGTGCGGTAGATGGTATAACGTATTGGCAAGCCATGCTGCAGTGCACTATCCTTTTTTACAGCTGACATTTGACTGCGATATGATCAGGGGGCTATAAGGGCCCTGGATGTTCTGTGTACCCTGCTTTTCATACACGTCCATCCATTTTAAAAAGGTGTACAAGCATTTATTTTAAAGCTCATAGCTGTCAGAAAGCTGTTGTGGCATACACATTTCCCAAAACACATCACTACCTTCTAATGATCCACCTATGTTAAAATAACCTTATATGTTTGATTACAAAGGAAAACAATGGGGTCGCATTACAAACAACCCTTAACTGGGAAAATAAGATGCATATCTTGTGCCAAATCCCACATTTTCACTGCTGAGGGTTCAATGTCCCCGAAACAAGACTATCTCACATGTCCCTGAAGTGTAGTTGTCTGAAAGGTTGGTGATGGACATCATAACCAGATTTGCATACGGAGTGGACACTAATGTCAAGCTGAAAGCTGTACTGTATAATGGCTTGGCATTATGCAAATCCTTTTCCACACACAGTTTTGTATGAACACAGGCTAAGTGGTGGAAATCCAAGCAAAACCCTCATGCCGAGAGCACACCGTAATGGCTTGGCAGGCTGAAAAACAATGATCTGGAGGGTTGCTCAGAGCAATGAGTGGCAATGTAGCTGCTAGGTAAGTGATGATGGCACGGGTTAAGTCTTCAAGGGTCTTTATTGTATCATCACCACGCACCCACGCGCACACCTCCAATCTTCCAGACACGCAGGCGGGTCTCACCTACCAGATACATCATTCTTCCTCCGACAATGTCAACAAAACTATCAACCCACGACTCAGACGCAAATGCTGACACGTGTGGCCACCACACACCATGCAATGACCGCCACCACTAACGAGGAACCATTGGAACCACCAGTTCCGCTTCCAAGGGAACTCCTAATTTCACATGTAACACAACAGCTCAGAACCCCAAAAACCCAGGGGTGCAAAACAGAAACGCCAACCAACAGCGCAACCCAGAATGGAGCAACACCAACCCAAACCAATCTGAAACCAGAGAAGACTCAACCAAAACCTCAAACCCAGAGACTCACCCAGACATCAGGGAACTCAAACAGGAACGATCACAAACCTGCCCACACTGACCAACCAAGAGAACAACCCTAGACCAAAAACACATTCTCAAACCAGAACCTAATTCACTACTGCGCAGACAGGACCGACCGAAACCCAAAAGGAACCACATAGAACACTCACTACCACCAGCTCCGAGATGCCCTCGGAACCTGGGCCTGCTACACCTGTCACCCCTAAACAGCATACTAACTACAACATAACCACCAGTGCACACTAAACACCTCCCACCAGGGGTGCCACCCCAGGGCCTCCAGTCTGCCACACCGGAGCTCAAAACACCCGAACAATGGGCCTGACCGGCCATCCAATGCCCTACAACAAACACAACAACTAAACCTAGTCGGCCCATAGAAGCCAAGTAGGCCAATACGATATAACCTAATACGATATAACCCTGCACCATCCTTAACACCACTGAGACAAAAATACCACCTCAGATACACAATAATAACACACCATACACCATCTCTCCACCACAACAAACCTCTTAACGAGAACTGACAATGCTACCCCCAAAGGTACCGCCAACGCAAAACCAGGAAACAAAAACAAACAACGCACAGAACCCGGCCGGAACCCTGCACACTGAATAACCCTGAGAAGAAATCAACCAGCCAACTACACAACCCCAAACCGGCACCACATCAGATAAGAAAAACCACCACCCCAATGGCCATCCAAAAACATGGGGGAACACCCCCATCAAAAGTGGGAAAACTCTACACCCATCTCTTCGCCCTACCCCGATACTGCCGATGGGAAGAAACATACAACCTATGCCAAACAAAATGAGGAAAGAGAAAACGGGGAATAAACAAAACTTAACCCCGCCACTACAGCATGACACCAAGTCCTGCAAACCCCAAAACACACCACATCCCATAATTCCAGGACGCACCCCGTCTGCGAGCCCACCCGGCATTCACGGACACCGAAAATCCGCTGGGTGCTGCAATACCACGCAACACGCCTGGAGATCACAACAATGGCTAGGGCTAGGGACCAGCTGTCCCACCAAACAACGTACTGACAGCGGTACAGACCCTAAAACCAACCCGAAATGGTTCCGACCCCACCCGGTAAATCAAACCTAATTGTCACAGCAACTGAATGCAGAGAATAAACACCACTTGCAGCATCCACCCATGTACACACCTCTCCCATGTACACACCTCACCCACTTCCACACACCAAATCCGAACCCGCCCAGCCGTTTCAAATGCAATACCCCTAAAGGGCATATATACTATGTGACATACACAGTAGCAGCGGCCACGCACACACTCAATTACCACCATACCAAAACAACACTGAACCCTATCGACAATTCGGATTAATAACCATGCTCACACACATACTTCTGAACCCACCCGGCAATTCATAAATGCATCCACGCACACACAAAACACAGCAATGCACCCGCTAGCAGAAATGACATACATTTCAGCATGAGTGAGCGTAAAAAGCACGATATATATTGCAGAAATGTGCACAATACCCCAAAAACAATGACCATTTCACCCTCTTAAAACTCTGGTACCCGGAACACCACCCACAAGTCCGGCCATATCTGCCAAGGGAAGGTAAAAAAAAACAGGGAAAAAACCTTCTCCACCTTAAAAGGAAAAGATGTTAGTACACTACAAAACAAAATGATATCATGATGTAAAGGAACCTCAATAAGTGCTCTAACACCACAACACGCCCAACGCACACTGTCATACATCGACAAACAGCCCAAACACAACACTAGGCTGAAAAAATGTCAACACAAGAACACACACACATATATCCTGGCCAGGAAGACAAACACCATTAACATCATTAGGTCTCTGGCAATGAAAGATTGTTGATCCTCACGTAGAAATCAAACATATCGTGTTCAAACTCTTTGAGAGCCCGCAAAAGCCTGTCGCAAACCATGCAATAATCCTTGTGAACACATCCTCCCAGTCCACACACGGCGCACTGGCGAGTACACTCTCTCTTCGCTGGAGTCACCACAACTCCCGCATCACCGGATCGCCTCTTCACTCCACTGAACGCCTTCACTGCCTTGCTTTTCCCGACATCCTCAACACACACAGATGACAGCTGTGAACTTTCCCCTAAACCATCCTCCACAGGATAATCCTGGCAAGTGCCTGCTTCCACAACACATTGCGGGACCTCAGCCGCTCCGCCCATGGTGCCGTGACAAATGCCTCCACCACCAAGGCCCCAGTCAAATGTCATGTTGCGTGCCACGCTATGGGGTACATTGCGCCCCAACGACACGTATGCAACCTTTGCTGGAAACAGGAACGTTTTCAGGGCCCCCAAAAGGCTCTGAAGGTGACTGGACTGCCACAGTGGCAACACAAGGGCTCACAACAGTGTAATCACAGGTACACTGTTCCGCATCAACCATGCCTGGATCCAGGGAACGTAACACAGTCTTCCTGATGTAACCTGTCAAACAACAACGGACACCGGGGCACTGGCAACTTCTGCTGCGGCTGGGCAAGGTAGACAGCCACCCCACCTCTCTCAGCAATGGGACGCCGCCCTCAGCACTGGACCCTGAGGGCTGGATGACCTCCACACCCCCGCTACAGCAAATGGGAAGGTCCACCAACT
The DNA here is from genome assembly GCF_040938575.1 of Ambystoma mexicanum. Taxonomy (NCBI): domain Eukaryota; kingdom Metazoa; phylum Chordata; class Amphibia; order Caudata; family Ambystomatidae; genus Ambystoma; species Ambystoma mexicanum. The sequence continues at coordinate 896,631,179 of NC_090937.1, read as the reverse complement.
CCGTGTCACTTTCGTTCCTGGTGCCCAATGGCACATGTGGAACTCGCACTTGATGGTGGCCGGACACCGGCTCCCGGTGCTGGTCCCGGGGACACACCTCACACACCGCTACAGCCTGCCAGAGAGCTCAACTGGAAAACGGCCTCAGCCTCTGTTGCAGCACTGACTTGCCCGGTACTGGTCCCAGGGAAACATATTCAGCATCGGGAGCCCCCGCTTCAGTCCACCAGAACGCCATGGCTCTGGCACCACTCCAGACTGTTGCTAACAGACCTTGCCCAAACACCATTGGAGACTGGACCCTTCTGCGACCCTGCCAGGTGGGGCTAAGGCGGTGGAGGGCAGAACTCTTCTTCAAGCAAACCGCTTCCTCCTCAGCGGCAAACCATCCTTGTCGCCAGTGAGGCAGTGTAGCTGCTAGGTAAATGATGACAGCACGGGGTAAGTCTTCAAGGATGTTTATTGTATCGTTTATACCAAAGATAAACAGACATGGGAGGAGAAAGTACTGGATCCCACCTGGCAGGCAACAAGGTCTCCAACTGTCACTCGACTCGACCAAACATCCATCTCATGACACCACACACCCAAGAGCACACCTGCAACGTTCCAGACACGCACGCGGGTCTCACCTACCAGATGCAACACAATGCGTATGGTTATGATTAATTCACAACCTTCCAGCCATCGCCCTTCAATTTTGCTTGAAGTCTCAGTTACAGGCACGCATTTGTACTTGACACTTTTGAAATACTTGCTTGCAGACTGAAGGGCAATGAAGCAGAAGTCAGCAGGTACTGGAGTAACTTTCTTGACTTTATGAAGACTCACCTCATAGTGTGTGATATGTTGTATTGCTTAGTTAGACTGTATGCAGTGGCGGCTGGTGAATTCTTTAATTGGAGGGATGTCAATAATATTTCCCCAAACTATGCTAGAGTTAGCACGCAAAGTGAGGGAGCTCGAAACAACCAAGGTTACCACCGAGAAAATATTTTGAATAATGAGTCAAAATGTTGATTTATGCAGCCCACAGTTTGCAATTGGTTTTGTAAGGTAATTCATATCCAAAAATGGAAAAGATGCATGGCACCACAAGTGCACGTGAGCCTTTCCCCAACACATGTTCATGATGTCTTTGGCCACAATATATGCCAATATAAAAGCATGCTGACTGCGCCCGTATGTTGACATGCTGGCTGCACCAATTCATGCCAGTATTCCAAAAGAGGAACATACTTATGTATGCTTTGCACACAATGTTATGTTATTGAGATTAATACTACACAACACTGCCATTTTCATGGCCTCCCGGAACTTGGAGATTAGAAAAGCAAGGAGGATTTTGGAGGGCTAGTTAGTGGGATGAAGAGGGATCGCGCAATAGAGCTGTTTGCTGTGCTGTCGGTAGCTTCAGTTCAGAAAAATCAGTCACAGTGTTTTGGGTTTACTTCTAGATGGTAAGGATTAGGTGTCGTTTTGTTGTGTGTGTTTATATGGGATTCTTTTGTGTGTTTTTGGATTAGTGCTTGAGATCTTCAGCCTGATTCATGGAATTATTTTCGGGAAAAACGCAGATTTGTGCACCTTTCTGCCCGAAAATCCCTGTTTGGAGTGTGGGGATTTTTGGGCAGAAAGGCGCGCAAATCTGTGTTTTTCACGCAAATAATTCCATGAATGAGGCAGTTAGTTTGTTGGGTACAGTAAGATTACAGAGGGGACGTTTGCTGTGTTATTTCCGGTTTGTGCTGGGGGTATGTCTATGTGTGTTGTATTTGGCGGGTTGAGCAGTGAGTTTGTAGGATGGATGAAGCTTTTTAGTTGGGTGAGTGGTAAATGAGGTCTGTGTATTCTTCTAAATTGCCTTCGATTGTCCAGTCCAGTTCATTTTGGTTCGGTTTGGTTTGCCAGTAATTCTACCATAAGGAAATGTATCCACACTGGCTTTTCCAGTGTATGTCAGTATCCCCACATAAGAACAAACATGTGCTGTCTTCACCTTTAAAAATTCCAACCCATAATAAGAAAACATGTCCAAAATGACTGGAAAATGTAGGCCAGTCTAGACACGTAATAACGCTCATCATGGTTGCTGTACCATTGATGCCCAGTAAAATATACCATGCAACAGTAAGAAATAAATAGACTGGCTTCACCAAAATGCCAGTCTAGCGATGCAAGAACACTTTTCATACTTGCTTTATCAAATAATCCCAGAAGAAAATGTTATGCCACAGTAAGAAATGACTGGACTGGCTTCACCAAATCTTCAGTATAGCCACATTATAACACTGCACATTCTTGCTTTATCAAGTCATACCACATTAAGAAATGGCTGGATGGGTTGCTCCAAAATGCCAGTCTAGTGACATAGTAGCACATATCATCCCTCTTGAAAATCAATGGCTTTTCTAAATGCGTCTTTGGTAGAAGCCCAGTAAAGAATTCTGTTATTGCCGTGCCCCTTTCCACCCCTGTTCCCCACAACCCTGTCTCGCCAAAATCAGCTCACCAACCCAGCACAAACACATGCACACACACATTCATTCATTGACTCGACATTCTCTCAGCCATTCACACATAGCATTCACTCACTCATTTATAAGTGCACCTATACATCCTACTCTTATTCATGCACACACTTTACATAATCTTAATTATTTGCAAAACACTTCTTTCATGTATGCAGTACTGGTCAGAACTCTGCTCCACTCTGTTCCAACTCCTCCATAAAAGCCCTCCATAGGCCTTATGTTATGCTTGATATAGCTCAGTATGAAGATAAAATGGTCCAAATTTCTATTCCGTAAATTGTACCCCATATACAAATGAGACAACAATTTATAGTTACTGGTCTTTCGATGTATTTCGGCAGGTGCTCTGCATAAGAAGAATCCTTAGCAACAGCAGTGTTGTCTTAGTAACCACCAGTGCTTTAAGTGGGGTAAGAAATTGAGGGGGGGGGCTCGTTTGGGGGCGTGGCTTCCATTGTGGGCATGGCCTAAAACGTGCACAAATCATTGTAAGGTGCGTAAACAAATATATAAATGTATGGGAGCATTTATATATTTGTGTGCGTACTACTATGGTTTGTGTACCTTTCAAGCCTTATAAACATACCAATGTTACGTATTTCTATGTTTATAAAAAGGTGGCGTGAAAAGTGCACAAACCATAGTAATTTACGCACACTTGTGTGCTTACCTTACTATGGTTTGTGCACTTTTCAAGCCACCTTTTATAAGCATAGAGATGTATAACATATTTCTATGTTTATAAAAGACGGCTTGAAACGTAAACAATTCAAGGCATCTTTTATAAAGCGTTGAGGACGGACAAAACCCGAGGTGGCTTTGTCCATCGACAAAGCTTTATAAAAGATGCCTTGAATTGTGCACGTTTCAAGCGGTCTTTTATAAACATAGAAATATTTCTACGTTTATAAAAGATGGCTTGAAACGTACACAATTCAAGGCATCTTTTTTAAAGATTTGCCAACGGAGAAAGGCACCTCGGGCTCAGTGATCGCTGCTCTGAGCAGATAGATCACAGAGCCCGAGACACCTTTCACCCTCTGCGAACCCGCGGGCTCCGTGATCAAATCTGCATATTAGATGATGGAGCCCGCAGGTTCGCTGAGGGTCAGTGACCTGGCGAGGGCAAACAAAGGAACTGTAACTTCCCTGATGACCCCTCAGATGAGGGGTCATCAGGGAAGTTACAGTGACTGACAGAAGTGCCAGCCAGCATCAGCGACGCTGTGCCTGGATGGCACTTCTGTCAGCTCGCCTGGAATTAAACTGGCGGGCGCATCTCCCGTCGCGGCTGCGGCCGCGGCGGGATAATGCATCCCGCCAATGTTGTGGGGGATGGGGGGCCCCGGCAGGGCCCCGGCTCAGTCCCACTTTTTGGAGACTGCCGGGGCCCAGCCCCGGCAGGCCCCGGCCCACTTTAAGCACTGGTAACCACCATTCGTAGCAGGTCATGTTTAAATATTCAACTTTGAAATATCAGTGCTGTCACGTTTAAAGCTAATTTACTTACACATTTCAGCTACAGGAACTAGCTGCACTAGACAGTATTATATACAAATAATACATTTATTTATATCATAATAAGAAAACAGAACTGGCAGACGAGTGGATTATAATGTAGATCAAATCTTTGAGTTTCGATATGGGTTCACCATTGCGATAAGTGGTGATAAAAGTGTCTCACACGATAAAGGGACCACACAGGTGGAATGTCTGAGTGGTCTGTGGGACTTAGGAGCATTGGTTATGGCTGCCAAATGAGTTAAGTCATGTGAGGAAGGGCATATGGTGCCATGCATGCTGGGCAAGCATTTTCGAATCAGATTACCCAAACTCCAAATCTCCAGATTTTCCACTGTCTTCATGATCCACTGAACTTTTCAAACATTTAAGATAATTGAGCTTGATGAGCCAGAAGCTGCTTCTGGATCATTTCATCAGTCATTGGGAATATTTCAGAGAGGCAGATGGATTATGCCTGTTGTTGTTTGCGAGCTGGAGCATTTTATTATAAGCAGGGCTTTCAGGCCTTGATTTTAGGGGTTGTTCTAGGCAGTGCTGAATAGAATATCATTGTATTTCTTTATTTTTGTGAAAGCCTTTAAAAGGAAGTTTCTAAATGTAATGAACAAGGTCACGCTAGGAAAGATTTGACAGTGCTTCAGGATTTTGTTGGAGTCAGATTGTAATTTGTCTGCCAGTTTCATCACAAACTTGCTTATATATTTTGTGCTTCATTGAACTTGAACTCTGAACAATAGCATAACAACACAAACACTTGAAATTCTTTGAGGGATGGGGAAAGGTCTTTGTTGCCTGCTGGGAAAAAAAACAGTTTTCAGTATTTCTTTCTGATCAATGAGACAGTGACATTATTGGCAAGGTGATTGTGTGCCACCTGACTGTACAGTGGAGGAAATTCCTTTTGGCACTTTGCATTAAGTCCGCACAAACTACTCTGCTCGAGAAAAACTTTGCATGGGCTAAGAAAGTAGCACAGGGAGCCAACTCATCGATTTCAAACCGCAAGGATCCTGTAGCGACAAAGGAAAAGGAGTTTTGCCCGGAGCGCCCTTAACACGCCTGCACACAATCAAAAACAAGTGCTAACAACAAACTGTTGCACCACCATCCAGCAGCCGGCAAAACTGTGGGCTGTCTCCCGTAACTGCAGGCAGCACCCGACAAAACTATGGGCCATCCTCTGTAACTCCAGGTAGCACCCGGCAAAATTGTGATCCGTCCCCCGTAACTTCAGGCAGTACTCAGCAAAACTGTGGGCTGTCCCGCATAGCTCCAGTCAGCACCTGGCAAAACTATGGCCTGGACCCCGCGACTCCTGGCAGCACCCGGCAAAACTGCAGTCCATCCTCTTTGACTCCAGGAAGCACCCGGCAAAAATGCGGGCCGTCCCCTGTAACTCCAGGCAGTATCTGGCGAAACTGCAGGCCATCCCCGTAACTCCAGGCAGCACCCCAGCAAAACTCTGCATTATCCCTGCAACTCTAAGTACCACACAGCAAAACTTCAGCCATTCACCCCTAAGTTTAAGCTGTACCTAACTGCGATCACACCCCCTAAATCAAACCAGCCCCCTCAGGTCCTGCCTCCTCCCTCCACCCACATTGGCCTCTCTCCCAACACCAGCTAGATCTCTGCTAGTCTGCCCCTTCCACCACCACACTGAACTCTGCTCCAACCCCAGGCAGTCCCTTGCTAGTCCACCCCCTCCGATCACCACCAATGACCTCTGCCCCAACCCCAGGCTGCCCACTGCTAGTCTGCCTTCCTCTCACCACCCCTGCTGACCTCCGCCTTTTGTAGTCTCGTTTTTCATATTTTGTCTTGTCCAAAGACTATCTGTACGGATGTGGTGCTGTCTTTGGGGTTGTTGGCTTCCACCAGTCATAGGATGTCATAGATTTCTCTATAGGTGTTTATAGTGTAATTTGTCATGTAGAAAGCTAATCCATCCCCAAGTAATCTCAAAGCCAACTTTGGGAAGCAAATCAAGAGTTAGGTTTTATTTCTATAGAGATGCGAAGCAATGGACAGAAATAAAGACTTAGAGCCTCAGTACAAGTATGGCGGTAAAACAACAATGGCGCTGGTATCGCTACTGGCACTGTTGCTACTGTACCGCCATACTTTGAGTACTGCTTGCGGGTGCCCTTGCAGTCACCAGGTCTGACCTGGTGGCCGTACCGGCACCCGCGAGCAGAACATGATGGTAGCACTGGTGCCATTATTAACGTTACCGGTGCTACCACCCTCCCCATTCCCATTGAGCTCTATGGGGCTCAAATGGGAATGGGGATGTACCGGGCCCGGCATCAACAATTAGCGGGTGCGGATGGGTCTGGTAATTGTCCATTTGCGAGTGCCGGACCCGGATGCATGTTTAGGTGCTAGGCTAGCTACAACCGCGTAATCAGGCTAGTATCCAAGAAGGTGTCGCCCAAATACAGAAAATGCAGGGGTTTTATTGAGTTTTAGGCAATTAGCCTTATACAGAAGAGTCAGTATGAGAAGAGACATTCTTCAAAGAATGCTTGTGGAAAAGAAAACTTTAGGAAAACCTATCATAGGAATCAGTGAAAAAAGCATATGTGTTGTTAACAGGTTTAAGGCACAGACAAATTACATGGTGTGTAAATCTAGGAGAAGTGCTGCAAATGGCAATTCATTACTGGGGATTTGGGAGCAGGGGTTGTTCGGGTAGTCCTACCTTTATGTTTGTGTCCGGTCCTAGTTTTTTATTTCGAAAATCTAGTATCCCAATCTAAATAACAACATCAAAAAAGTGCAGGGCATCTGTAGTACCGGTGCTGCCCCTTCTTTTCTTAGTTTATCTGTGTAGCATTTTAATGTGTGTATAGAGGGTTGCAGGGATTTAGCATTAATTCTTAACAAAGCCCTTCATTGTGAATAACCTGTTTGCACCTTCCTGTGCGGAAGCTCTTGCAGTCTGTAACTACCACCTATTTTACAATTCATGTCATCAATTAATTAGCACCTAAATCTACATGAACAAAACAAAATGTGCCTGGAGCTAAAAGGTGGGGTTTTCTTGATGCATTAGAACATGCCCTATTGTTAAAGTAAAGGAATAGTGTGCTCAAAAATGTTATTGTCCCGAGCGTTCGGACATGTGGTTTTGTGCAAACTGTGAGCAATCGTAAAAACATTTCCTATGTACCTTACCTTAGTTTTCCTCACTTTTACATATACGAAATCAACGAGCGGGCGTAGCCAGCTTGTGCTAATCTTATCCATTGCCACATCGCCCTAAATTCAACTGCCCTCGCAGCACTAAATCATATCACCCGCCCCTGAAGCTGACATCACTAGATGCGTACGACCCATTTCACAACGCAAATGCACATCTCGTGTCAACATTTTCTGTGCCCCAGCTAATGACGTGTCTCTATCGAAATGGCAGGACGCCTCTTTCCTCAATAAGTATAAACAGACCGCTTCTCATCAGACAACATCAGAGTTGCTTTTTCAATCGTTTCACTGTTTATTTGTTGTATAGCCTGTCACTCGTTTCTGCTCTGTTCAGCTATCTTCGTTGCACGGAGCCCGTGCGAACAGATACTTGTACTAGCATAACAATCGATTTTAATTTTGTCGTACAATGGCAACAATACAGCCCTACCAGTATGAGCCAGAGTATTCCGAGGCGGAATTAGTTGATAGAGAAAGATGCAGAACCGATGCGGCATCGGACTACAGTTGAGAAGATAAATCACTGGATCCTGAGTCAGAGCCTAGTTGCATGGTAGACGTTTCCACCTGGTGTACCTGCAGTCAGTGCAAGGTCATGCCTACCGAGGAGTAGAACTGCTGCTTCCAAGAAAACTCTGGATGCTTGGCCTACATTTCGGAAAAAGAGACACTGCCGCTATGCGTTACCGAGCTGCATGACTTCAGAGCAGCCTGCCTCCCAAGGTCCGTGTTGAGGATTATGATGGTGCTTATGCACGAAATTCGCACAACAGTTTGCCCTCGCAATCCAAGTAACGAATATGTGTACTCTAGATTAGATGTCACTTTTCCACTGAGGCCACTAACATTTCTTGTTTGTCTCCTATATGGTAGTAACTTTCATCTATCACTGCCAAATGAATGCAGTTTGGCAATTCAAAACATCTCTGGCGCTTTGGGGAAATCATAGTGGTCATTATTCAACTAAGAAACAATATTTCTCTGTGCTCCAAACATTGTGGATTGCATGGGTGTTCACTTTTGTAATGTGTCTACACTTTAAAGCCCAAGTAGATTGATCAATGAAGTAACATTTGTATGGGCAACTATTCCATATGATACAGGATGCATTTTCAACTAATGTTTGTACACTTATCCGGTTCATTTAAATACAGTATGTATGTTTCTCTTCCACAGGTGGTACAGGCTGGTGGCCTGTCCTTCTTTTACATGGTGGCTTCATGGGAGGCTTGGATAGCGCGTTCCATGAGTAATGCCAGCCTGTGTGATTGGAGTCATTCACGCAAAATTCACCAGTGACAATGAACAGTACAGGGGATTTTCCCACACTGTGCTGCAACCCGAAGTATACAATGTGTAGTACATTTGTGCCAGCAACATCAACAACAAAATAAAATACAAATGATCTTTTATGAATAGTTGTTTCAATGTTTTAGTCAATGAAAGACACGCTCACTTGTCTATGAGTGACATGCAACAATGGTTGGTGCCCTTTTACGCTCACCTCCTCTGCAACAATCCATCCCCCTTCCATTATAAATGGCCAAGCCGCCAAACCTAGTGTATTCAGGCTCCCCTGAAGTAGACCACACCCCTGCAATCCACATAAGTGTGTCTCTCCCTTCAGCAGTGTTCAGTGCCTTTTCTGCACACCTCTTGCCCATCCATCCCCCCTCCACTATCAACGGCAGTTGACACCTGTAAATGTGAGCTGCCAAGGGGGCTGGCAGAGATGGGAATAGCCGAGGTGTCAAATACCATGTACCCTTCAAAGGTATCTTCCACAAAGGGGCCATTGTTCACATGGCCTACCCAGACGCAGTGTCTCCACGCCCCCCAGAAACATGTCACAAATTCACAGACACATCCACTTTTCAACTCCTTTATAAACCCCTTGGTGTTTATCCAGAGAACATCTCTGAGCACTGGAGGTCAACTCTTGATCATGCTACCTGTTCTCCTACTACTAACTCCCCTGCTTGCTGAATGTAATTGTTTTTTAGTTAAGGTAAGTGCAAGTCACATATTAACTTCACTATATTCGTGTCTTTCTGATCTCAAAATGTCTATCTATTTCGACCGAATGTACCCAGTAGTGTAATGTTCATTCATCTCAATGACTTTACCATTGTCTAATGTTGCAAGTGTTCTGATCTCGACATATAGTAAACTTCATCATTGTCAATTGTAATAGAATTGCATCTTTATCCTTTTGATGCATGAAAGTACATTCAATAGACAAGTAACACAATACAATTTGCGTCATATCAATCAATTCTGAATGTATGTCACGTCTGTATGTATGTAGTATTCAACTACGCTACACAGGTTTTGCTTCTTTGACCCAAATAAACATTGCATTTAAAACTGATATAATTTCATCAATCTCATGCATTCAGTACAATTTTTTGTAATTATTTATACTTTTTTTATACAGATCTTATGGATTTTTCAAGAATGACTGCTTGTACGGTTTTGGGTTGCCGTTCTAGGAGCCATGTCAAAAGTCAGGCACAATCCTGCATACATTCCCGAAGGAAATTGATTTAATAAGAAAATGGGCTTGACATTGTGGTTTTGCGGTGGACGAGATAGAAAGTAGAGCCCAGGCTGTCTTGGGAGACTTGAGGGACAATCGATTCCGCATCTGCAGCCTGCACCTTACAGACAATATGTACGACCAATCGAAGAACACAAAAAAGGATTGAGCCAGAATGTTTCGTGAATTGCTTCCAAATGCAATTCCAACTCTATTGATGCACATGGTGCCTCAGGTGAGACCTGAATGATGAATTAGCTGTAGGCGGTGGGGTTCTGAACAAGTAACGCCATGAACAGATTGGTGCTTTCGGTGCAAATGTGTCTTACTAAAGTTTGCATATGAACCAGATTGAATTACTTTTTAACTATACCACATTTTACTATATATCTGTCCCTCGTTTATGGAGCCTCAAATGAAGTAATTATGACCATGGAAAACAATGCCATAGTGCCCTTCACAAGAAGAATAATGTTTTCGTAATCGGTTACTTTACATGTCCATTTTTTTGTAAAGCATACTGACGGAAGCACAGACCTTCGCAAGTGACAAAACCACCTACACGTCCAGTATACCAATGGTAAACCCTACAGACTTGCAGAGTTTATATTCTCGAAAGTTGCATTTTCCAACAATTTCCCATTTACCACTTCATGACAATGCACTGAAAATGAAGGCGCAAGATTGTGCATCCATTTATTTTCATGAGTCAACAACAACTTCAAGGTAATTTTATTTCACTTTTCAATTAGGAGAATATATTATGCTTAGAATGTGAAATAATATGACATCGATTATGTATTCTGTTGGTTGTTTACACTAGGTGTCATTTTTGGGTTTCTCTTTATTTGTACCATTGTCTGCATCCCATTGTCCCTGTTCCATTTTTCTGTTTTCATCCGTACTAAAACAGGTACTGTGTTACAGGGGGATGATGGTACTTTGACTACAATTACATTGTCCTTTGCAGCTGGTCAAGTGTATGATCAAGGGTTTGCATACTTGCAGTTCCCTTGAATCCTACATAGGATACTGTTAGAAAGTGACATTCATAAAAAACATGCAGTGTTTCAAACTTTTTTGATTTCAGTTCTAACGTTACACTTCCTCCCTAATGCAGAATACATTGCAAAATGAGGGCAGCATTACAATCAGTATGTTTTGCACTGCAATTTCTGATCAAGTACACATGCCATCAATCAGGTGAAATTAGAAATGTATATTTTGACTAAATGACGTACACTTTTTGCAAGGGTATGTGTGAAAGCGATGTGTGCGATGAAAGATTTAAATTTCCAATACGATTGACTTTTCTTTGATGTGATGAATATTCAATTCAAGGAAATGTACACAAGGTGTGGAATTAGAAGAGGAGGCACATGGATCACAGGTAGTGGATCAGCTTGCTGGTGAGGTCGTTACAGAGAAGAGCACAGTTTCACAGAAAATCAAGACAACACGGGTAACTACCAATTTTGTTTTCTCGAAGTGTTATGGGATGGTGTTTTCTTCATAACGTTTTTGTATTTAAAGTGCTAACTACTGTATGTGTGCTATACATTTTTACAACCCATCTCCTAGAGGCCCAGAAGGAAAAGAAGGAAAAGAAATATAAAGACACAGACAAGGAATGAAACCAACAATGTCGCTTGGCAAACAGCTTTGACCATGGATCAACAACTATTTTAGGTGCAGCATAGTTCAGTCAATAAGCAGAATCGTGATGCGTATGCCCAATGGCCTGAAACAGAATGCAATCTGACCGGCGAAGCCAGCAAAGTGTTCTTGGACCATTGCTACAATGTGAGAAGTCGACAAGATGAAACTGAATATAATGAAGATGCTTTGGAATTCCTCGCTGACCACTTGACACAATCTACACCTGCAAAAAAATGTCCACCCAATAAACATTTGACGTTAATGGTTTCTCCAATTTGTGTGCCAATAACACAAGCTTAACTAACAGAGACTGAAGCTTCAACGCAATTGACCGAGGAACTTGCCAAAGATCTCGACTACAGTTTGTCTAGTTTGGGTGATTTGTCCACCACGGTTGAGTCACAAACCACATGCATGCAGGATGATTGGCTAATAAAGGAGCCTAAATACATTGTATTCCACAGCTGCCTGGAAGAGATTATGCTGATGCTGAAATGTGTCCATCCAGTGAGGGGGAAAATATGCAGGAAGCCATTGGTGAATGTGACTCGTGTATTACAAGGCACTAACCTGAACATCCAAGCCACCTGTGTCCACCTCCATGATTCCTTTTAATGGTCCGCTCAACCGATGCTGGGTACAGTGCCAGCTGGAAATCTACTGTGTTCAGCAGATTTACTTTTCCGTGGCTCGACTTTTAGTAAGTTGTCTGGTTTCTGTCAATTTGTGGGGGTTCAGTTCCTTGCTAAAACGGAGTACTACATTCTTATTCCCCGCTATTAGTCAAGCCTGGAAAATTGAACAAATGTCAATTGAACGCACATTCTCTGGCAAACGGTTCAGGCTACCTGGCGATGGACAGTGTGACAGCCCCAGATGTTCAGCAAAGTACTGCACATACAACTTTCAAGACATTACATGTTTGGCGGTAGCCTTGCCTATAAAACTGGCATGCGACCGCCAAACTTGCAATATTTTCCGGCACCCGAAAATGGGCAATTACCGGGGCATTCCGGCTCCGTCAGACACAGTAATTGCCCATTCGTGGGCACCGGAAAAAAAGATGCTCCCCATTCCCATTTGACCCTATAGGGCTGAATGGGAATGGGGAGGTCGGATGCACAGGCACCATTTATAACGGTGCCTGTGCGGATCTACGTGATCCGACAGCGGATGATATTACTGCAGCCGGAAAGTTCACATGAGAAATGTGCGAACCACCAAAGGTTTGAACATTTCCCATGTGAACACATGTTGAAACATCTACATATCCTCACTCCCACCCACACCCTGAACACACCCTCACCCACGCCCCCAACATACACAAACCCTACTTAGCATTTTCTTCACGCTGAGTCCCTGCGGCACCAGTTCCCTTTCACTTCCGTGATTGTGTACCAGTGTTTTTTTTTTTTTTTTTTCGGGTGTGCAACGAGGGTGTCCAAGAGCATACTCTAGAATATAGTGAGCGGTGGTGTTGCAGGGGACAACCCGACAGTCCCTATTGTTTTTTTTTCGTGTGCCGCAGCCCCCGCAGTCTTTTTTTTTGTTAATACTTACCTACAATGCTACCACCAAAAGTTCAAACTTTTGGTGTTCAAACTTTTGGTGGTATTATTTTTAGGACTTTTTGTACATGCAACCGCTTGGATGCAGTCAAATCGTACAATACCACCTGTGCATCCGACATGCTGTGCTCGCGGGTGCCTTTCTGCCCGCCAGGTCCGACCTGTTGGGTAGCAGGTGCCCCTCTCCAGAAAGAACATGGCATGATAAACTGTTATGTGTTTTTTGGACACTTTGAGTGTCCGTAGCCATTGCCTTTAGCTCAATGTACCTCTCACAGAGGGGAATTTTTCCCATTTGCATATTTGTCTTTATCCCGCGTACATGGGCAGTCCAGCACCGAAATGCTATGGTAATTCCCTTCTCAACTAGAGTACCTACAGCAACCCCATACACGTGTTTCAGCCTTGTTGTGCCTCATCAGTGAGGTGGAGCTGTGCCTCTTTGAGCACAGTGAGCATGGAGTCCACATCGGGTTCCCTCAGGTTCCACCAACCCCAAGTTCATTGCTAATATTCTGTTATAATGCCGTCTATGTGTTGTTCAAATTTGTCCATCAGCTTCCTCATCCCATTGGGAGCTAAACATACTCCATAGCGCTAATCTCTCAAGCACATCGTAGACTCCAACTTTCCCCAATGTTTTCTGTGTGTTTCCATAGTTTGTGGTTTGTGTTGGTTATTAGGTATCACCTGGCACAGAATAAAAGTGTAAATGGATACATTTGAATAAAGAACTGATACTGAAATATGTTTTTATTCTGTTTTCTACACCGCTACATTCTTCCTTTCTGCGAAGGTCAATGTTTCCAGATGCCTAGTGACGGTTTCTCCAACCAGCAGTGACACATACGCCTTAATGTATGGATGTCCATTACGCTGATGTGGGACGATCGCCCGGGACCAAAATGCCCTTTGGCGGTACCAGCTACAAGGAGCAACCTGTCATCGTTTACAGTTATCTACCAAGAAGCTGATGCCTAAGCCTTGTGAATCAAGGTGCGTCGAATGCGCATCTTCTCCCGAAAGGAACACTGTGTGCCTCACGATAAAGTTTTGATGCTGTAACCCAAGGACCTTCAAAAATAGCTGTTAAATGGAAATCTGCAGATGTTCTCGGAGTGTTGTTTGTAAAATAAAAGAACATTATAAATATAAGAGTATTGATGTTTCCTTTAAAAATAGTGTTTTCTATTCCGATTTGGGACCTGTTGTGCTGTGAATGGATGTGATTGTTGAATTTCTGAGTTCTGTGTCAACTGTCGTTAAGAGGTAGGTGATGACCGGGGGTGTTTGGCTACGCTGCCCACAAACGTCATGAAAGTAGGTGGAGAATATCGCTAGGAATAGTGATGTCAGGTTCAGGGGCGGGTGATATGATTTAGTGCCGCAGGGGCACTCGAACTTAATCCGATCGATCAACAGATAAGATTATCAAAAGACGGCCGCGCCCGACTCCTTGATTTTGCATGTGCAAAAGTGCGGAAAACTAAGGTTAGATGCATAGAACATTTTTTTACACTCGATCAACGTATGCATATAACGACTTGCCAGAACGATCAGGACAATACAAATTTTGAGCACACTATTCCTTTAAGCCTATGCAGTCTAGAGGAATTGATCAGTGGGTTTGCTTCTTCGTGAAAGATTTGAAGGGATCAGCTTGAATTGTCTTCTTTTTCCCAATAAGGTGCACACATCAGGAAACAGCTTTGTTTGACAAATTATCATTTTGTCATGGTTTGTATTTTAGTGGCCTATGGCTAACACCTGTGGTTAATAGGAGTATAATAGGAGAGGCAGCGAGCAGCAAGATGAAATACCAAATGTACAAGCTATAGTTTTTTTTACAGAAATGTGCAAATGTAGATCAATCCAGAGTGAAACAGCAACAAGCTGATACAAATGTTGCTAGATACTGCCAGAGGCCCAAAGGAGGACATTGCCAGAGGGTGCAGCAAAGGCAGCCTGCAATGCTTGCACTGTAAAGGGAACATTCAATGTCCTGAATTAAAGGTGCATGTTGCTTTGATGTAGGGCTGCCAGCATGGGGCAGCTGCTTGGGGCCCGCTTGAAACTCGGGGCCTGTTTCATTTATGCATGTTGAAAGGCCCTGATGCCGTCCTGCATTCAGTAGAGATAAATGTATGTTTCTTTGATGGAGAGTGAAAAGAATAAAGAAACATTGCAACATTTAATAGTAGATTGTACAGAATTACAAACAATGAGGAACAAAGAATTCAGACATAATTTTGAGGAATGCGTAACCTTAACTGCTCAACAGCTATGTTAGCCCTGTTGCATACCAACAAAAAATCAATAGGATATGCAATTGTCAGCTTCCTTCATAACACTGGTCTATGTTAAAACTAATAATTCATTTTATTGTGATTACTTTATTCTTGCACATTTTGAAAATGTTATCAAAATTGTATTTTATGATTTCTTTTATATATTACTGTGTATTTTTATGCTGAAAGGTTAAATTGATTTTTGACCAAATCTACTTATAATTAAAAAAAGAAGTGATTTATATTGACTGTCACTAGCATAGAACATGTTTGCAGCTTCATGAGAGACTTATAGCCACCATGCTTGCATACATTAGGTCCACCTGCTCATGAAAGTGATTTGGCAGTACTCATACTGGCAAAGATTGTGTCCACAGCTTAATTAATTTTTGTTGCAGTGACCAATACTGGCATAGATTTTCTCTCCAACTTTATGGTAGTTATTTAATGTGCCTATTTTTGGCATAGCTAGATTGTGGATGCAGCTTCATATGTGTGACCTACAGTGGCAATGCTAGTGTATGTTGTGGACAAAGCCATCACGAAAATGTAGTAAAATACTCTTATCTATTGTTGGTGAAATTTTATCTACTATGTCAAATAAACATGAATTGAATTGAAATATCATCGGCTGCATTTATTTATGTTACCCTAGAGAACCAATTGTAAATGGTACATTTTTTAACACATGTTTCTCAAATGTTTTGCCTTAAAATGGACCCTTAATAAACATTAGTTGAAACGTTTTCTCTGGAAAGAACCCCACACATACCTCCTACATTACTGGGCTCCCTCACTATGCTCGGTTGCTCACACTCATTTGTGGGAGATGTTAATGCCTCTGCACTAGAAATGTTCACCTGCTACCACTGACCTTAAAATGTTTACAATATCAGGGCCCTCTCAGGACCTGCCCAACCTCCTTGCACCAAAAAGCTGCCTCTACCATGAGCATGTGTATATTAATTTTACTGGTTCACACACGGTGGCAGCTGGAACTGTTGTGTGCCTGGGGATAGTCGCCAAAGTCCCTTTGTTTCTATGCAAGGGGAAACATGATGAGTTTGATTAACAAACCTACGGCTTTCCTCCAGTGCTGTATTCAGTGCCTCCTGTCAAGAGCATGGTCATCTCTGCTTTGTGATCCAGGCCTGGCACGGGATTCTGTGGCACACCCTGTGCTTCTTTGAGAACCTTGGAGGGGTGCCCATCAGTAGGGCTTGCAGGATGGCCTGATGTTTTGTGTGAAACCACTGAGATCACCACCTCTAGAGGATCTTTCCGTTATTTGTAATAATACCTCACCATATATCTAGTACCCACGTGAACCTAATTCCAGTTCTCAGGAGGCACAGCAAACGTTCATGACATGTGGGCATGCATGTTCCTTGGTTCAAGGCTAACATCATGCTGACGTGCCCATGTGTGTCTTTATGTGCATGCCAATCAATCAGACCTTTTTGAAAGCAACCTGCTGAAACCTAGCTGCGTTCACTGCCTCATCTCTCAGCTGTGGCTGTAGTTTTGCTCTGTCGGAAGATACATCCATGGCTCTTGGAACAACAAAGAATAAAATGATGCATTAATGCAGCTCAGACCTAAAATGTAACAATGGGGTATCTTGAGGTGAAAATATCTTCATAAACAATAAGAAACCTCAAGAAAGTAATTTAAAAATAGAGATAATAATTGTGACCGGATTAGGTGCATAATATTGCTGTCTAGACAATGTAATTCATCCATTGGGATATCTCCCTGTCACTTTGAGGTTCATTGTAATAAAGAGGACATTATATCCGGAATCCTATACTATGCTTTAACATAATTCAATGTTCCCATACAATGTAATGTATTTTAATCTGGGGGAAAATAAAGTGTATATTTGCACTTTAGGCAGACTTTTTGAAATAATCTGATGATTGTATCTACTAGTAAAAAGGGAATCCTTCATATGTTGTTGAAATCTTAAAACCTGTGACACACCAGTGTATAATGTTCCTTTGAGCGTATCCTAACAGCTTGACGAGGTTTATGACATAGGGCAGGCAGAATTATTTTAGAATTTGGGAGCAAGTAGAGAAAAAGAAGTATCTGTAAGTATGTGAGTCAGTGTGTGAGTGGATGAGTGAGTTAGTGGGTGTGATCATTTATAAAGCATGTATCATAAACTGAACCCCACCTTATCAACTCTCAACTGTGTCATAAGTATTCATGACCTTAAACAAATACAAATTATAATTTTCAAATTGCAGTTTTTAAAAAAACGTAGCCATGTCAGGTTCATTTTTTGGGTGGGGAGTTTAGGCTTACCATTCAGTGCTTAAATCCAGCCAAAATGGAAAGAACTTTGATGAGGTTGATAATAAGTTTCAAATGCATATTTTTATGCAAAATGTATGCTAATCGCAGTCATATTATTTGTTGCATGTTGCAATATATTGCACTTCAATATTTTGCATGCCTTTTGCTCTTTGGAAAGTGGGTTGCACTATGTCTTCTTAACTCCTGGAAACAGCACCTGTGTTTCTCGGCTTATAATTAATCCAGAAGCCATATTAAGACGATGATTTGCACTTGTCTTTCCAGATCAATGTTTATGCAATTTTACCTCAACTTTGAGGTGACATGGAGACTTTTTAAATATTATTAATAATGTGTAACAGTCAAAGGTATGACTTTTCACATATACACAAAAACAGCACAATAAAATCAAATCAGTTATTTACTGTCCTAAATAGTCCTCAGAACATATAATTGTACACAATTATTCAATGTAATAAAACCTAAATCATTCAACATTTTCAAAACTTCAATACTTAAAAAGGATCCATGAGACAAGGACAATCTTTGCCAAAAATCTTCAGTATTCAGCCATTCTTTCTTGTTTACAAATCGTTTGAGGTGGAAAGCCCTCAAGACCTCTACTTCTCCACTACCCCTCCAGCAAATCCAGAATAGGGCTGCAAGACGTATCCTTAGCCTAAATCCCAGGGACCACATCTCTCAACCCCTAAAAACTCTCCACTGGCTCCCGGTTGCTGCAAGGATCACATTAAAATCCCTCTGCATTGCCACAAGGCTGTCTGGGGTTGGGGACCAGGGATGCCATTTAGTGGTTGGCAGGGGTTGCAACTGCGACCCCTGATATCTGCCATGTTACCCCTGTGGTCTACCTTACTACCCCTTAAAAAAAATCTTTTTTAAAAACTCACTTTTTAATTTTTGTTATTTTTTTATGCAAGCTCATGAGCTGTGGCCAGCACCATGTGGCTCTTTGATTCGGGAGTGGATGGCTTTCTTATTCAGGCCTCTTAAAAAATAAAAAAAAAGAACATGGATTACACAAGTCTAACACTTTCAGCAGTGACCCCAAATAAGAAAGAATAGGAATACCAAATAATGCGACCTTCTGGAATTCTATACACTAAGTGCAAGACTCATTTAAGGTTTATTTCAGACACACTTCAGGGGACGAGTGACTGATTTAGTTTGTTCTTAAACAGCTCAACTCAGCCTTTCATCCTTCTGAGGTTAATAAATGAGTACCAACACAGGTTGGGTGATATTGAATGTATTTTTTTCCATATAAAGCGCTTAAGCGTAAGTGCTATATAATAACACATAATTAGCATTTGGACATGGACGTCTGCTTTCATTCACAGTAATTTGGTAATATGGGCCTATACACACTAATCTTAATGATACATATGGCGATCCATTCTTGTATGAAATGTATATCACATTATAATTTTATCGTAACCATATTTTACGTAGTGTATGTAGGAACAATTATATCTGATGCCACTTCCTGTTTTGTCAAGGGGTGAAAGGTCATGTTCCATCGCTTCCCACGATATCACTTCCAGGTGGGGTCAAATGCCATCACTTCCTGTGATGTCATCAGTGGTCAAGGGTCATGTGATGTCACTCCCGCTAGCCCTGTCATTTTGGTGAAATGACGTCCCTTTCGGGGACCACACTATCTACAACTTGCTCTCACTAAATAACTCCCTAAAGATCTTTACATTCCTCGACACCAACTCTCTGTGTGTTAAGTGCTTTTGTCAACAGCAAGCTGATGGGCAATAACTCTCCTCAGTAGGCTCCCTCCTATGGTATAGCTTCCCACATCCTCTTTGTCTTGATCCGGATCTCCTCAAATTCCAGAAGCTCCTCAAGACTTTCTATTTCACTTCCTCCTTCCCTTCCTCCCTCCTCTGTTAAATCCCACAGTTGCTGGGATTGGTGACTGTGATGCTGAAAATGCATTGGAAGAACAGGGCCTCCCTGTCCTTGTCCTGTACTCCTTTTTCATATGTGCTCTGTGTTGTTTTCTGCACAGGAGTCCATGTGGGACTCCTGGCAGTGCAGCTTTTCCTCTTTTTGGTTGTTGTGAACAGACCCTTGGGATACTGTTATGACACAGGTGGGTGGCGGTTCAACCCTGTACCCCTAGTGTTTGTTTCTGGGCACCTGTGTGGCCCACAGAGTAGGGGATGTGACTAGGGTTACAGTAGAACGTTTTATGGGTCCACTAGCTAACCTGGTGATTCTCAGAGAAGCACCTACAAAGTCCTCTGTCCACAGCAGAGTCCTGTCCACCACTGTCATGCTAGCCCCAGTGTCTCAAAACATTGGAAAGCTGGCCATTAATGAGGACACTTCTCAAAAATCTGTGAGCATTTTGTGGGATAGTAGCTAATACTTATGAGTACTGGTCCCAGGCCCCAAGTGACACTAAGGAAATGTCTACAGGAGCACCAAGTGGGATTCCTGGAGAGGCGGGGAGGACAGTGGCTTCCACCTCAGGCATAGGGCAAGGGTAGGTCAGGCTGATAGCCTGGACACCAAGTGCCTTACCCTTACACTTGGGGTCACCCTTCTTGTGGTCCTGGCTCCACAGTCTCAGCAGGTGCCAAGAATGCAGGGAACTGATTTTGATCCACTGTGAGTTTGCTTGGCAGCAGGAGAACCATTATTCTTACTCCCACCCGAAGGACTTATACTCACTAGATATTTGGAACTTAGGGGGAGAATGGGCCTTATTACAAGGTTGCCAGTCCGGTAAAATCGATGCTAGTATTACCATACTGGCATTGTTTACCGGACCGAGGTATCACGAACCGCGATGCTGGTGTCACCAGCATCAGTAGGGACCCGCTGTGGCCGGCCACACTGGTACCAGTATCATCATTGACACACAGCGGCCATGCCAGTGACACCAGGATGCCGCAATTAGGGTCACATGAAGAGATGCATGGACATACAATTACCGGTTTGGCCATGCTGGTAATAACGGAAACAATGATGCCGTAAACACCGGAGTGTAGAAACCTGCCACAGGTCCACTCAATCAGCACAGGTGGAGGCGATGGAGTCTGGCACAGCACACATGGAGCACTCCAACACACCACACCCCTCCCAAATCCACAATGCTACCATTAGCACTAACAGTACTGGAGCTGGAGGACATGCATGCATAGCTATTCATTGAGGAGGCACTGAGCCAGAGTATGCAGCCGATTTGCAGGAGGAGAAGGAGGACGAGAATGGGCCAGCAGATACCCATTGTGCAGGCAGTTGTACCCCACAGGCAGCCACCAATCCCTCGCCTAAGGGCCAGCCCTTTCAATCTAACCCATACCCAGATCCAAACCCTGTACCGGCTGGACAGGGCCAAAATCACCACAGTAGTGGACCTCATACTTGATGACTTGGTGAGCCTAATCAACATCCGGACAGCCATCCACCCATTGCTGAAGGTACTGTGTGTGCTAGACTTGCTTGCCACAGAAACCTATTAGCACACAGTGGGGCAGCTACATGGAATTTCCCAACCCTGTTTCTCACATGTGCTCACCCAGGTGCTAGATGTACTCCTGTCCCATGTATCTGACCACATAAACCTGCCACAGACTGCAGAGGAGGTGAATGCCACCAAAGTAGTCTTCTATGCACGTGCAGGGATGCCCAACATCATTGGTGTGCTCCACTGTACACATGTTGAGCTGGTTGTCCGGCATGCTGTGGAGGTAGTGTACCACAACAGGAAGCTGTACTATTCCCTGAATGTACAGATAGTGTGCGATGCACGCAAAGTATTTACCCATTGCTGTGCAAGATTCCCTGGCTCCACACATGACTCCATGGTGATGCGGGTCTCCATGCTGCCCTGCTACATGGCACGACATGCTGGACCTCGTACCTGGCTGTTGGGTGAGTCTAACCACAGGGGCATGATGGGTGTTGATTGGGAATGGGCTGTTAACAGCATAGGCAACGTGTCTGCTGGGTGGGCCATGTGGGGTGTTGATTGGGTAGGGGGCTGTTAACAGCATAGGCAACATGTCTGCTGGGTGGGCCATGAGGGTTGTTTTGGGGAGGACAGCTCTGGGTGGGTCTGACCACATGGCCATGAGGGTTGTCGGAACATAGCATAGGATTGCATTAATGATGAACACAAGTGCCCACTGCATGCATACATCCATCATAACTACTGGAATAATTCAGAAACATGACCAGGTATGCATTGAATTGCAGAGAGACTATGTAGGGCAACAGAAGGCTAAGTCAGATGAGAAATTCGACCTAGCAACCACATCATTCACAAACAGCACAACATGAAACCACACAAATGCAATGGAACTATACCATACACATCGTACTGGGTGCCTTCAACTGTGACCATTGTAAATGAAACAGAATGTGCAACACAACTGATGCATGCAGATGTGTAATGTCAAGGGTTTTGACCCATGTTGAATCAATAGACTGGGTAGATGTGGGGATGAGCTGTCGCCGCCCATTATTCTATCCCAGAACAAACTAAATCAATGGACTGGGTAGATGTGGGGATGAGCTGTCGCCACCCACATTCAAGCCAGAATCCAGGAGAACTGCGCAGTTTGCGCACAACAAAATGGTCACCTAATCTGCCACCCACCAGTGCAAAGAAAGATGGTTCTGTTCAAAATCTGTTTTTATTGATGTCAAAAAGTTGCTAAAATCATGGGCACAAGACCACTCTAAAGATACAACCTTCTGGTGGGGGGTTCCACATCACCACTCTACTGTAAGGATGCCATCAAAACAATGTTAAGCAAGGATCCTATACTATCAAGCAAAAGACCACTCTATTGAAATGCATTAATTCAAGACAGATCCCAAAAATGGGTGCAGTACCAGCTTTGTCCACAAACCGGCGCTAGCGATCTAAACTCTGACAGTAGGACTGTATCTCAGGAGTGCAAGAGGATCCACCCTAACTGGGACTTCAAAGCCTGTTGGTTAATTAAAATTCTTAACCACCTGCTGTTCCCAGAGACAATCTGATTCAATTAACAGGCCAAGAGGCTGGGAAACCTTCTCACCCCAGAGACCCACACAACATCCCAGGATATCACATGACCCTGGTGATTGGGAAGGAGGGATTTTCCCTTCAGCCTGCCGGACACCACACAATAGACTCTTTCCCTTGAATGGAGTATGTTAATTCTGGATGTGGACTGTAAACAGAGCTCTGCCTGGGAGCAGGGACATGTGAGCTGACCCACCCAGCTTCGAGGGGCGGGCCAGACTTGAGTGTTGGTTCCTATTGCAGCAAATATATGTTTAAGTTAAATGCTTCTAAAATATTGTATTAAGCTCACAAAAATGTGCAATTTGGAGAACCTTACTCCAAGAAATGTACCCACAATTCAAGACTTGATTCAACTTTGTACCATGTTCTGAGGCGAAACCCCGCTATTTATTGATATTACAGACACCGGGTTTATGCTAGAAACCTAGTAAATTACTGGAATGTGTGTAGAAGGAGGGTGTACATTGGTGTAATTTTTGATACAGATTTAACATTGGTAAACCAATTAAAAACGAAATTAAGTTGTCATTTTTTAATGCAAGCCCCCAGGAAGATCGGAGTCGGACAAGCACGGACCATAAGGAATCTGATCAGAAATAGATTTGTGTGCACGTTGACAAGGGGAGTGTCTTTCTGTGAGCCATAAAGATGACACACAACCCAGCTCCCCAATCAAGGAAGAGAGGAGGAACTGGCCAATGATAAGTTGAGAGGGTTGGGCATGTAGAATTAGCCGACCCACCCACTTTCTAAACACATAAAAAGAGACTGCTGAGACAGGTAGAGACACTCAATTCCCATTTTCTGCGGAGCACGCTAACGGACAAATTCACATCCAGAACTCCAGAGACCTATACTGACTCCAGCAAGACAGAGACCAGAACTTAGAACTCTGACTCCAGAACTCAAAGCAAAGGCCTAACCCACAAGCTGAGTTCTCTTCAGCAGGCCTCAAAACCAACCAAACTATTCAACAGCCGGGCGAGCTGTTTGAATTTTTGCCAAGAACTTCTGCCAGAACCAGAGACCCAGAAGGCAGAATTATCCGGAGAGACCAGTCCCAGACCAGATCACTGTGCAGTGCCGATAGCAGAGCTGACCCAGATCCAGTGAGCAGAATCAGGCAGAGACCGTCCGTGGCGAGGGAACCGCAGTCCAATCCTGACCCGATCCGTGACGAAGTTGCATTCCTGTCCAAAATCTAGTGTGAGTACCCAGCTAGCACTGTGCCAAAACCAATCTCTTAGTTTAAAATAATCTGATCCAAACTATTTTAGCCTATTAGAACTGCCTCCTAGAATTGTGTCATTCTGTCATCCTTAAACCTGAAAACTGTCATCTGTCATTCTGAGCTTTAAAATTTCAAATCCGAAAAACTACCTTTCCTAAATCGGCTGTATCTCCGGAACCGTTTGTGCTAGGAGTGAGTTTTAACTGTCATCTTAAAGATAAGATTCTAAGCCTTCGAACAAACATAAAACCGACTTACTATAGTGCCTCTGTAATCGCGCCAGGTGCACTCAGAAAATTTGCAGCGGTTTGACATTTTGCTTAATTTCAGCCACATGTAAAAATATTTGTCCTTGTTTTCCTTTGCTAAAATTCGTTTGCAACCTGACAATCATTCATAGAGCATTGCTAAAGTGACCCTGAACTAATACAAAGTAGCTGTCACCCACCCTGAACCTCTAGAGGGAATTAAAATTATTTTAGCATATTTTTCACTTCTTTGCATTCCACCTTTAAAGTACTTTGCCTGTGTTTAAAATCATCCCTGTTGCTCTAAGCTTGCTAGGAGGGGAACTGAATTATATTTGATTGCATTCCTGAGAATTGTGTGCTTTTCTTCCATCAACTTCTAAGCCATTAAAAAGAGTGTACCACTATAACATTATCCATTGTTGATCAACATCATATTCTCAAGTGTGATATCAAATATTAATTTACTATAAAAGTGTGATAGATATATATTGTTTAATTTTCAAATAAACCTTTTAATTTGCAAAACAAACCTACTTCTTGGCTCAGTGGGGTCAGGGGGATTCTAAGAGAGGGGTGTTATGTAAGGGTTGTCATCCAGAGTAAACAAACTGGACATAAAAATATATCAATAGGGGCTTCCATCAGCATCCCAGACTAGGCATTGACTTAGCTGTAGTGTTGAATTGAAGTCGCTTACAAAGTGGGGGCTCGGAGCCGGGATATTCTGGGTTAGATTTACCACTTGTGCAGCGTAATACAGTGTGCCAACTGACCGGATACACATATCTGGTTAGATCACCACTCTGTTTTACACTGTGAAAGCACCCCTCAAAGGAACGCTCTAAGGAAACGGTCTGTTTTGCAAAATAAAATACAAACTTCTGTAAGTCAGGAAGGAACTCAAATTCCAGAATGACAACACTGGTAGACATCAAAATAGACAGAGAGCACTTCTTACATAAGCTATTTGTGAGAGGTGAATGGACTGAGCAGGGCCAGGATGCGTGGTTGCAGGCAATCACACAACAGGTCACTGCAACTGGGTTAGATATCTGAGAGATCAGGGTCCCTTACATGTGGCCCTGAGTGAACTATACATGGCCCCTAAAGCTAAAGATGAACACGACAAGATGGTTAGGATAGCGGCATATTTGTATCTATATATGGGAGCCATGCAGGACAAATGTGCTGAAGGCCATGATCTGGCAAATAGGCAACAGATCGCGTAAGAGAAGGCCCAATCTGACCTGGTCTCTTCTGAGCAGAGGATGCACAGAAGCCAGGAGTCAGAAAATGAGAGCAGACAGTATCTCATTAAAATCAAAGAGGACATGTGTATCCTGCAACAGGAAAAGTCTGACCAGGATACCAGATTTCTGGCCTTGCAGAAGGAGTACCAAGAATGTTTGGACTCCCTACTGCAGATCCAGAAAATGCTGGGGCAACAATTAGATTTCAATAGGGCATGTGCTGAGCAGGTAGTCACCATGCAAAGCCACCTAGATAGGGAAAAGGCAGAGAGCAATAAATTGATCCTGAAACACCTGAATACCCAGGCAGAGTTTGATCAGGAGCGCCAGAAAGCTGGTGCCCTTCAAAGGCAAAGGGACGACCTGGCGGCACAGATGCAGACTCTTAGTCAAGAAAGGGACACCTTAGGCCAGGAAGTCTGCCATTTAAAAAGAAAAACTGAAGAAAATCACTTGGCCCTCCAGGGGCTGGGTAACCTCCAAAAAGAGCATCAGAACCTGTTAGAGCACACCAGGAGGGTGGAAGATGCTCTGGAAAGAAAGGAGCAGGCCAGTAGGGATGGGACTCAGGAGGTAACCCTCCTGCAGCAAAGACTGGCCCAGTACTCCAGGACCAATCAGGAGGCACATAGAGAGAATGAGGCTCTCTGCCAGCACAATGATAGGCTCCAGCAACAGGTAGCCATGCAGGAGAGACTGATAGAGTCTAGTAAGGCCTTAACTGAGGAACTGAAAGTGCAGGCTCTTGTATGTCAACAGGGAGCAGGGGCTGATAGAGATGAGGTTCGCTGGGAAAGGGAAACGCCTGAGCATTTCCGCAGGGGCCCTAGTACCAGAGGCCTTCATCTCTCCCACCCCCATGTCCCCTGACGCACATAAGCACAGGGCCACAGAGATGGCAGATTACTATCCAGCCAAAAGTATGGGGCTCATATGCCAGTACCAGCCAGGAATGGATGGGCGGGCATCCAGGTATGGGCACCTAAGTACAGTGCAATTTAGTGGGGAACCCCAGGAGAGTAGGCCCACTAAGGGCATCCTGAAAACCTCTGCCCAGTTAGGTCAGTGAGGGGGGTACCCATCAAATCCTGGTAGCAGGGAGGGATCTGAAGACTCCTCTGAGCGTCACAGGACACAGGAGACCAGGTCCCCACATTCTGCCAGCTATTCCGAGGCTCGCAGAATCCGGGAAAACCTAGAAGATCAGACGGGCACCTCTGGGAGCAGTGCTTCTGAATCAGAGGATGAATGGATCAGGGTTACCCGAACCAAAAAGGCCAATAAGGTGAAAAGGGCCTTGCTTAAGGACCCCTTAAAACAGATTAAGGCAATCAGGAGTTTCATCACGCCTTATCATAAGAACGCCAAGTATTCTGTTTGGGAACACTTGGAGCTCTATGAGCAAATGATGGAGACTTTCCATTTGAAGGACAGCAGTAGCTGCATCCAGTACGTCAAATGGACATTCTCCCCTGAATACTCCAGTTTCTTTGCAGGGCTGGAGGACCAAAACCATTCAAGATGGTCCACATATAGGGCGGCCATCTTGAAACATTTTTCTGTACATAGAAATCCCCAAGAAGCTTGCAAGGCAGCCTACAATTTGCAATGTGGGGAGGATCAGGCCCCACAAGAATTTGTGCAAGAATTCAAGCGTGCCTTTGCGCAGACCACCAGAAGGGTGCGCACGGACAGCAGAGAATTCATCAGCACATTTTTCCATGCTCTTCCCAAGTACATAATGACCCTGCTCTTGAGATATTTTCACGAGAAAAGATCTTTAGTCTGGGTCATTGAGCAAGCCGCCCGGATCTATGAGGTGCAGAAGCCCATAGAAAATAAAAGTAATGCGCAGAAAAACCCCAAAACCAACAGCACCCCTGCTGCTGCCAAGGTGGCAGAGGTAAAGGTTGCCCCCGTTTTAGATTTGGAGATGGGGGGGCCTAAAAACCTGCCTGCACCAAATAATTCACAGCCCAGCATGTCCTCAGGCCAGTAACAGACAGGGAGTCTAGGAGGTAGTCCCACAAATGGGGTCCCCCGCTCCCCTGACTATGTAAGTCCCCGCTACAAGGGAAACCGACCAATCCTGGGTTATGTGTGGACTCCTCCAGCCCAAGGAGGGGATCCAGCCAAGCACCTGACCCAGGGAACTTCCCTCCTAACTTCCCACAGGTGGCCAAAATTCCCCAAACACTGGGCAGAACTTTTTTCCCAGGTATCCACCCAATTTCCAACCCCAAAACCATCCATACTTCTATCCCCAATTCCCTGAGCCCAGACAACCTAATCCGGGAGAGGGGAGGCCAAGGGTGGAGGGGTACCCATATCTTCCCAACCCAGGGTATTGCCAGAGAAGGGATAGCTACCCTTCCCGGGATCAGCCCAGCGGAGAAAACAGGACCCCGTATCAGCCTGATCGGGTTTCACAGTTAGAGCGCAAGGTCCAAAATATGGCACAGGATCTGGGTCACATACTGAGGGCTCAACAGAACCCTCCGATGAGCATGCCACCGCAGAGTGCCCCAAACTCTGGACCTGGTGCTCCAGAACAATGACGGGGGCAGCACCCTGATAACCCACTGGTTCCCAGGGAGGAGGCACAAGGGGAAGGAGGGTGTAAAGCCTTGGAGGAACCTTCCTTCCCAACTTGTAAACAGCCCCTGGAAACCCAGGAACCGGAAACAAAATCTCCTACCCCTGAAAGTCTGCCACCCAAGGAGCAGAGAGGGGGTAGGAGAAACAAAGTACCCATACAGACCCACTTTGTGGAGGAGGTAAAGGTCTTCCAATTTGAGGGAGGGGGATCCCAAGAGGATCCTGGGAAAAGGATCTTCTCCTTCAGAGATGGGGAAACTCCTCCCAAGGAAAAATGGGTCCTAAGAGATTCCAATCCAGACTGGGTAGATGTGGGGATTGAGCTGTCGCCGCCCATCATCCTATCCCAGAACCAACAATACCAAAATCCCATGGGTCAAACCCATCCTGGTGACTGCCTCCCAAAAGGCAGGGGCGGCCCAAACCGAAACCAGGGGAACCTAAAACCAAATCAACAGACTGGGTAGATGTGGGGATTGAGCTGTCGCTGCCCATCATTTCAACCCAGAACCAACAATACCAAAATCTCATGGGTCAAACCCATCCTGATGACTGCCTCCAAAAAGGGGGGTGGCGGCCCAGAACCCGAAACCATTTCCAGTTGCCAACTTTTTCTTTCAGATTCCCCAGGCTCTCCACAGAATTCTGCCCAAATCTCTGCGCTAGCAATGTCCAAAACCAGAAAATTAGCCCACCAGTTGTCCAAAAATGTGCATTATCTGTGCCCACTTGAGGAGAAGGAGGGAAGATACCATGCCCCGGTACAAGTACAGGGGCAGGGTACAATTTTGGTACTGGTGGACACTGTATCCCAAGCCACCCTTCTGTCCAAAAGGGCCTTTGATGAACTAAATGCGGAAGGGGAGAGAATTACCGTATTCCTCTCACCTCTCTTGCTGGACAACTGCAGAACTTTGACGGGAAGGAAATTCCTGTCGAGGGGACTGCAGATTTGGACATCAAAATTGGGCGACACAAGGTGAAACACCCGGTTATAGTAGTGACTACAGAGGGCACCCTTTGTTTACTAGGGAATGACCTCCTGAGAAGGTTGTCACCCCTAATAGATTGCGTAAACAAGGTCCTCTGGACACAGACTACCCGACCAATAAAATTAAAACAGAGTGTCAACCATGTTAGTTTAAATGGCACCTGCCACATGGTTGAACAAAAATCTGACCAAGTAGAATTTCACTTCCAGAACAACCAAATTCCAGACATGACAGTAATAGCAGTAGAACAACAGACTGGTGATGGGGGGTCCTCTCTATTTCTGAAAATAAACCTTCCTTCCAGTTTAAGGTGGTATTCCACACTGGAAGGAAACACTCTGAAATTCTTTACTAATCGACAATCAGAAACTCCCACTCCTATAGTCCAGAAAGATGTGAAATCAGCTCAGAGCCTGGCTGATATTCAGCAAATTGGAGATCAGTTGTTCATCCCTGTTCCGTTAAATGATGGGAAGGACTCTGTTCTCGCCCGAGTGTGTGTGAACAACGGTAAGAGCTTCATCAGCGAAGCCATGTTCCGCCAACTCCCAAAAGATCCAGCCATTCCCACATTCAAACTGATAGACAAATAGGAAATGGATCTGGAAACACCCATTTCGAAACATCTCCTGCCAAGCAGGTGTATGCTCAAAATCTCCATTGGCAACAAGAGCATAGTCCATAATTGTTGTGTCGTGCGAGACGTCACTGCCGCCTTTCACTTAGGTAGTGACATTCTCAATCGCTTTGCCATTAGTTTGGACCTAATAAACTTCAAAGCTTGGTCCGATTAGCGGATAATCCCATGGGCTTTGATTATCCAGAAAAAGAATTTAGGTCAGCTCAATTGCTACCTTATGCAGTTGAAATTCAGATTAAAGAGGAAGTCACCATCCCAGAAAGGACCCGACAATTCTCCCTGGAAGTGAAAGTTAAAAGAGGACAAAAATTGAAAAACCCTGATGCTTATATTCATCTAAATGCTTCTCTCCAACAGCAAGGGTTAGGGGTAAACCCAACACCATTAGTCAACATAGAACATGACACCATTCCAATAGAGGTGGATAACAGCGACTTAAAGAGTATTACTCTAGCCGCAGGCACCATTATTGGAATGGCCGTTGATGACCGACATTTCTCCACTGATTTAGGAAATGAACTGTTAGGACCAATCCCCAAGGACTGTTTTGACAGTGACAGTGATGACAATACAACACCAGACAGGATCTTTACCCGGCATGGAGGGAACCTCCTGGTGTACACTTCTTGCCCTTATGGTAAGGAAGATGTAACTTGTGACTTTAGAAGGGATGAGGTGATTTTCCAGGTCCATGAGGGCTACCTTTCCCACCTGAAGCCTCCAGTCCAAATCAGCACTCTGACCAGGGACTTCTCCACCCAGCTGGAGGAGGCCGCTGAGATAGCAAAACCAGAAGTCTTTCCAGGCTTCAGGCACATGGTGGAAGAGAGAGTCAACTTAGCTGATGCCTGTGTGACTCTGGAACAGAAGCAAAAGTTGAAACAAGTTTTCTTGGATTTCCAAGATCTCTTTGCGGTAGACTCATATGACTGTGGTTGCACCGACATCCACACAACAACAATTCCCACGGACCCTGGCATGACTCCAGTGTTTGTGAAGCAATATCGCTTGCCTCTCGCATCTATGGAGTCCCTTACTGAAATAATTAAGAACCTTGAGTCCCGGGGAATAATCCGTCCAGTACACAGCACCTTCAATAATCCGGTGCTGGGAATATTGAAGCCAAATGGCCAGTGGAGACTCTGCGCCGACCTTAGGGAGCTCAACAAACGGGTCCATACTTCCCGATGGCCTCTCCTCTACATTGACCAAGGGCTGGCCCAGATTCAGGTGTCACAGGTATTCACAGCAATAGACCTGACCAATGGATACTGGACCGTGCCTGTCAGTAGGGAGGACCAATACAAACTGGCTTTTACCTTTGGGGCCCAGCAGTACACATGACCCGAACTCCTTTCGAATACCTCAACTCCGGCAATGAATTCAACATTTTCCTACATAAGGCCATGCCCGAACTGGGTGCGAGGGGTAACCTGGCTTATGTAGATGATGTCCTCATCAAAAGTCCATCTGTGGAGGAACACATAGCAGAGATCCGTTATGTTCTGACTCAGTTGAGGGCCGCCAGAGCAAAACTTTCCTTTCAGAAGGCACAGTGGTGTAAAACCTGTGTTAATATCTTGGGGCATGAGATTACTCCTCGAGGTCTCTGTCCCCAAGAAAAGAAAGTGGAAGCACTCCAGAAACTGAAGGATTCCACAACTCTGCGGGAACTAAGGAGCCTCCTTGGACTGACTAATTACAGCAGAAAGTTCATTGAGGGCTACGCAGAGATCACCAGACCCCTAATTCATCTTTTGAAGGGGGGTCAAGTGGGAATGGGGTCCAGAACAATCCGAGGCAGTAAGACATCTCAAAAGAAGCCTCTCACAAGCGCCTTGCCTAGCTTACCCTGTCAGAAACAAGGAGTTCTTCCTGGAGGCAGGGTTCTCTAATACGTGCTTGACGGCAGTATTACACCAAAAGCATGACAAGGTCAATAAAGTAATCTCCTGTGCGAGCAAAACTTTATCCTCTGTGGAGGAAAAATTAAACGATTGTAAAAACGCACTCCTGGCAACGGTGTGGGCATTGAAGAATTACCGCCCGTTCATCCAGGGGGAACACATCATAGTGGAGACTCCACACCAGCCTCTGCAATATCTCCAAAGTGACAGAATCCGGGCCGGAAATGTGAGTAATTCCCAAATTACTTCCTGGATTCTGTCAATGCAAGGCTTTCCTGTGGAGGTCAGATATGGCCAAAACAAGAAGAGTCCCCTCGCGCAAGGTCTGGCTGACTTGCATGATTGTGCCATAGAAAACTGTCTCAAGGACGAAAGTCTAAAAATCAATGACAGCATGGAGGCATAACTTAATTCCCCACACAAAGTCTTTGAAGAAGACAAGTGTGAGGGAATGCCCGCTGCCTATGTGGATGGATGCTCTTACCATGTTGACAACAACGGGGAGAAAGAACTGGTGGCCGGCGTAGGGAATGCATGGGTGAATGAGTCCCCAGAACCCTCCGCTGGATACAAAATTGGTCCCCGAAGTAGTCAGGTGGCAGAATTGATGGCTGTACATCAGGCCATCCTCACTGCTGTCCAACATCAACTCCACGAACTGGTCATAATCACAGATTCGGTTTATGTACGGAACAGGTTCGTGGAGCACCTGGTTAATTGGAAAACTATGTTATGTTCTAATAACAAACCCTTGAAACATGGGAAGTTAATCCAAAACATTGATGATCTGGTCACCTCGAATGGGATGACCATCTACTGGAAAAAGATCAAGGGTCATTCCAAAGTAGAGGGACCAGACAAAACTGGAAAATACTTAGCTGATCAGCTGGCCAAAACCAGGGCCATCCAAGTGGATCTAATAGAAATAGAGTCCCTGTTGGGGGAAATCCAGGTCACTGCTATCACTAGGTCCCAGACAAATGCTCACAATGATCTTTCAACTGCACAATGGAGTAAGGAGACCCCTGATGCTGATTTGATTACAGCTCAGAAGGGGGATCCAATAATTGGTAAGTTTTACCAACACATTGAGGACCCTGAGAACTTTCCCCTGACGGATACTGATAACATTCGGAAGGAGGACCTTAGAGTGTTGATGAAATGTCCAAAGATGTTCCAAATCCAAGACGGTTTGT
This sequence comes from Ambystoma mexicanum, assembly GCF_040938575.1. Taxonomy (NCBI): domain Eukaryota; kingdom Metazoa; phylum Chordata; class Amphibia; order Caudata; family Ambystomatidae; genus Ambystoma; species Ambystoma mexicanum. Next base: position 896,598,435 of record NC_090937.1, on the reverse strand, counting down.
TGGTAAGGAAATCCCAAGCTGGCCATGATCAGTGGTTGGTTCCTACCTCATTCCAAAGCCTGATGTTAAGTCACGCCCATGATGCGGCCACCGCCGGTCATAGGGGGTTTCATACAACACTTGAAATCTTAAGAGAGATTGCATACTGGCCACATATGGGCCAGGGCCTCATCCAATACTTGAAGGGGTGTCTTGTGTGTGCACAATTTCACCCATCATCCCTCACACACCGTGCACCTCTCCAAAAGAGGGGGATGACACTGCCATGGTCAGATTTGCAAATCGACGTCGTAGGCCCTGTAATTCGCTCGTCTAGAGGAAACAAGTACATGTTGACCGTCACATGCTTGTTTACCAAGTGGGTGGAACGTCTCCCGGCCCCAAACTGCAAGGCAGAAAAAGCAGTGCCCTGATGATTAACCACATCTTTTCCCATTTTGGTCTACCTCAAAGGATTGAGTCAGACAGAGGTAGCCATTTCACCAGCGAGGTAATGACAAAGATGTGGGAGATACTGGTGGTCAAAAGGAAGTTACATATTGCTTACCGGCCAGCTTCTTCTGAGGCAGTAGAACGCTACAACCGAACCATTGTGAGCATCTTAAAAAAGTTTGTGGCAGAATCTTGGCCAAGTTGGGATATCTGATTACCTCTGGTCCTAATGGCCATCAGATCTACCCCTTCATCTGCAACTAAAATGTAACTATTTGAGTTGATAACCGGACGCAAGATGGTGCTTCCCCAGCATTTACTCTACAGGACCGAAGAGCAGACACTGATAAATGCCTCCACAACTCATGAGTATGTGGAGAATTTAAGGAAACACCTTCAGCATGCTTTTGCCTATGCTCAGCGGAATCTAGAAATATCAGCTGATAGCATGAAAACCCACTACGACCTGAAGACCACCAGGAAGGAATATACTGTGGGAGACCGGGTCTATCTATACAATTTCCCGGCCAAACAGCGAACATTTTTGCCTACATCGAAGGGACCGTTTGAAATTATAGACAAGGTCTCCCCAGTAGCGTATAAGATTCGCATCCCCAAAGGTAGTCTGGCGGAAGGGGAAGACAAGTGGGTACATATAAATCAGCTAAAGTGTTGCCATCCCAGGCACACTCTGCAGCAACTGGAAGAGTCCTCTGCAATACCAGAGGGGACCGCTCCAGATTAATTCAGTTCCCATCCAAAAATATCCCACATATAGTCTCTAAAATATTATCATGTTTCATGTTATATCTTGTTTTAAAATAAGACTGAAAAATGTATCCTGATGTATAAAATAAATATACAATAGTGGTGGAAAAATCTCTATGAATAGGTATTGCCGCTTTTACTTTTTTCATCCTAGGAGAGATGAAACCATGGAGACTGACCAAGGAGAATGATCCGGGGACCGGGAGCAGAGATCCGAGGGGCCCGGGGTACCGCCCAATATTCCCATCAGGACCGGCGAGGAGAACCGATTGATCCAACCGGATGGAGGAAAAGATGCTGAACTGTGTGATCTATGGAATTGGAAGAAGATGATGCGGACATACCAGCGCGTGGATCAAAAACATCCTTTGCACCAGACTCCCCCTCGACTCCAAATCAAAGCGCAGTCGGGCGGGGGGGCTTGTCAAGGGTTTTGACCCATGTTGAATCAATAGACTGGGTAGATGTGGGGATGAGCTGTCGCCGCCCATTATTCTATCCCAGAACAAACTAAATCAATAGACTGGGTAGATGTGGGAATGGGCTGTTGCTGGCCACATTCACGCCAAAATCCAGGAGAACTGTGCAGTTTGCGCACACCAAAATTGTTACCTAATCTGCCACCCACCAGTGCAAAGAAAGGTGGTTCTGTTCAAAATCCGTTTTTATTGATGTCAAAAAGTTGCTAAAATCATGGGCACAAGCCCACTTTAAAGATACAACCTTCTTGTGGGGGGTTCCACATCACCACTCTACTGTAAGGATGCCATCAAAACAATGTTAAGTAAGGATCCTATACTATCAAGCAAAAAAACACTCTATTGAAATGCATTAATTCAAGACAGATCCCAAAAATGGGTGCAGTACCAGCTTTGTCCACAAACCGGTGCTAGCAGTCTAAACTCTGACAGTAGGACTGTATCTCAGGAGTGCAAGAGGATCCAGCCTAACTGGGACTTCAAAGCCTGTTGGTTAATTAAAACTCTTAACCACCTGCTGTTCCCAGAGACAATCTGATTCAATTAACAGGCCAAGAGGCTGGAAAACCTTCTCACCCCAGAGACCCACACAACAGCCCGGGATTTCACATGACCCTGGTGATTGGGAAGGAGGGGTTCTCCCTTCAGCCTGCCGGACACCACACAATAGACTCTTTCCCTTGAATGGAGTATGTTAATTCTGGATGTGGACTGTAAACAGAGCTCTGCCTGGGAGCAGGGACATGTGAGCTGACCCACCCAGCTTCGAGGGGCGGGCCAGACTTGAGTGTGGATGCCTATTGCAGCAAATATATGTTTAAGTTAAATGCTTCTGAAATATTGTATTAAGCTCACAAACATGTGCAATTTGGAGAACCTTAATCCAAGAAATGTACCCACAATTCAAGACTTGACTCAACTTTGTACCATGTTCTGAGGCGAAACCCCGCTACATATTGATATTACAGACACCGGGTTTATGCTAGAAACCTAGTAAATTACTGGAATGTGTGTAGAAGGAGGGTGTACATTGGTGTAATTCATGATACAGATTTAACATTGGTAAACCAATTAAAAACGAAATTAAGTTGTCATTTATTAATGCAAGCCCCCAGGAAGATCGGAGTCGGCCAAGCATGTACCATAAGGAATCTGTAATATGTACATGTAATTTAAACAAATTGTGTATCTGGGAAATATGTATTTGGATCAGAAATATTTTTGTGTGCACGTTGACAAGGGGAGTGTCTTTCTGTAAGCCATAAAGATGACACACAACCCAGCTCCCCAATCAAGGAAGAGAGGAGGAACTGGCCAATGATAAGTTGAGAGGGTTGGGCATGCAGAATTAGCCGACCCACCCACTTTCTAAACACATAAAAAGAGACTGCTGGGACAGGTAGAGACACTCAATTCCCATTTTCTGCGGAGCACGCTGACGGACAAATTCATATCCAGAACTCCAGAGACCTAGACTGACTCCAGCAAGACAGAGACCAGAACATAGAACTCTGACTCCAGAACTCAAAGCAAAGGCCTAACCCACAAGCTGAGTTCTCTTCAGCAGGCCCCAAAACCAACCAAACTATTCAACGGCAGGGCGAGCTGTTTGAATTTTTGCCAAGAACTTCTGCCAGAACCAGAGACCCAGAAGGCAGAATTATCCGGAGAGACCAGACCCAGACCAGATTGCTGTGCAGTGCCGCTAGCAGAGCTGACCCAGATCCAGTGAGCAGAACCAGGCAGAGACCGTCCATGGTGAGGGAACCGCAGTCCAATCCTGACCCGATCCGTGACAAAGTCGCATTCCTGTTCAAAATCTAGTGTGAGTACCCAGCTAGCACTGTGCCAAAACCAATCTCTTAGTTTAAAATAATCTAATCGAAACTATTTTAGCCTATTAGAACTGCCTCCTAGAATCATGTCATTCTGTCATCCTTAAACCTGAAAACTGTCATCTGTCATTCTGAGCTTTAAAATTTCAAACTACCTTTACTAAATCGGCCGTATCTCCGGAACCGGTTGTGCTAGGAGCAAGTTTTAACTGTCATCTTAAAGCTAAGATTCTAAGCTTTCCAACTAACATAAAAGCGACTTGCTCACCCTTACTCCCTAATCGCGCCCGACGCACTCAGAAAACTTGCCGCGATTTGACATTTTGCTTAATTTCAGCCATGTGTAAAAATATTTGTCCTTGCTTTCCTTCGCTAAAATTCGTTCATAGAGCATTGCTAAAGTGATCCTGAACTAATACAAAGTAGTTGTCACCCACCCTGAACCTCTAGAGGGAATTAAAATCATTTTAGCATATTTTTCACTTCTTTGCATACCACCTTTAAAGTACTTTGCCTGTGTTTAAAAGCTTGCTAGGGGGGGAACTGAATTATATTTGATTGCATTCCTGAGAACTGTGTGCTTTTCTTCCATCTCTTTACATTGCATAAGGGGGGGGTGAATTGCTACCAGGGGGAAAAGTGATTGCATTGTTTTGGTTGAAATCATATCAAGTTTATTTTCTGTACTGCATTTTCATTCATCATTGCATTGTCCTTGAAGACATAAAAGCATTCTCAGCTACTTTATCCTCTATATATCAACTTCTAAGCCATTTAAGTGTACCACTATAACATTATCCATTGTTGATCAACATCATATTCTCAAGTGTGATATCAAATATTAATTTACTATAAAAGTGTGATAGATATATATTGTTTAATTTTCAAATAAACCTTTTAATTTGCAAAACAAACCTACTTCTTGGCTCAGTGGGATCAGGGTGATTCTAAGAGAGGGGTGTTATATAAGGGTTGTCATCCAGAGTAAACGAACTGGACATACAAATATATCAATAAGGGCTTCCATCAGCATCCCAGACTAGGCATTGACTTATCTGTAGTGTTGAATTGAAGTCGCTTACAGTAAGGCCTTCACAGCTGTGTCTACATGAAATCAACACACACAGTGCACACACCAGCACATGTATCAGGGACAACACAAACCACATGTACCACATTGCACAACTCCGTAGTGTCAATGAATGAAATACATGATCTCAGCAAAGCTATTCATGAGCCATGCAGCCCTGCCAGAGAGAATACCATCTGCAACCCATACAAAATCAGACACTGCACTCAATACACAGGTACACCGCAGATCAGTATGCCTGTTATGACACCTTAAGGAACACCTCCAAGTACAATGGGTCATGAATGCACATTGAGAAATCTACCATGATTGACTACAATCAAGAAGTGAATCAGAGGTGCATGACTCATCCAATGTAGCTCCGTTCCACCTTGCTGACACCCACCCAGCCATATTACAGAAACGCAACCCTTCACCCATGAAACAAACCACCAATGGATATATGACCTAGTCCAATGGGGGAAGGTGTGGATGGATGTATACATGGAGACCTGTATATGTGGAATGCATACTGGGGATACCACTGTATTGCATGAATCAAATTTGGCATATGTGTGAGTTCTCACTGTATATGCACAGTCCATTTGCATGGGTAACACATCAATTAAATCTGACACCGTTGTGGTCTGTTGCACTTGATTTGTGGGTGTGCAGGTCCACATTCAACGGGCCATGTGACAGAAACTGCACCCCCTCCCAGCCATGGATCTGCCCTAAGTTCACTTACCGGGCCCATGCAGAATGACACATGCCATGTACAGTATTTAATCCCTGTGCTCAGTTGTATTTCCATGTGTACAATGTACAGCCAGTGCCAACATGTAATGACCAAATAATTCACAAGTACCCTTTGTCTTGCTCCCATGCAGGTGTTGCCGGGTATCCCCTGATGGGTTGGCTCATGACCCCCATCAGGCAACCACACAACAGGCACGAAGAGGCGCACAACCGTGCATATACAGGCCCTCGGGTCACCATCAAACCCACATTTGGCCTGTTGAAGGCCCGGTTCCGCTGTCTCAGTAAGTCAGGAGGTGCCCGGATTTACAGACCTGAGAAGGTGGACAAAAGCGTACTAGCATGTGCCATGCTGCACAACATGTGCATCCAGCGCTACATCCCCCTGCCCCCTGACATGGACATGATGCCACCTGAGGATGAGGATGAGGAATATGCTGCAATTCCTCTGCGGCACAATGGCAATGATGGACGTGCAACACAGCAGGATTTAATTGACCAATACTTTTGATGGAATGTAAGATACACGGCACTGGCCATGGGTCACAATGGACACTGGACACTGTACATGATTAAATTGACACACACTCAAGAAGCAAAGTCCAGAAATGTCTCTTTTGCTACACCAAGTGTATTTACAAAGGAAAAACTATGTACAGAATGGCATTCTTTACCTAACCGTAGTATCCCCTTGATTTGATCCCACAACCCATACCCCCGCACCCAATGCCCCAACACCCCCTCCCCCACTACCCCCACACCCAATGCCCCAACATCCCCTCCGCCAATACCCCCACATTGAATGTCCCAACGCCCCCTACCCCACTGCCCCCACACCCAATTCCCCAACACCCCCTCCCCCACTACCCCTTCCCAACTACCCCCTACACACATTAAGTAGTCCATTGTCCTTTTTGCGCACCTTTTTGGGGGATGGGGCTGAGGCTCTTGCGGGCGATTCAGTTGCTGCGATTGACGCACAGGGCTACTGTGGATTGAGCAGCTGGGTGTTGTGCTGGAGGATGGGCCGTGTGTTGTGTTGTGATGTTACGTTGTGCAGCTATAGCGGTCACCAACCTTTCAATTAATTCTGCCATATTTGACATGACCCCGTTACGCTCTCGCACACGCTTAGCCAGGTCATAGATGCCCTCCGTGGCTCTGCCAAGAATTATACACATGTTGCACATCGAGTCCGGCATTGTCTGCTTCGTGAGTTGTGCCTCTGTGATGTATTGGGTCACCAAGGCATGCATTGCCTGCTGCTGTCCTTCCATGTGAGTGAGGCGCCACTCAATGTCTCTGAGGTGGCGCAGACCTGGTAGTGGCAAGGGAGGTGGGCGCGAGGGCCTGGTGGTGTGAACACAGCTTGGTTGTCGAGTCACCGTCGCTATGTGTCTCTGGCCCACTGGCCTCTGCTGTGCTGTTAGCTCCAGAGCCATCTGTTTGTCTTCCATGTATGCTTGCCTGCCTGGGTGGCGTGGAGTCTCCCTCATCCTGCTGGCTGTAGACTGGTGACTCTGGCTCATCCTGCTGGATGTGCAAGGGGGACTGGACCTCCTACTACTAAATTCTGGCCCATCTCTTCTTAACTTGCTTTCAAATATCCTTCAGTGAGATGTCGACACCCAAGTCTCCACCCCCCCCCCCCATGATCAGCACTCCGTTCTTCTCCTACATCAGTCTGGTTTTCATCCCCTACCTTGCAACAAAACTGCTCTACTTTACGTTACTAGCACACTTATCTCTGCATGTCACTCTGTACTCATTCTTTTGGATTTCTCTGCTGCTTTTGATGCTGTTTATCAGCCTTCTCTTCTTGACAGTCTTTTCTCCAATGGTTTTCTATGGTCCAGTGTTGCAATGGTTTCACTACTACCTATCTGGCCACACTGTTCCTGTTTTATGGGATGGTGAACGGTGGAGCCCAATCTGGGGCCATGCTACCTTACAGAAGTAAATCAGGTGTGTCCTTCATGTTGTGCCTGTTTCACCTTTATGATGGAGATCTGTGCTGGTTTAGTAGCAGTGTGAAGTTGAGTAAGAGTCTATAAACCACTACTAATCCCAGTCCTCTGGTTTAGCAGTAGGCATGTTGTCACATACTGCAATTTCAGATAAGGAACATAGAAATTTAAAGGTCAGGTTTATTGGAACTATACATTAATTTGTCTTTGTGGGACGCAGCTTTGGGGCATTGTCCATCGTGTTTTTATCAGCCTTACATGGTGTCACGACTCAGAGTCAGTTTCGGGGTTTGGAAGGCGTTTGGGGTTTGCCTTTACCATCTCCCTGAACCACTACAGTTCCCATCAGTTGCCCATAACACATACTAGATCCTAATGTTGCTGTTCCACCCTTTTCCCATATATTGCAACTTAGCCCAATAGATACATATTGTAAATTAAGCTAAATCAACATAATTCATAAAGTGAGAACATACTAGAAACGTAGTTAACAGTCTCATTCGTGCACAGTGTAAATAATACAGGACACACTTCTTCAGTGCAGGTTGTTAAAGTGAACTGGCAAGTTCACATAGTAGAGTATAGACACGTTGTTGATTATTAACAGGAAGAGTAAAACCCAAATGAAATGGAACGTCCGAAACCTAAACTAGTCCATTCGCATGGCAGCAGTAACGTCGTTTTGAAAGCACACATATTTGATGTTGTTTTCACACCAGCATGAAGATGAAAACAGTGCACAAGCACACACGGCACGGTCTATTTTATAAACTGCACTACATTTAAGATTGTGGAAGAAAGTGGAATTAAGGGCATTTTCATGTTGTATTTTCGACAGACGCTCTTCACAGGAAATGGCCATAGCTACTTCACTGTGTTGTCTTAGCAACCACCGCGAGTAGCTGCCATTATGGCAATTCACATGGCATATTAAATAACGCTGCTAAGTGGACAACATCAGTGACATGCTAGCACAAATAGTGGTACAAATCTAACGCACAAAAAGTATGCAACAAAAGAGTTACCCAGGGGCAACATGGCAGTGACTGCATCTGCAGCACACTATTTATTCGGTTTTCACAATGTGGAGCCACGTTATATACATGCGAATTATTATTAGAGGGAGTTTGTACTGATGCACGCTCGGTTGTAAGCGGCATTGGCATTTTAATGCATTCTTGAACCAGTGAAACGGGTTCTCCTACTGCTAGTGTAGAATGCTATTAGGACTAGTGCAGGCATTGCCCCAGTGCATACATTAATTGAATGAGTACATGCGTTTTCCTTTGCCCTTGTCCTAATACCGTGCAAACTGCACTTGCATATGCGCAAAGGTCCGTATTTAGAGACCCCTGTTTAGATCACAAGGCAAACAACATGTAATTTGTTTAAAATGAACACACATACAACACATTTTACATGTGGTCACATTCCAAGTTTAATCTATGGCACAGAAATGTATGCTTTACATCACTTTGCATGCTTTTCTAAAGAGCCGCATATAGAAAAAGGATTGGTCAACAATGAAAGAACTGTTCAATGTTCCTCTTTGGTATAAATACGCTATGATTGTGAAGGCCACAGAAGAATCCAGCATGTGTTGTTATAGCACAAACTCTGCAAAAAACAGCTGCTACTGAGCATCACTCTATTCAAGGAATACCACCAGCATAGAACTGCCTCGCATTGTGCTTGTGGTGTCCTGTGTTGCACCCTGCCGATTATTAAGTAGTTGCTCTGTATTGACGCATGCTAGTCAATTTATCTGATGTAGTAGATATGGGTAATGAACATTTGAGTTAGTAATAGTTACTAGGGTTTTTAACGAAAATGTACATTTGTATTTCACAGATGCATCGATTAAATTAAAGTGTAGTTTGGCGCTGGATTCATCTCGATTTGTTGCTACATCACATTGATAGGGCCCGATTCATGGAATACTTGCCAGGTTCAAAGTGAATGTGCACTGCTGAAAATTGATTTTGTACTGCCGACACAAAACCTGATTCATGGAACTGTGCAAAGTCCGGGCAAAGTCAGCACATAGGGGGTCATTCCGAGTTTGGAGGTAGCCATGGTGCTATTAGAACCATGGCTGCCTCCAAACCCGGGTCCGGTCTGGCTGAATGGGGACTTACCGGGTCATTTTGACCCTGGAGGACCCGGTAAGTACCCATTCAGTAAATCATTCCCCATTCCCATTTGAGCCCACGTAGGGCTCAATGGGAATGGGGAAGGCGCTAATTACGGGCCCGTAAATAGCGGGCCCGTTATTAGCGCACTGGTCCCTTAGCGGGACCCGCAAAGGGCGTGTGGTTAGACCACACTTCCCTTGCGGGTCCTGCTAAGGGACCTCGGAATAGGGCTGTAAGGGTTTACCGGCACCGGAATTCTTACCAGTGCCAGTAAACCCTTAACGCTCAACTCGGAATGAGGCCCATAGTCATTTTTGCTGTACAATATGACTTTGCCCAGCAAAAATACATTTTTCACAGTTCCATGAATCAGGGTTTGTATCGGCAGTGCAATGTCACTTTTCAGCAGTGCAAATTCGCTTTGATCCCGGCCAATATTCCATGAATCGAGCCCTATAGGGCCCTATAGTGTTGCTGATTGCATGCATCACTGAAAACCAGAAATGTGTAGCTCTAGAGCGAGCGTCCGTTGTGGTTCCATGCCCCCTTGTTGCAATAGGCTTCATTACCACACAGGGACAGGCTGGCACGCCATCATCAGCACTTGCCAGAAATATCTTGAGCTCCCTACTGCAGTCGATACTAGTTATCATAACAAATTACATTACGTGAAGTGTCCATCTACGCAATTACGCAAGAAAAAAACACCCACAATAATAAATAAAATAATTAAAATAACATTAACGCTTCAGTTAAATAAATTGACTACATGTCTCTAGTGTAAACTTCTTTATAACTAAACGAAAAAAAAAAACTGCAGTCCCTATTGTCTTAAGCTTTCTAAAAATGCAATAAAAATGTAATATATAGAAAATAAATTTGACACAAAATGATATAGACATTATCAAAAAACGTCATTACAACAGCAATTTCACAACAATAATCAAGTATTTAAACAATAAAGATAAAAAAAACGAATTAATAGAATTTAGCGACCCATTAGTTCACAACTAGATATTATTACAAAACATGTCCATATAATATAGACAAATAATCCCCGACATGAACACCTTTCCATTCTTAAATGGGCCTTAATTGCCCTTGACTTTCCTCACGGGGTAAGTGTAATCTTGTTCCAGCTTTTGGACTCATAGGGCCTCATTACAACTCAGGCGTTAAGGGTTAACGCCGTCGTTAACCCTTAACGCCTAATTCCAATTTTAACGGCTGCTTTTAGCAGGCGTTAAAATCTATGGCGCTAAACCGCCTTGGTGCTAATTACGGCACTGTAATTTACGGTGCCGTAATTAGCGCCTTCCCCACTCCCATTATGCCCTATGGGGCAAAAATGGGAATGGGGAAGGGTAAATGGGAAATGGGGATTTACCGCTCCACTCACCTTGGAATGGGGCGGTAAATCCGCCATCCACCATGGTGTAAACGTAGTTTACACCATGGTGGTAAAGTTGGTGTACTTACCGCCTGGGTCGTAATGACCCCAATAAACTCAGAATCTTGGGCTGTGCCAAATCATTCACATACACATATTTCATCCATGTCAAAATTGCCACGATGTTTTCTTTCAGAAGCTGAAAAACCACATAGGATGAATTTAAGTAACAAGTAAAAAAAAGTTGTATAATTCAGTTATGTTACCAGAAGCGGCGTTAATGTTAATAACATTTCATACCCAGTAACACTCCAATCCCAGTACCTGAAGTTGTAAGACCTTCTCAGTTGTTTCAAAAAGCAACTTTTTATAGAAAATATACACCTGGAAAAGCAATTCAGGGTTCTTGTTCCTCTGCAGTTATTCACACATCAGTCACAACTCAATTACATTAGTTTCAACTTTTTAGAGAAAACTAAGTTCTCTGTTGTCAGACAGGGACAGCTCATTAGCCTTCATAGATGGCACTCAATGGAATTTGAGACTGTAAACACATGAGGGAGGTGGGGGGATAAAGCAAGCTTAAATTTCCTGTTGTCAAATTACCTGCAGCTAATTCCTCTTGCTAGTTCTTGTGAATCTCTCCTGCCTCTACCGCTCCTCAAGTCCCTTAATTTCACTGCAACTTGGTCTGTGGGAGTTAGGGACGCACATTTGCATCTTCCTTATAAGGAACCTTTTAGCTGCAACCCTGATTACATTAAAGACTACAAACCACACAGTATTTTTAGTTGTATAAGGATACAAGCAACAGAAGAAAACGCCAAACCTGTAGAGTTTCACAATGAGCCTGATTGCGAAAAGAGATCACATTAGGATTCTGTAACATCTGTTTTTATCAATATACTGGCCATGGTGAACTGAATAACCTCAGCCCTTTAAGATGAGTAGCAATTACCCTGGAGATGGATGGGAATGCAGATTTTATTCATGCATCACTAATCAAAATGACTCAGTTAATTGGCAAAAAGGATAACTGTTTTATTTTCAATTGTCTCAAACAGGGAGCATAGCGAACATCAACAAATTTGCTCGATCCTCTTACTCAACTACTTTAATAAAAAACTGAGCTTCAGCTTCTCGTTGAATGTTGGAGAGGATTCCATCTGAAACCAGAGGGACCAATCATACCCTACTTGCAAGATTTTAGCAATTTAAACTAAACCACTATCTACGGGGAGCTTCACGTCCTGTTAGCTGAATGGCAGAGGCTGTGCAATATTGCCGGGAGTCCAAAGTTTACTTGCATCGATGGATTTTTCAAACCATCCTTTCCACTACCAAGTGTAATGAATAACCTCTGCCCTTTAAGATGAGTAGCAATTACTCTGGAGATGGATGGGGATGCAGATTTTATTCATACATCAATTATCCAAACGACTCAGTTAATTGGCAAAAAGGATAACTGTTTTATTTTCAATTGTCTAAAACAGGGAGCATAAAGAACATCAACCAATTCGCTCGATCCTCTTACTCAACTACTTTCAGAAAAAATGGAGCTTTTTAATCCAAAACTCGTCATCATTGACGTTGACCTACTCACTACCAACATCATCCTACGTGGCACACTACCAAAACCTAGTGGCAACTCTGATAGGCTCTTAGTGAAATTCAAAGTATATGATCCATACTAGTATGGGACAGTGAGTGAAGATAATTGGTTTCTTAACATCAGATGAGGCAACTAAGCCCTCCCCGCAAAATGGCCACTATGAACGTCACTAAATACACAACGTTCCATTGGCTACACAACCTATAGGACCCTTAATTATGCGGTCCCCTACAATTAGTTGGCACTCTAACCTTCGTCAGTACTTTTCCACTTACGTTAGCAGCACGCAGGCTGGCTTTCCAGGTGCTGGTGAGCTTGTCTTAACCCCAGCTTCCCACCAATTAGCATATCAATCTATCATCACCTCCGTGGTCAGCATAGTCAATTAGGCTTTGACGCTTGGCCTTGAGTTTGTTCTGTACTGTGGAGAATAAGAGGAGTGAAGGAACGCTCTGCCCTCATGCGTAGATGTGATCATCTTGCTCGTCCAACTTCCGCCTTCCACGTGAGTGAAGACCATGATTTTGAGCTTTCACTGTCTTTAAAATACTATTTTTTGATAGACGTCTGACGTCTTCCTTGTTTTGTCCATGTCTTCTGAACAGGAGCTGTTCTTTCCCATGCTTTTTATCCAATGTTAGTTAACTTTATCCTGAGAAGACCTTAGCTTCTTGGCTTGGCTTCATGGCTCATCCAACCACGCCTTTCCGAGATTCACTTGGTATTTCATTTTTTTTCTTACTGCGACACAATAGAAATTAGGCCTTCTTTCTGAAGTCCAGCACTGCAATAACATGCAGTGGAAACATCCATCCTTTACTCTTTACGCATATATGTATTTATATTGGCGCATGCCGCAATCTATTCACTGTAAAGCTAGCCTCAGGATTACTTTGTCTGCTTGTGTTTCTTTTGCATCTGTACACAGGTAAACTGACTTGATATATCTACCAATTTTGTGTCTTAAGTTTCTACACCTTGATCCCAAGATGTCACTTATCTTTGATACTTTCTTGATGCCTTAAAGAATATCTACATCCTCTAGTCTCTGCATCTTTTCTAGGCACATCAGCTCAGCTCTGTGCGACGTCAACATTTGTCTTTGTCATTCATTCGCTCTGCTTCTTCTGGGATTCCATTTAAACGGTCATCATATTTCCTTGTATGCGGGTACGGTTTTCTCAATGGAAACTTTACCTCCAGTAGTCTCCTAACTATCAGTATTTTAACTGGTACTGCACAATTTTCACATCCGTGCTCCCAACCTGTAGGCAAATGGGTGAGGTGGTTGAGGTGGGGGTACTTGGCTCCTCCTCTAAAATGATATTACATAAAGGGAGTCAGTTTCCTTATTAATGTCTCCCATGAAAAAATACATAATTATGAACAATGAATCTTAACAAACAATCATAGTAGAAATTGGACTTATCGGATGATCAATGTTTCTCATTCTGTTTCTCATTTAACCCTTCTACATCACCATGAATTCTGAAAATACATTTTTGTTCCAATCTGAAGTGCAATGTGTTCACCGTCACCATTGTGAGACCTGCTATCTGTTGTAACACAACCCGTTTTTAATCATAGGGCTGGTGTGGCTTCTCATCAAAATGCTACACTAGTGGGGATGTGAGGATATGTTTGTGTAAACAGCTTTTGTGTTCAATCATCCTTACTTTAACAGCCCTCTCTTTCTTGCCAAAGCCCACAAGGCCATGTAATCATATAAATTACCATCTTTGTATTACATTTCAAAACTTCATAAGTTTCTGAAGTCACTGAATCCCCCATCTACTTGCTTTGTGGATATGGTCTGACTGCACACCACAGAACTTTCACACAGTCAAATATTCAAGGCACCACAGTTGATTAAAAGTTTAAAGTCAGAGTCCATACAGGATATTATCTTGATTTTATATCATTCTTAATCACAAGATCCCTTATGCTAGTACTTTTCTTAAAAGCAAACATGGGATCTTTAAAGTTGGACTTAATGCTATTTATTATTCCAATTTCTTTTTATAACATTTTTGAGTTTGTAAGAAATTGATGAAAGTAGTCACACACACAATACTCTGCTCTATATGAAGTTTTCAATTTCTATTGGGTTCCATAACACAGATGACATGGGGTATTGCCAGGGGTAGCAGCTGCTACCCCTGTCTCCCAATCTGCAACCCCTAGACCTGTCCTTGCAATCCCTGGGCTACTGGACTAAGAGGCCGTCCCAAAAGCAGATATTGGTGTTGCACCTGAAAAAGGGGGTTGTAAATGCAGCTAAATGCACTGGTTCATAGTGACTGTTTTGACAGTCAAAGTTTCGACTGTTGAAAGTTCCGACACAAAAGTTTCAAAAAAAAGTTTCACATTTTGTTTTAACATTTTGTTTTTATGGGGGGGCATGCCCCATTTTTTTAAACACCTATTTAACTATACCAAATTAAAATAAACCCTTTAATAAAAAATGAAACTTTTGTTTTTGGCACTTTTGTTTTGAAACCTTTACCTGTCAAAACTATTTTTTCGAAACTTTGACGGGACACCAAATGCACCATAGCTTTTTTCACCTGGAATCTAGATCTCGTTAGCTGGAGAAATAACAGTGATGCAGAAAGTAAATCCCCTATCACTAACAGATTGCCAGTCCATTAGTGAAGAATGCATGAATGGTTTGGTTCAGAGGTGGGGCTGACTGTGCAGCTCATGCTCAATACTCTTGCAACAGGCAGGGTATGGGGGCTAGGTCTAGCTACCTGGGAATGGGTAAGAGCAGCCTGCAGTACTCAGTAACAGCACAGCATGAACGCAAATCTCATCAGAGTTTCTGATTGTCTGCTTTGCACATCCAGTGAGCCACTGGGCCTGTGATGAGAGGGGTATCCCTTTTTTGGTGAAATGATATTCCTGTTCCAGAACGGCATCCCTACTGTTGCACCAGGCCCTTTTAACAACATGTTAATGTTATTTTCTATCATATCCTATTTTTTGCAGTCTTTCAATCAGTGCATTAGCTTCATCTTCATAAACACTCTTAGTGCTGCTGTTCAGCCTTGACCTCGAAAACTGTCCAAACAGCAAATGTTCTTTGACATGTTGGGGGTGGTGTCTTTTCTTATGTAGAAGTGGAGAATATTTATCCAGAACGTCTCTGAGTGGGTACAGTCAGTCACAATGCTTCCGAATATTAAGAGTACTACCGCAGTAAACTATTGTAAAGTAATACTACTACTAGTACTTATGCATCTTCTGCTACTACTACTAATAATAATAATAATAATTTCATATGTTGCACTATGGAAAATAATACAATACTCATTTAACTAATTTCTGAAATGGCTCACAGATATCTCCAGGAGGACAACATTGTCTGCAAATACATTGCCAACATACATATACAGATCAGATTATTGGTCCAAACAGGCAGGCATAGAAATGTAAATGATTTCTAATAGGCTGATGTGGTAATAGCCAAAGAGTACCAACTCTGATCTGAAAACAAAAACAAAACAATAACTCCACTTGCAGAAAGGGCATTTTGATTTCAGCTCTGGGCAGAGGTAAGCAGGCTAGAACTTTGCAGTGTTCTGATTGTGTGTAGTGTAAATAGGTCTGAAATTGTAAAAACACAGCCCCTGTGCTGAATAAATGGAGATGGGAAGTTAGTATACTGACAAATGACAAACAATACATTTAAAAATGGAATTCGAAATAATGACTGACTAATACCTGCTCTTGAATGCAAACCTCCAAAAGAGATGTGATGCTTGAAAGGAAAAGGAGAGACTATGCAATTACAGTACATTTGTTTCTCAAATGCTATGTGGAAAATGGAATGTCAGTTACACAAAGGATCCAGGCACAGCACAAAGCTTCCCCCCAAAAATGGGTGGGTCAGGCTAAACGTTCCAATAACATTACAATTTGAAAATACATCTTTAAGTCACACACAATTTGTTTGCCATGTCAAAAACCAAAACTCCTAAATCTAGACTATTAGCAGAGAATACCTTATGCAGCCCACACTGTTCTGCTGCAGTCTGTCTGGAAAAATTGTGACTGCCGAAATCTAACGTGAGAGTCTCTGGTTTAATGCCTTACTATGAGGAATTGCCATATGTCAAGGGTTTAGAAGGCCTGGCTTTTTTCAATTTTTATTGGTTAATAAAATTATGTGGATAATTACATTTCAGGAAAGGAAATCTGCTGATCAGATTTCCCATTCATATGTTCCATGCCAAAACTATAGCGTGCATCTGTGGCCAGATGCATCTGTAGCCTTATCTGCAGCACCTCCTCTCGAACTGCACAGAGTAGCTTCAGAGGTCACAGGTGCTCATTTGACAGCTGCAGTGACGCAACATCTCTCAAATGGATGGGCTTAATTTAAGATATGCACACCTGTTCCAAAAACGATGCTGCTATGAGAATGCTGTCCTATTGGCAAGTTAAACTGCACAAATAAAGTCATATATGGGTTTAGGGTCTGGTCTGGTCAGCATTTCTCAGTTATCCATGTCACATCAATTTGATATCACACATGTGTCAGCCCTTTGAACCCATTTCAGCTGTGAAAGCAATATGTGTATCCCTGCAGACAGGCTGGGAATTGACACTGCTGGTAGGAATGTAACCTTGGGAATTGCCTCTCTTTTCTCCTTTGTGAGGGCAGGTAACTCTCTCCACAGGGAGACAGCCATGCCACACAAAGCTGTCCTTGGAAAAGCAACCAAATGGCACCGGAGTCATAGCCAGGATTATGTAACATGTCGGGTCTGGAGCTGATGTAGTAGGGCTCACCTTTGGAGGAGCACGCAGAATGAAGGGGGCATGTTCTGACCCCCGGCAGAATGTGCAGAAGCGACCAAGCATAGAAAGGGAGCTCAAACCAACTAGGGGCAGTTCGGGATGTTTCCCCCAAGACATTTTATTAAATTATGGTTGAACAAGGTCTATTTTACACTACGCTTTCTGTGATTAATTAGCAAAAAAGCCACATAGTTTACAATCACTTGTGAGAGTAACATACAAAAAAGCCAATCAGATGCCAAGTCCCAAACAATTCACAGGAACATTTTCCAGCACATTATCCTAATGCCATTACACACCATATGGCAGTACTCTGCAAATGTAATAAACATCCTGTTTGTTGGCATAATGTCGATTCTGGTGCACCTATGTCGGTTTTCCTTCATAAGAAAATATTCATGTTTGCTTTGTCCATAATGCTAGTAATTCTTTTATTTGTTTACATTTTATTTATTGTTAATGTGATGAGTTCATTTTGAAGTTTTCATGTAAAAGAAAATATTTCATACAAACCAATTATAATGATACAATACATTTTACCACAATGATCTTACTACAATGCCATTAATGATACTGTGCCAACACATATTCTTGCTGGCTCTAGCAATATATGCCAGTATCCCCACGTAAGAACATACTCATATTGTCTGTGCCTTAATGCCAGTAAAAAAGCCATGTCTAAGTAAGAAAACATGTGCTTGTTGGCATGCTCAGCGAGCAGCACAAGTGCCCCTACCCCATGTAAGAACACATGTTTCAATTGACCTTCATGATAGTTTGTTTACAATACCTTTCTATATGATTTGCATTAGAGTCTTGCCTGCGTATGCATTAATAGAGTTCTTGCGCTTTAGTTCCTGTGAGTTATTCACAACATGTATCATTTTGAATCATTCTTCTCAGCATTTCACATTCAAAATGTGAAGTAATTTGAGTAGTATTCCTACATGGAGGCTAATGAGGCATGGTTTGTCACTTGTCGTGAGACATTTCTTTAGTATAGTTATGCTTTAATGTGCTAGTGCATGGGATTAGGACATAGAGTAAACCACATCGGGGTGTGAACAATTGCCACCATTGGAGTTTAACCACTCCAAGATGGCTGCCATGTAGGTGGTTATAGTTTTCACTTCAAGAAAGGGGGCGAGATCTTTAGTGGTTTGACACAATCATCTCCGTCAATAGGGCACATATTAAGCATGGAGTGAAAAGAAGGAAGCTTGCAATGGTTCCTAGTGGATATAGAGCAAAGCAACAGGATCAGAGCCTACGGGTAAGTAAGACACAAAAATATGTTAAAAGAATCCTATAGAACTGCCGGTTGTTAGCTGATTCGGAGTAATAGCCGTTTTGGTACATTCAGGGAAGTGCTGGGTGACTAAGAACGAAGTGTATCCAATAAAAGCATAGCTATATTTATATTCAGTAAAAAAACTTTGTTAAAGGGACGTTATGGTTAAGTTGCGCTACTAAAAACCTATGAAATTCAGTGAAAAAACTTTGTTAAAGGGATGTTATGGTGCAAAGTAAAACTGAAAAACCCCTGAAATTCGGCAGTTATGGTAACATAAGCAACCATAACTCACGCCACCGTGCACTGCTAACACTAACACCCAGGACATCAAAGATGACATCACAAATGTCATTGATGACATCACATGTGCATTTACTTTTCATAAACTCTGTACAAGGGATTCTTATAATGCTGACCAAAAACTGTCAAGGATCATTGGGATAAATATCATGAGCTAATTAGTGCATTAAGCAATGCATCGATATAAATAGCATTCTATTATGAAGTTCTATCCAGTATACTAAGCTACTCATGCAGAAACATAGGCAGTGTGTGCAGCATACATGATGAAGGTGCCATATTCATAATCTTGCCATGTTGAATACTGAAATGATAACTGCTTTCTTATTAGAGTTTTGCGTACTGTGAAACATGTAATAAGTAGATAATAAAACCCACTTAATACATAATTATTACAGACAAAACACAAAGAGACAACAACACATACAAATATGAGTATATACAGGGACAGTGAAGTAAACAAAAAAGCAGAAGTAGTAGCAGAAAGAGTTCATAACCTAACTGATTGTGTTTATGAAGAGAAACTATTGCTCTGTTTCAAAGCTGCTACTTACCATATGTATGTGTATCACATGATGTGACTGCACCCAACGGAAAGGAGAGTGAGTATAATGTATACAAATATGAGCATATACAGGGAAGGTAGAGTAATAAAAATAAAACTATGAGAAAGTGCTGATGACCCTAATGATTATCTTCATGCACAGAAAGGATTGCTCTCTTTCAAGCCTGTGTCTTCCGCTATGTATATGTTTCATATGATGTGACTTGACCCTAAGTCTACAAATATAGTACCTTTTCAATTTTTACTTCCTGACTGTTACTGAAGAAAACTATGTGGCTTCGATATGTCAGTAAAGGATAAAAAGGGAGAGCCAGACATGTGATGTCATCAGTGATGTCATCAATGACATTTGTGATGTCAAATTTGATGTCCTGGGTGTTAGTGTTAGCAGTGCACGGTGGCGCGAGTTATGGTTGCTTATGTTAACATAACTGCCGAATTTCAGGGGTTTTTCGGTTTTACTTTGAACCATAACGTCCCTTTAACAAAGTTTTTTCACTGAACTTCATAAGTTTTTAGTAGCGCAACTTAACCATAACGTCCCTTTAACAAAGTTTTTTCACTGAATTTCGTAGGTTTTTAGTAGCGCAACTTAACCATAACGTCCCTTTAACAAAGTTTTTTCACTGAATTTCATAGGTTTTTAGTAGCACAACTTAACCACAATATCCCTGACTTCATATACATGTAACATAGAACATACTAACCCCCTCGTAGTGATTTTCATGTCCGCGGACTACCGCCATGTCCGCGGGCATATCGAAAATCTGAGCGTGGTGAATGTAAATTTAAATAGTGTGCCCCATTTCCCCTTTGAAGTTGGCTCTGAAAAGAGCCGTTTTTTTTTTGTTTTTTTTACAGATTGAAGTGGGAGAATGGAAGAAAATGCTCCCGCCCTTCCCCTCTCGCGCTTGGCCTAGAGGATCACGGCCCAGACACCCGCCACGAGAGGAGTTTGCCTATCTACCGGACGACCAAATACCCTGGTACAGGAACATACGGATGTGCCCATCTACCTGCCCAACAGCCCGCCCTGTCCATGCCGACACCTGCGGCATGGACCAACTCGACTAAACCTACACGTCGTTAGAGATGCCATGACAACTTAGCCAACGGTCAGCACACCTGTGCAAATATACACACCGGACACTCCCGCACCAATCTACACGAAGAATATACTCAGTGCTATGACGTAGGCGACAGACATACTCACGGACGTACATCTTTATTATTTTCCACATAGGCTTTTAAAATGCAGAAACGCAAGACGCATCATGAACTTATATAAAAAAGGCTTGCTCACGCTTCTTCTAAAGAGCCATGTACCATAATGAAGAATATAACGGGGACACAATACTGAGGACAAAGCAATATGATACCGTAACCTAAAGCGCTCTGCATCAAATGGTCCCACCTATGCACCAGGCCCAAGTAGGCCGCAGGCAAAAGCTTCCATGAACATTGAATGAGCAAGAACTGGGTTGCTGACCCTGCAAAATGAGCCCGGCGAAAGCACACCGCCAAGGGCACGATGTTGCAATCTCACACGCTGCAAGCCAACGCCAAGGTCGCACCTGCAAGATAAACCAGGCACACAGTAGGAAAAACAATATTAATTGTGTTGAATTTTGCCTCAAACACGGTCCCACCTCACGTGACAAAGTCAAACCTGACAAGATGCCAAGCCCAGGAGGAAGGAGACGCCTGAACCCCACGTTTCGAGACACAGGCAGATACAATTAAAAGACTCATTTGGACATCTGCAGCAGTGGGAGTATTCGACCTCCCAACATATGAATAAATCCTCACATTGTTTACACCTACCCATATTAAAACATTGTTGCAAATGACAGGTGCACCGCGAGCTGGGAACAGCGATAGTCCCAGACTGGGAGGCTCGCGAGCGGACCAATTAGAACTTGGGGTTCTTATCACTGACGCTATTCACATTAACCAATCCTCAGAGGTCTTCATGTAACAATTTTCATGTATCAAATTGAAGGGACAGCCCAGGTATACCACCTGACTAACTCTCAGCCAATAACACCGTTCTCTATATGTGCGCTATACTAACCCTACCACTCGAGTAACCAATCCAGAGTGGAGATAGGTTTTTGCTAAAACTTTCCAAGTGACGCAAGTAGCGCGTCATACTAAGGTAAAAAGGGCCTGCGAGCCCCACGATTGTGTGTGTGTCAGGACGGACGCGTACGCTCCTTGACCCATCCCTGCCGTTTTGTCTAATAAACAGCAGAGTCACCTTGCTTCTTGCGTGTGTCTCATACTCTATCTCTTTTGGGATATACGGGAGGAGTTGGTGCCTCCCTGCCCGGAGGTCTGCGGACGGTCCGGCCGACCCCGGCAGAATTTCCCCCCGACAAGTTGGAGGCACTGCTGAGATCTGTTTAAGATCTGCTTTTTTATTTTTACTTTTTCCAGGTAATCGCGTTGCGAGGAGGCCCGGCGGCGCGGCCCCCTCTGCCGTTGCCCCTTCTGAGGACTACAGGACCATCGCGGAGCTGTGAGTAGACCGGACAGCGCAATCCGGATATTGGCCCTCGGGAGCCGGTTGAGAAGTATCCCGCCCGTGGTTGGCGAGTGTCCAGACGTGGTCCAGACAAGGGGAGGGGCGAGCCGCTTGGAGGGGTGCACGCAGTCGAGCGGCCCCGCATCAAGAGAACTTGGTGAGCATGCCACGCACAACAAGCAATGTGAAATTGTGAGGGAGGGGGGAGGAATTAAATACGGGAGGTGGGAGGTGTTGCACAGGTGCGCGGCGAAGGTTTGACAATTTAGTGTTGGCAATGGAATGAATGGTAGCTGAACGATTGTGAGAGCAGTCGGCTACGTTACGCGAAGGGGGGAGGGCGGAGCACGAAAACATCACATGCGGCCGCTCGTAGACACTGATTGACCTAGGTCGCGACTACGTGTAAGGGTGTGTGTGTGTGTGTGGTTTCCTACGATTTGGCATTTATTGATCAATGAGTAGATGAGGATCCCTATTGTTCGAGCAAGAAACTCGATAGGTAGATGACGTTTCCCTGTAGGCGGTAGCTAGTTAGTTGCCTAATACGGAAGATAATTGGCTGGTTAAGCCCTCCTGTCGAGGGGCGTATCACACGCGAGGCGACGCAGCGTGCGCAGTCCGATTATATTATTGATTACCTTGTTCCAGGAGTGACAGGAAGACAGCTGTGAGGTTAACGGGGGTAGATTGCAAGTGTATTTTGAACTTAAAGAATATATGAAGAACTTACCAGTAGCTCGAAGAGATCGGTGACGTCACCAGTAGGGCTTCCATAGGAATATCCCGAGCACAAGGCATCTTTCTTTCTGAGAGTGGTGGGGAAGAGAACTGTGGTAAGGGAGTGGAAGCGGAGATAAACGGTAATGAGTTGATCGGGGAAAGGTGAAACGGGGGACGTGGCTGCGCACGGAGAACGCCGGCCACGGCAAGTGTAGAAGAAGGAGGAGGAGCAAGTGAAAAAAGGACGACTGTATAAGAACGTCATAAGGGGTACGCAGCCGCAGGGGGCTACGTGCGCCTCGGCCGCAGGGGGCCGTAAGGGTATCGTGTAAAGGAAGAAAGACAGAAGAAAATATACAAATGTAAATACTATATTTTTATAATTTTCCTTAGCGGGCTATCGCAAGTCCCCAAACTTACGGGGCCAGGTAACGATATAAGGCTGCATATTGTAAACTGCTAGTGAGATAACCGCTACCAAATAGGGGAAGGGTAACAAGTGGAGCGCTACTATGTCATACGGGACAGGATCGGGAGGGTGGGGGAACACCCTCACTACCCCACTACAACACATATGTACAACACTGTCACCCCATACGGAGAAACTGATTAAGTATAGTATAGAATGGACCCAGGGGACGGACAACAAAATGATAACACCGTGGCCGCCTAATGGTAGCTTCGATCCATATGCCCAACATTCACTACTAAACCATCTGCATAATACATACAAAGGGAAGAAATTGGCAAACCACGTGGAGGTGTTTAACTTATGGAGGATGTTCCAAGGGTCCCGACCAGGACCAAATGGAATGTTCACTGTGGGGGAAATACCGGAAGAAAAAGAGATTAAGGAGGAAGGAGAGGATGGGAAAAAGGGGAGTGAAGACCCAAAGAACACGGGGAACGGACAAGAGGGAGGAGAAAAGAATAATACATCAAATGAAATAAAAAAGGAACCGAGCAACGATATACCCCTAGCAAAGGGAGTGAAAACAGAGGGAGGGGGGTTGTACCCTTTAAGGGAGTTAGGAGAAATAGAAAGAGGTCAGTTAAGGGCGGCTGAGGGGTACTCGAACCCGGCATACAGCCCTCCACCATATGTGGCTCATAGGAAGATGCCAGCAGGGGAGGGGAGGACTGGAGAAGAACAAACTGTGGAAATAGGAAATGATGAGTGGGTAGCTGCACAGATACTATTAAAATTACGAGGTTCATTAACAGGGGAAGAGAAGGAGGTAGTAAGGAAAACAGACGAGGATAATACCAGGGAGAGTGGAATGAGAGGGGAAGAGCTGTTACGGCAAAAGGAAGAGATTTTGGAGGAACGACTAGCAGAATTAAGGGATGAGCAGAATGAATTGATCAAACAGCTCGAGAGGGAGGAAAGAGAGAGAGCGAGGAAAAGGAAAGAAGGTAAGAACGAATTGGAAAAAATAAGGGAACGAACTGAGGAGCAAAGGAGAGAAGCTGAAAGGGTAAAAGCAGCAGCAGAAAGGGTATCAAGAGCAGTGCTGCGAGAAAAGAAAAGGGAAGAAGAAGAGAAAGAAGAATAAATGGCAATGTGGAAGAGGAGATTACTATCAGAAACGACTAAGAAATACGAAGAAGGGAGGGTGATAGAGAGCATTTTGGAAAGGGAAAGGGTGAAATGGGAAAGTAAGAAAGAGGATGAAAGAATATTGGAACAGATGAGTAGTGAAGTAATGGAGGAATTAAAAAGGAAAAGGGAGAAAAATGGTAGGGAGACGGAGGAGAGAAATGAAGGAGAAAGAGAAGATAGGAGAAGGGAGAGTGAAGTATGGGGGGATGTATATAAAGACACAGAAGTAGCAACAACATCAGCGCAAAGGGGAGCGGTTGATAAAGGAGGAAAAGGAGAACTGGACCTAATAAACTTACAAACAGTAACAATAAAGGGGAAAAAGACCGAGTGGGGGGTGCCGTTTATGACTGACTTTTGTAGTGAGGAAGAAGAAGGAGTGGAGAAGGAAGGAAGAAACAGTGAAAGGGAAAGCCTAGATAAACTATACATCACCCGGACCAACACAGACTCACCATGGATCCGTAGGAGAAAGGATGAGTTGGAGAGAAGTGAGGAGGATGAGCAAGGAATAGCGGAAAGACAGACACATGAGGCCGCACCGTCCCCATCACGCCCTCTCCCATCGCAACCTACATGCTCAACCACCTCACGCTCGTTACGCACAATAAAACTTGCGCCCTTCACAGACGAACTAACACCCTATGCATGTCGGCTTAGGGACCTCCCTAGACGCAGGCAGGAAAGGCGAATACACATGCCCACATTAAATACAGGAAATGATGGAAGAAGGGGAAAAGATGGAGAAGAAAGAGTTACGAGCAGGGGAAATACAGATGAAATTGATGATGTAGAAGAAAGGGAAGAAGAAGAAGGGTGTGAGGACTCGATTTTATGGAACACAAAGGGTAAAACGAGACATAACTTAATGCCACTTCTGGAGAGGGGAGGGGTTAGGCCACAGTATGTCCCTTGGGAGCATACAGACAAAGAAAATATAAAATGCAGGCTCCCATCATTAAGTGGAGGTGCGGGTAAGTGGATATATGAAATGGAAAAACACACCGCAGGACAGAAACTGGCAGTAGGAGATGTGAAGGGCCTTCTAATATCGATATTAGGGGATGCAGCGGATGACATTTGGAAGAGAGCGGGATTCCCTGGGGTAACAATAACAAACACATCGCATGATGGGGCACCATTCGCAAACTGCAGACATGCACTATGGCAGGCACTGAGGGTACAGTACCCAGACACATCAGACATAGGAGCAATTACCTCCCGCAAGATGCGTGAGAACGAAGATCCTGTTGATTATATCCAGGAAATCCAAGAGAAGTGGCGCATGGAAACTAGAGAAGAATGGGACAAAACACCCGTAATATTTTATCATATACTAGTACAAGGGCTCCCGGAAGGAGTTCAGAAACAACTGAAGAAAGTAGTGGGAATGGAAGCAAAAGCATGGCCAGAAATACAACTGACTATAGTGCATCATTGCAGGACATGGCAAGGAAAAATGAAACAAAAGGAAGAGGACAGGAAAACGGAAGAGGCTAAACTAGTACAGAAAAAGCTTACTAAATACACAATGGAAGGGGCACTAATAACTACGCCTACAACAATGACCCAAAGCCCCACACAAGTAGTGGCTGCACAAGATCCCTCCCAAATACCACCTTCACAGACTATAACACAACAGGTGCCGCCACTACAACCATACACGACCAACATGGGAGGAGGATACCCAATGCCAGGAGCTGGGTATTATAATTACAACAGGGGGAGAGGAGGAATTATGAGAGGGAGAGGATACGGATATAATACCCAACAGCAGGTAGGAGGACTTAGAAGTTCCTATCCCACAGGGCAACCAGTATACCAGGACAACACAGGGAGCTTTCCATGGCAGAGTAGGGAACCACCGGTGTGTTGGAGTTGTGGACTATTAGGGCACATGTCACGCACGTGTAGAGTAAGACCAGGAACACCATCATGGAGTGAACAGGGACAACCAAGGCCCACACAGGAACAGCAGGGCATACAGCAACAGCAGACGCTGCAACAGGGAAATGAACAGCAACAACTAATAACACAACAACAGCCACAGACACATTCACTGACACAACAACAGGTAGCGATAACACAACAACCCCAAATACAACAAACACAACTGGGTAGGGTGACGGTGCTGGGACACAACCCTTACACAGGAAACGGTCAATCGTTGTACCCTCAATAGGACAGCCCACAGACGGCCTTGGTGTGTCCCATCCTGTCAGTAACACCTAATAGTGCGGAGGAACCACGCATAGAGGTAACGATAGGTGACAAAAAATTATCATTCCTTGTTGACACCGGGGCGACCCGGTCTTGCATAAGGGAGGGTAAATTTAAGATGTCAGGCGAAGCCATGAACACCCAAGGATTCTCTGTGGCTAAAGGGTTGGTTCCTTTTACTGATAACATTCCCTTATCTATAGGAGATTATGACCTGTCAGTCCCACTTCTATATTATAGTGCCTCACCAGTAAATATACTGGGGAGAGACATAATGAACAGGTTGAATATGACAATCTCATTTACTGAGGACGGCATAATTTGCTCCACTCCAGGGATTAACATGCTCACGGCACGACAGATTATGCAAGCATACTGCGGACAAACAGCGATTAGGGCGGAGCCAGTAGATGACGAGCTCTTCCAGTACGGGACAGATATGGCATTTGCATGAATGCCAGGGATAGAGGGAAAAATGTGGAGGAGGCCAGCAGCCTATCTGTTCAGACCAGAAACACCAGTCAATGAGCCAGAAGGAAAGGTGGTTCCAGTGGACATTGAGAGCATTATAGCAACAGCTGATTACATTGCTGTACATGCCCAAGACAGAGAAGGAAGGGCATGGAGGGCAGTGATAGCACTAGCGGAAGGATGTAGACTCACCCAGGTGTCAGATGAGGAGCTGTTCTCAGATGAAAAGGAGGAAGGTGAAATGGTGTTTATGATGAGTGTGGAAATATGGCTAAGAGTGGCGTACAAACAAGTAGCACAGAAAATTGCAATGGCGCTTGAGGCACCCGCATGCACCCCAGTCCCCTTCTTTAAGGAGGATATGACAAAGGTACCCACATCACTCTGGACTACTAGCCCCTATGACGTGGGGTGCATAAAAAGTATAGGGGGAGTAAGGATAAAATTGAAAAAAGGTGCAATACTCCCCAGAGTGAAACAGTACCCACTATCAAAAGAGTCAGATGAGGGCATATATGAAACCATAACGGCCCTTATAAATAATGGCATATTGGTCCCCTCAGAATCACCATGTAACACGGCTGTATACCCAGTGCGCAAGGCTAAAGGGGGTTCTTGGCGCTTCATACAGGATCTCAGGCCCTTGAACAACATAGTAGAAGCAGAGTATCCCATAGCAGCAAACCCGGCCACAATATTGTGTGGCATTCCAGCAGAAGCATCACGATTTACAGTGATTGACCTTAAAAATGCATTCTTTTCAATACCATTGCACCCAGACTCACAAGATCTGACAAGCTTCACTTACAGAAACACAAAGTGGAAACACACTAGATTGCCACAAGGGTATTGCGAATCACCCTCAATTTTCAACAGAGTAATACAGATGGGTTTGGGTAACATTGAAGTGGAAAGCACAGTGTTGCAGTATGTCGATGATATAATAATTTGCAGTACAAACGAAAGAACATGCAGAGAGGACTCATTAAAGATGTTGACAATATTGGCTGAGAAAGGTTACAAGGTAGACATGGAAAAGTTACAGTACTGTCAAGAACAGGTACTTTACATTGGTCAGCTCATATCCCAACATGGAAGAAAGATTGCACCACAAAGAGCACAGGCCATTTCAAACACACCAGTGCCACAAACAGTGAGGGAACTGCAGCAGTTCCTGGGTCTATGCAACTACTGTAGAGCATGGGTATTTGATTACAGTTCATACATAGGGCCCCTGCTTGAGGCGTTAAAGGAAGCTAATAAAGGGGAGAAAAAGCTGAGGTGGACAATGGAAATGAAAGAGGCTTTTGATGAGTTGAAAGATGCGATATCAACTGCTCCGGTACTGGCATCCCCAGACTATGAGCGACAATTCTTTATATTTTCACATTGCGACTCAGCAGTAATGAAAGCAGTATTGGCCCAAAAAACAAGCATGGGCTACAAGCCAGTAGCATTCTACAGCGGCCACTTAGATCCTGTGATGCTAGGTCATTTCCCTTGCGAACAAGGTCTCGCCGCAGCTGCTTTTGCGGTAGAGAAAGCATCAGCAATAACCATGGGGTGCCCAACTACACTGTTTGTGGAACATGCACTATTTGCCATATTGAATAAACCTAAGTCCACCCTAACCACGCAAAGGGCATCAGGTTATGAGATCATCTTATCCAGAGCTGAACTATCAATTGTTAGATGTAGCACGGTCAACCCTGCAAGGTTCCTAGCAGAAGTAATTGAGGAGGGAGATTATGCCCACGACTGTACGCAAATAACTGACATGTACTCATGTACTAGAAAGGTTGAAGAAAACGCGCTAGAGGGAGGTGAGCTCTTGTTCATTGATGGGTCATCAACTATCGACCAAAGGGATGGTGTAAGGAGGACTGGGGCAGCAGTGGTAAAAATGATGGAAGTACCAGTGTGTGGCCATGAAATGTGTACAATTACCACAGCATTACTCCGCTCAAGCAGCGGAATTAGTTGCACTGATCTTGGCGTTGAAGGAAAGCTTTGACAAACGAGTGACCATATACTCCGACAGCGCGTATGTTACATCCACTGTCCACTCAGGGCTGTCGAAATGGAGAAGAAGAGGGTTTAGGAGAGCTGATGGCACTCCAGTGCAACATGCCCTCCTATTGGCTGAACTAATTGAAGCAATAAATGACCCCCAAGAATTAGCTTTAGTGAAATGCACCGCACACACCAATGGCGAAGATCACATCTCAAAAGGGAATGCAGCAGCAGACGCACATGCAAAGTATGCTGCCTACTTTGGTGAGATATGGAACCCCCCAGAGTCACAGAGAGGGAGAGGGAGGGGAATGGCTAAGGAGATGTTGATAAGAGAAGGGTACACCCATCTCCTAGCCACACAGATTATGGAGCTACAAGCGGCTGCACCAATGGCCGAAAAAGAAATATGGGTAAAAAGAGGATGCACAATGTCACCAACCGACGCACTATGGCGCCAGGGTGACACTGGAAAGGTTGTAATACCATTGGCACTTTTGAACACCGCCCTGAGCCAACTACATTGCCCAGCCCACACAGGTAAGGAAGTAATTGCAGCACGAATTAGGGAAGACTGGTTCTGCCCCAAGTTAAATTCTCATGTGTCAAATTTTATCAGCAACTGTCTCACATGCCAACAGTTTACGGCCGGCCACACTCTGAAGGTGATAATAGGTACTATACCCCGGCCAGAGGGACCGTTCCGACATCTCCATATTGACTACGTTGATATGATCAACGTATGTCAAGGAAATAGGTATATGATTGTAGTAGTATGCCCATTCTCGAGGTGGATTGAAGCAGGGTCCTGTTCACACCCAGATGCATTTAGAGCAGCTAAATTCCTAGTGAGGGAGGTCTTCCCTAGGTGGGGAGTGTGTGAGGTATTAAGGTCAGACAATGGCCCACATTTCGCAAACGAAATGTTCCAGCACATTACATCCTTGCTGAACATAAAGCATAAATTTGCATGTGCATACCACCCACAGGCCAACGGTATATGTGAACGCCTGAACGGCCTATTAAAGGAGGCAATTGCAAAGATACAGCAAACAACAAAGAAGAGTTGGTTATATTGCCTTCCATTAGCCCTATTTGAGCTAAGGAATAGACCAGGGTCCGACCACCACCTCACCCCTCACGAGGTGGTTACCGGACGTCAAATGCGCCTTCCCCTAACGCCAACATCAAGAGCATTTACTGACCACGAGAGCACTGCGAGTGTTCTTGGTGATGAAATGTACCAATATGTGTCTTCTTTGATTACTAGTGTAGTGTTTGTGTCTCAACAGCTCGAGCGCATGCGGGGCGGGTCTAACAGCGACCAACAAGAAGACGTGGATAAAGAATTGGAAAAGGAAAGACTGTGCAAAGTTGCTAAAGGTGACCACGTACTACTTCGCAATTTCAACAGAAAGTGGAACAGTCCACGAATCACTGGCCCCCATCTGGTAGAAGAGGTATCAACGAGAGCAGTAAAGTTACAGGAAAAACGTGCTTGGAACCACCTACACGACGTAAAGATCTACAAACTCCAGACCCGCAGCAGCGCCACCAACAGGGCCACAGGAAGAACAACAACAGCGTCACCAACGGAGGAAGAGACTTCTCCCACAACTAACAGCCTAAGTGTCCCCATACCCTGCCACCCCCCAGATTCCCCAGAGACAACTATTAGAAAAGAAAGGGGTGATCCCCATACCGCCCACCCCATGGTTACACGATCAAAGGGTAAAGAGACTCCCGCCAGCCTGAGCCCCAAACCCTCTGCCCATTGACCCCTACCCACTGTAGTAATAACTGAACTGAAGGACATTGTTTTTGCACATATACACATGTAAACACCTGAATGTTCTCTTTCTTTTCTCTCGCACATG
The DNA here is from genome assembly GCF_040938575.1 of Ambystoma mexicanum. Taxonomy (NCBI): domain Eukaryota; kingdom Metazoa; phylum Chordata; class Amphibia; order Caudata; family Ambystomatidae; genus Ambystoma; species Ambystoma mexicanum. Next base: position 896,567,590 of record NC_090937.1, on the reverse strand, counting down.
CAGGTAAAGCGTATTATTGTACTGTTAAGAAAGTAGATAACTAACTAATTCACTGCCCAGGAGTAGATGGTACCCTCAGATGATAATTACCTGGAAGAATTGTCACACCAATTTGTATATGAAATAAAACGGCCAACGTACCTGAAAGGAAGGAGGGTACGTGTCTACTACACAGCATTCCTCTTGGCCATAGAACATTCAATGCCCCACCTCCAACCATACTTGCCTGCCCTAAGAGATAGATCGCTTGGATTGGCGTGGGAACAGCTCTTCGCCTGGGCACTGAATGACTACTTGATAGGGAGAGCTTAATAACAATAACTAACCTTAATAACTAGCATATTAAGAATTTTCAGGCGGGCAACTGTAACGTCGCAAAAATAAGCTGCCGGACTGCAGCAAGGTAAGAGCAAAATGCCGGTGAAATTAGCATTTGTAATAAAATTGATAGGGATTTTAATGATCACCGGGTTCTTGGCTGCCTCTGTATGGCAGTACAGCTATGATATTGATATTATTGCTGTACCCAAACCTAACATACCCCCACCCCCAGCTGCAACAGGTGTTACGTCAGGTGGTACTAGTAAAACCCCACACCAGGAAAATAGAGTTAAACGCAGCACATACTCAGATAATAAAGGCATTGACAACTATGTACAAGATTTAGCACACGTCTCTAACAACATGTGGTACCAACACATGACCAAAATAGGCAAGCAGACAACAGTAGACAGCTGCTACGTTTGCTCATTGATCCCATACGCCATGAGCGCTTCTCAAACATTTGTTGCTACGGAGATAGATGGAAAAATAGCACGGTGTATAATATACCTGGCACTGTTCCAGACGAAAGGAAGTTTTCAAGGGACAGTTGTGCATCTGGTGTGGAAAACACGAGATACATATCCATATGAAAACAACTTCCTTAAGATTTATTTGAGTTACCACAAGCGCAGTCTACATGCTGAAGGATTCAGATACATAACAAGTGGTCCTGAAAAAGGAGAAACAAAGAAGGTAACACTGCAGTACCTACCATGTGATTGGTACGCCGCTGAAGTCCCTGGTAAAAACGGATGTTGGGAAAGACCACTGATGATAATAACAGGGAAGGTGTACATGGACAACAAATGGGACATAGGAGTGGTTGGCAGCAACATGATAACAAGAGAAAATATTTCAACTATTGATGGACATAACCACAGATGTTGGATGACTTGGGTCAAGTACGTACCCATGCTTACGTGGATGGAGAAGGATGAAGACCCAATAACAATATTGCCGTTAACTGCGCCTAAGGTATGCTACCAACATAAAGGAGAGGTGGATGTAGGATACAACACCAATTGTGAAAGCGTGATGGAGTTACCTGAGGGGGGAGCAGGAACAGCAGTGGTAATGGACCATTACTGGGCCTGTGGAGACAAGGCGTATCACACACTGCCCCCTTCGTGGAATGGTGTATGCACTATAGTACACGTTAATGTACCATCACTAGTGGTACCCCAGAAGCATGTGAACATGGCGAATTTCCCCAAGATGGATGAAGGAAACAAAAGGAAGAAGAGATCTGCACAGCCTCGAAAAGGATCAGAGAACAGACGCAACGGCAACGACACTGTCCTCAACAGAAGGAAAAGACAAGGAGAACCTCTGACAGGAAATTACCTGTGGGGAAGGTCGGAAACAGCACTGACCTCGATACCGCCGGAACACAGACTATTCAGCAGAGCAGCTATGTTCTTCTCCTCAATAATACATCCTGGACTGCAGGCTTACGCAAACGCAAAATGGCTCCAGATAACTAGGTGGGAACTAATGATGACAATCAACTCTACAGTAAATGGATTCAATGCAATAAAAGAGGAATTGCGAGCAGTAAGAATGGTTGCACTACAGAACAGATATGTACTGGACCTCCTCACAGCAATGGAAGGAGGAGTTTGCGCAAAGATAGGACAATCATGCTGCACATTCATTCCTGCTAACGATGCTGACAATGGTACCCTCACGGAAGCTGTGTCACAATTGGCCCAGATGCACTCAAAAATGATGGATGAAAGTAAAGGTGTGAAAAAGGATGAGAGCTGGTTTTCAATATTATGGTCATGGATGCCATCCTGGCTGTCAGATGGACTGAAGATTATAGTTGGATGCACTATTTTGGCTGGAGCTGCACTGATCATAATAAGATTTTGGAAGGCCCGGAAGGCACGCACCACAGACGAGATAATCGAAATGGTTGGTATACACCTCTTGATGCCAACAGATGACGGCCAACACACCGGTACAATAATAAAAGAGAGGGAGAAGTTGCGCAACCAGATCATCACCAACCACCTGGACCCACCATCTGTAAAACTCGAAAACCCAAGAAACCCAAGGAGCTACATAGGGAAATGGGTATACTGCACTCCTGGAGGAACATGTGAATATATGTATTGGTCATTCGAAGACCATGTTAACCACTATGGACATTTGGGAGGAATAACTAAAATATGGAGAGTAAGAGGAGATAAAGAAAAGGATATGTTTGTGGTCGACAAGTCGACCAGAGGGGGGACTAAAGTGGGAGAATGGAAGAACAGGCTCCCGCCCTTCCCCTCTCGCGCTTGGCCTAGAGGATCACGGCCCAGACACCCGCCACGAGAGGAGTTTGCCTATCTACCGGACGACCAAATACCCTGGTACAGGAACATACGGATGTGCCCATCTACCTGCCCAACAGCCCGCCCTGTCCATGCCGACACCTGCGGCACGGACCAACTCGACTAAACCTACACGTCGTTAGAGATGCCATGACGACTTAGCCAACGGTCAGCACACCTGTGCAAATATACACACCGGACACTCCCGCACCAATCTACACGAAGAATATACTCAGTGCTATGACGTAGGCGACAGACATACTCACGGACGTACATCTTTATTATTTTCCACATAGGCTTTCAAAATGCAGAAACGCGAGACGCATCATGAACTTATATAAAAAAGGCTTGCTCACGCTTCTTCTAAAGAGCCATGTACCATAATGAAGAATATAACGGGGACACGATACTGAGGACAAAGCAATATGATACCGTAACCTAAAGCGCTCTGCATCAAACGGTCCCACCTATGCACCAGGCCCAAGTAGGCCGCAGGCAAAAGCTTCCATGAACATTGAATGAGCAAGAACTGGGTTGCTGACCCTGCAAAATGAGCCCGGCGAAAGCACACCGCCAAGGGCACGATGTTGCAATCTCACACGCTGCAAGCCAACGCCAAGGTCGCACCTGCAAGATAAACCAGGCACACAGTAGGAAAAACAATATTAATTGTGTTGAATTTTGCCTCAAACACGGTCCCACCTCACGTGACAAAGTCAAACCTGACAAGATGCCAAGCCCAGGAGGAAGGAGACGCCTGAACCCCACGTTTCGAGACACAGGCAGATACAATTAAAAGACTCATTTGGACATCTGCAGCAGTGGAAGTATTCGACCTCCCAACATATGAATAAATCCTCACATTGTTTACACCTACCCATATTAAAACATTGTTGCAAATGACAGGTGCACCGCGAGCTGGGAACAGCGATAGTCCCAGACTGGGAGGCTCGCGAGCGGACCAATTAGAACTTGGGGTTCTTATCACTGACGCCATTCACATTAACCAATCCTCAGAGGTCTTCATGTAACAATTTTCATGTATCAAATTGAAGGGACAGCCCAGGTATACCACCTGACTAACTCTCAGCCAATAACACTGTTCTCTATATGTGCGCTATACTAACCCTACCACTCGAGTAACCAATCCAGAGTGGAGATAGGTTTTTGCTAAAACTTTCCAAGTGACGCAAGTAGCGCGTCATACTAAGGTAAAAAGGGCCTGCGAGCCCCACGATTGTGTGTGTGTCATGACGGACGCGTACGCTCCTTGACCCATCCCTGCCGTTTTGTCTAATAAACAGCAGAGTCACCTTGCTTCTTGCGTGTGTCTCATACTCTATCTCTTTTGGGATATACGGGAGGAGTTGGGGCCTCCCTGCCCGGAGGTCTGCGGACGGTCCGGCCGACCCCGGCAGAATTTCCCCCCCGACAAGATGCTTGACAGACACCTGTTATTTTGTACTTTTTTTTTTGTTTTTTTTTCTTACTTTACTCCTAAAATCTTCACATAACCTTCTCCAAAGCAACCCTTACATTCCAAAATAGAAAGGCATTTCCCGTAAAAGATAAAGAAATGCCATCTTCTTTAAAATTAACAGCATTACTGGCATCAATATTCTCATTATTACAGAAGAACATACCAGCTCTAAGCATGAAGGCACACATGCCTCGGTTGATGACACACCTAGCAATGTTTTGCTGAGGACAAATAACAGAACTATTGTCCCATATTGCCAGAGGTAGTAATCCAGAAAAAATTACTTTCGCATTTGGAAGGATCTTCATTACGGCTTGAACCAAGCATTCCAAATCAGCCAACAAAGTAGGGGCACTGACGTTGCCCAAATGGAAAGCACCAGAGTGCAAAACTACCACTTGCGGACTGTTCATCGTGGCCATATCCTCACAAACTTGTACAATTCCCTGTACATTGCAATCAGGCACAGTGCTCCACACCACCTCCACTCCTTTCACATCAAAGTTGTTTGCAACATGCCTGCATTGAGCGTACTGTTGTAAACCATACACAAACATATCTCCAAGCACCAACATCCTGACTTTCTCTACTTCTGCCATCTTCACCACACACAGTCTCTTTCAACACAAATCCACAACCTCGACATCTGATTGGCTGATCCATACAGTCTTCTTTCCATGTTGGATTTCCTGGAAAAACCCGGATGTAGCACGCCCTGTCCACGAACAGCCGCGGTGTCCGCGGACGGCGTCCACTTTACTCTCTGTGCCATTCCCTCATTGCATACAGCTAAGCAATCACACAATACGAATAACGTTCTCAGAACACCCCCATTTTGTGAATTTTCGAACATTTCAGGACAATTATCATTTCATTATTCAACATATTAACATTACAAATATTATACTTTCATCTTGTACTCTGCACACAATGCTATGTTTCTCCATTAGTAGCTCAGTATACTAGATAGAATCCCATAATACAATGCTATTTATATCAATGCATCGTTCAAAGCACTAATAACGGTATGATATTTATTGCAATATCCTTGACACTTTTTTCGCAACATTATAATAAAAATCCCTAGTACACAAAGTCCATGAAAAGTACATACATATGTGATGTCATCAGTGATTTCATCAATGACATTTGCGATGTCATCTTTGATGTCCTGGGTGTTAGTCTTAGCAGTGCACGGTGGTGGCGCAAGTTATTTTTCATAGCTTACCATAACTTGCGATTTTCAGGGGTCTTTCGGCTGTACTTAGAACCATAACGTCCCTTAAACAAACTTTTTTTAATATCACGCAAACAATATACAAATATGGCGTGCAAAAACCAACTTCTCACAGATGGCTTTACACAGAATGTTGCAAAGTAAGAATTTATGCTCGTTCACAGTGAAGGTCAGCTGCTTCCATTTTTTTATCGGACCCCGTAGATGCTCACGAAGTGGACTGTAAGGTTGTATTGTGTTTTGACCTTGAGAGACAGAGATTGTGATGAAAGACTTCTCTTGAAGGAGTGTAAGAGAAGATAAGGATGAAATTTCTGAAACGAAACCACTTTTATATATTATATCACTATGCGAAAGATCGTTCGCACATGCAGAGTCGTATTTTGGGGCTGCACTACTTGTAGACAATGGAAATTGCAATTGTACTGTAAGTAACCCTTTAGATTATTTTATACCAAATATAATTACAATAGCGTAGCATTAAAGACCGCTCAAGTTGAACTTGTTAGTTGAAAGTGGCATAATGTTTTCTACTGCGCACTATCACCGCCGAATTGATCCTCTGTCGTTTAGAGGGCTCTGAAAAAGGCAGACGACAAAGGGTGGGTTAATAGAAATAATTTAACTGGTTTATAGGCGGTCAAGCACTCTACTCGCTGTGCCATTTCACAGTAGCCTGTCAAGTGGCACAGCAAGTACAACGCTCGCTTTGACATCCGTGCACAGCTTGCAAACGCAAGTTCGAATCCCGGCAAGGCCAAACTCAGCCTTTCATCCTTCCGTGGTCGATAAATGAGCACCACACACCGTGGTTAATAATAAGCACCGCTTAGATACCTCACGGTTCTTAGCGCTATATGAATGGGAAATTATTATTATTTTATTATTAACATACTCCTTTGCACTATCTTCGATAGCAAATAGTTTCACGCCCTAATAAATAAAATGATGATTTTTAATGAAGATCGGCTGGTGAGACTAATTTATGTTTTTTAAAACAGGTATGTGACCCCATTTTGCCCATGTCACGATTTACAGACTCCAGCGGATGGGGTCTTCAACTGCCAGGTGCAGGTCCAAATATGCAACTTCATGACCCTCACCATTTTATGGGACAATCGGGACTTTTGATTTGATTTGATGTCAAATAAATGTACTTTACAAAATTTACAATCTTGCTGTTTGCTTTTAAATCACTGTTTCATATTCCGAATTGTGGCGCGCTGTGTTGTGACATAATATGTGTTGTCTTCCGGGCTCTGTGTAAAGTCACTTAGGACTGCAGAAGTCTGGGCGCGTTTGATGGCGCACCCTGTAATGTCATGGAGAGAGGCGGGGAATATGAATGCTTTGATAATATCAGGCTTAGGGGCGGGAGATATGATTTAGTGTCGCAAAAGCAAGTCAGCCAGGTCAATAGTGCCAGTCATGGGATTATCACATAATGTCGGCGCACACCAGCGGGATTTATCATTTCTTTAGTGGAAAAAAAGTTGGTTGACGCCCATGGGAAATTGTACTATTAGCGGACAAAAGGAGTGGACTTAAAACACTTTCACCCTGACAACGAACAATACAAACAACGTTCTCAGAACACCCCCATTTTGTGTAATTGCAACCATTTCGGTACACCGCGAGTGTTCTTAGAACACATTCAACTAGACAGAATACAATACGGACAGCGTACTGAGGACACCCCCAGTTTGTGTATTTACGAACAATTAAGTACACCGCGAGTGTTCATAGCTCATTTTTACCTTCCTTGCGAACAAAAATGACACATACTCCGTCCTCTAAACACCCCACCATTTAGTTTATTTACAAAATGTCAGAACAGCCGTGTTCTCCGCGGACAAATCGAACTCAACAAAAACGTCTAGCACATAAAAAAACAAAACATTGAACATACTCCCCCACCCTCCCCAAACACTCTTACACACCAACACACGGCACTAAATACAATTTTTTATCCACGTTTCACCGTGCTATACGCGGTCGACGGCGAATACAAGATGGCGGATGCCACAGAAAACGTGACGCGCTCCTCGCCCCTCGCCGTCCAATCAGCGAACACGTCGCATGTCCGCGGACATGATGCAAGGCCATGAGCCAATCGGGGTGCTGTCCGCGGAGCGAACAGGGAAGTCTGTCCGCGAAGCGAACACAGATATCACAAATTTCTTTGCCTTACGTTTTGGTCATTTTATAAAAAACTACTGGACGGATTTACACCAAATTTGCAAAAGCACGCTTTCGGGACCAAGCCCCCGCTCCTGCCGTGAATTTGGTGTAAATCTGTCCAACGGTTTGGCCAGTGGCCGTGCGCAAAGTTTTTTTCCCATTATGTCTATGGGAAAAAAAAAAATTTGGGACCCCCCCTATAACTTTGCCCTCCCTGGACGAATCCTCACCAAACTTTGCAAAAAAATTCACTGACCCAAATAATTTTTTTGCAAAGTATGGTGAGGATTCGTCCAGGGAGAGCGAAGTTATAAGCCGCCCAAAAAGTGCTCTTCCTATGTAAACACCAACTTAACCATAACTACATGGCCACTAATGTGGCCATGTAATAGGAGTGGTACAATATGCATACAATGATTTTAGAGGTTGTTACTGAAGTAAGTAGCTTACAGAGATGATTCACATTTGCAGATGTAACAGAGGACCTAAAGTTGTAAATCGAGTTGGAAAATCCATTTGTGGGTCCTCTATGATGTTTTGGTGAGAAATATTTGAGGACCGCACCGATGAAGAAAGGAGTCACCACACAGGGTCCTTATTGTGTTGCTAACTGGCAGAATAAAAACCAAAGTCAGTATTTAGAAACTTGTTTGTTGACATAGTTGGGCATACCCACAAAGCAGCATACTTGAACCCTATGTTGTGGTTCTTTTTACAGGTTAACAGTTAATAAGAACAGTATATGGATATCAGGTGTCCAAGAGTGCCCATGCCAGATATTCTTTGAAGGTAATTACTTTGTTTTTTGTATTTTCTTTGGTTAATAGCATCTGACGGGAGATGAGACTCTCAACGTCCATATATTACCAACTCTTATGTGTCGTGAAGACGGCTTAAAGGGTTCAGTCATATGAGGAACTGATCTGATTCACACTGCCCTTCCCATTGAGCCAGAAACACATTTTGTGTTGACACTATCAGTGGATTGCTATTTTGATACACATCATGAATCACTCTCTCACTTGTGTCACTAACATCACTATAATTGTATTTGTGCACTGATTGTGCTTGCATGTAGCATTGGATTTCCTCTCTGCTGATTTTTGTATTATTCTTACATCTGTGTAATTAAGTGTTGTTCCGCTATCCACTGAGTATTTATATGTTTCTGAATAAATTGTTTTTTAAGTGATCCTGACCCAATTAAACTGCTGATTTATGAATAGTTGTTTTGGAATGGCCACACCAGGTCTGACTCCCAAATGTGTGTAAAGGTGGGGTAGCTTGTGGGACTTACAGGATAATTCATGGAATTAATGTGCGCTGAAAAGGGGGACGCAAGCGTGAAAATCGCAGCGCACGCTGGCGAAAGCCGCTTACGCAGCCGTTTGTCGATTCATGGAAGGCGCTGCGGATGGCTTACCTGAGATCTGCGCTGAATCCGCGTGTGGCGCACATGTCATTGCGACTTCCCAAAGGCTGTTGGTTCGCTTCTTCCTCTTGAGAGGTGGTGCGGACCCTGAGTGGTTTACGCCACTCTGGCCTGTAGGGGCTGAAGAGCAGGTGGACTGGCCACTGGAAGCAGGCAATGGCACGATCATCAAAGGTCTCACTGCAGGCATTGGCTGCTGGGTGCTGTTGCCAGGACCAATCAGCACAACTGCCTTGGTGTGATGGTCTGGGAACAACACTGTCCCGGCTGGGTGACTCAGAGCCAGGGTGGATTGAGTTGCAGCTGCTCTTGCAGCCTCCTCACCATTGCTACTCGGGGCAGCAGATGACATTGCTGCCCCATATCCACGTGGCCTGGTGACAGCAACTTTCACCGCCACATGTGGCTTGGACTTCTTGACACAGAAGTCGGCCTGTGATTCATCCATTGCCCGTCCATTTACCAATCTGGGTCGGGTTAGCAGGACCTGAGCTGGTGTCAGCTGCATCTCCCTGACCCACTGGGGGGGGGGGGGATCGGTGTCCCTGAATGGTCCTGGACAAACTGCCCACTTGGGCCACCCTGCCAATGTTGGCCATCACTGCCACCTGGGCCACCCTGGTCATCCTGGCCACGTCCCCTACCGCGCTCAGCTCTTGGAGGTCAGCCACCTTTGCCTCCCTTACTACTTGGTCACCTGCCAACCATGGCACTGAAGTTTTTGTGCAAATGGGAGGTGCAGAAACAATTGCAGTGGGCAATTGGGGTGAGGGGGGCAGGGCACTAGATGGAATACGTACCCCTGTGCTCTTGAAAGGCTGTCTGTGCACCCTGTGGGAAAATGACGGGTCACGCAATGTTCAGGCACCCCAAGAACAAAAAAAACGTGCATGCGACCCCTCGGTAGACCACGTGCGTGGAAAGAAGGACAAGCAGTACGCTGTGGCACCCAGAAACACAAAAAATGCGTACACGTGGTACACGCAGGCTACAATGACCTCTGAATGGGTACGCAACACACGGGGCAACCACAGTGGAAAAATATGTGCGTGACTCACCCTCTGTCTGGAAAAAGAACGTGAAAAAACACACGTGGGCGCGTTCGCAACACCCCCGCCAAAAGAAGAATTGAGCTCTGTCTCAGTAAACAAGGATTACGCACAGCAACCGTTGTGAAGTAATCGCATGTGAACTGACAAGAAGTACAAGAATCACCCGCTCGCTCTCCACAAAAAGCACATACTAGAAAATGGCTGCTCACTTAAGCACCCATGCGTGCCACGTCACTTACGTGCTAACGCGCTAAGGGCCTTTCCTCGAATTGCACACATTCACACGTGGACGTGCTGTTTTTGCACGTGCGGATTCACTATGCACCCGTGCCGAGGGGAATGCCTGCGTGCGTCATGTCACTTACACTCTTACGCGCTAAGGCCCTTTCCTCTGATTACACGCTAATGTGCTGTTTTTTCACGTGCTAAATCATTCTGCATCAAGCTGGCCACGCGACAACACACGGAAGACCACGCTCCTGCCCAGAAGGCCATTTTCCTGCCCCCCCAGAGCCCCGAGCTGCCTCCCACGTGCCATCTGCTGCTGCCTGCCTGCTGGCCATGTGCCCTGCTCTTCGGTGTCTGCACATCAGCCATATGCAGGGGTACAGTTGCTGCGACCACCCCTGCTGGAACAGAAGACTCCCGACTGCAGTTCCATCGTTTCACAGCCCAGCACCAGGACTCAGTTGCCCACCCACACCTGCCTCGGGGGTTGCCATGTCATGCCGCACTCCATCTGGGACCAGTGGCGAACCCCCCGGCAGAGAGGCAGAGGGCTGCCAGCTTCAGTGCAGGAGAAGTTGGCATCCTGGTGGAGCAAGTCCTGGTGCATTATGATGCCCTCTTCAGACGACCACACGCCGACAAGGATGGATGGAAGAGGATCTGGATGGACATCGTGGGTGCCATCAATGCAGAGGGGGTGGCAACCCGCAATCTCCAACACGTCCATGGACCCTCCGGAAGGCCTGGCGCCTCTTGGACACAGTGGATGCAGTGGGGTGTCGGGTCCATCTTACCAACAACCAGATGAGGGGCCTGGAAGGCATTTGCCCAGCACTTCACCTCCCGGTTCTTGAGAGGCAGACTCGTCTCGAGTTGAGCAGTAAGTGTCCATGCGTATTCATTGGACGCAGTGCATGTTGAGGTGTGCCAGGAGTGTGCAGCTTGGACATATGTCCAAAATGGACCATGTATGGACTTGTATGTGCAGGGACATGACCGTGCTGCATGTGAGTCCAGTCATGTGTGATGCACATCAATGGTGTATGTGTTCCAAAGCATGACGCACAACTGCATGTGGAGATGCACACACTTAGAATTTCTGTGTATGTACAATGCCATGGTTGGGGTGTGACACATGGATGCTGGTTCCACCTTCATGTACATGCATGGCGTACATGTGCATGTGTATGTTTGACATGTGTGCAACTGTGATACGCCATGGATGCATGTGATCCGGACATGTGGGTACCTAATTGGCAGATGTGACTTAGTTGCCGATGATTGTACTGTGACAGGTGTTGGAGATGTACAGATGCATGTCTGTCTGGTGGCGTGTGTGCATGTGATCGGCACTCCCCATGTTGCTTGTGACGTCATGCCAACCTTTGGTTGTTCATGCCAGTTTATTTGTGCATGTGTGTCGGTTCAAATGATATGAGTGTTGGGGAGTGTGATGCCATCTGTGAAGTTTGACACTGCCACTCATGTGCAACTGTCATGTGCGTATCAGACCATTGTGCAGTGCCCTGATGCCTGTGTTCTATCTCTCCCTGTCTGCAGTGTTGACTGATGAAGAGGGCTGAGACAGTGCTGTGGAGCACAGCGGCAGGAATCCTGCCAGCCGGAGATGCAAGGCCCAGCTCCCCTCTCAGTTACTAATATGTTCCGGGAGTCCATGGCCGCAGCTGCAAACGGGAGGTCCAAGAGTCGGAGGTTGGAGGTAGACTCCTTGGCAGCAGAAGGGGCTGCTGAGCCCCAACAGGGGCCTACGGAGGGAGATGGCACAGAGTCATCCAGTTTGGTGGGGAGTTTGGTTGAGGAGGAGGCCGTGGAAGCACCACGCACAGGGCCTGGAGGGGGGCTTCCACTGGTGCTAGTGGTGCAGTCCAGGGGCAGGGACAGGAGGCAGCACAGGCTGCCATGGAGGTGCCTGTGTGTAATCCTGTCCCCAATCCTGTGACTGCATCATCCGGCACTAGCAGGGATACCTCTGTCCAGACCCGTTTTCAGGGAGGGGATGCGCATACAACAACTGGCCTTACTCTCTCTGTGGACATGGCAATCCATGACTGGATTGAGCCTGTTCTAGCTGGTGTGGTGTTGCGCCAACATGGTATTCGGGATGATGTGCAGGGTTCTCGTGAGGACAATGCATGTCATTTTGAATACCTGTTTGGCTGCGTCACACTACTAGGACAGGTCATCGGCACTTGGATCCTCCATGTGCTGGATCTTCTTGCACCCCCCTCCTCAACTGAACCCCCTGTGCACCAGTCGTCCTCCATGCCATCTTCCCGCCCAAGTGTCACCTGGTCCCCCTGTGGAGCTGCCCCTGAGCCAGTGGCCAGGCTGGTGGAGGACGCATCCCTGGCACAGTTGGGAGTCGCAGGTCCAGCAGGGGTGGCCACCCCACCAACTGGACCCCAGCAGATGGAAGAAGTGCAGGCATCATCAAGCAGGGCACGTGCATTGGGGCACCAGAGGATTCCATCAGCCTGGAGGCGTCATGGTGCCAGAGGCAGTGGCATTGGAGGCAGCAGCAGGCTGAGTGTGGGAGCAATCATGGCTCAGGGCCATCAACATCCCGGGGGCAGGCATCGGCCAGCGGGCAAGAGGACCCAGGATTGGGAGTGTCTTCTGTGCAGAAGCGGTTGGGCCAGCAAATAATGCGGAGTGGCAGCGGACGGAGAGGGCACGGCTCACAATGGTCAGGGCGGAGAACTCCATGCACTGGGCTTTGAGGCGGCCTGAGTGCCTCGAGGCAACTCGCAGGGAGTTGGAGGAGGCCATGGCTGCATCCCTGTGAGGCCAGGGAACAGGCCTGCCTCAGGAACATCGACATGGAGTTGAATGATGCCCTGGCCGGGGACATCAACAAGTGAGCCGTCGGAATAGCCCGGCACCGTTGTATATAGTTATTTAGGTTTAGGTTTCATTTGGTTTTTATTATGATTTGGAGACCACTTTTTGTATATAGTTGTATTTTGGATAGGGTTTTTGGTCGGTTTCCTTTTGTTTTGGGCTAATAACCCTTCAGACTTTCGTTTTAAATATTTCTGTACATTTACATACTTTCTTTTTTCGATGTTCACATGGAGTAATTTTTTTAATGCTTTTCAATTTAGGACTTCTTTCTATGGACTTTGGGGATGGACCACTTTTATTTTTAAATTTTTTGGATTTTTATTTTTCCTTGGATTTCACTTTATTTTTCATATTGCAATCATTATTTCTTCATGTGCATGTGTGGTTTTCATTTTGTCATTTGGTTTTCTTTTTAATACATTTAATTATTCTTCATTATTGGTGTGGTCTACTATGATTTATTTTGTGCATGTCTCCATGAGCATTGGCTAAATCATGTGTTGCCACTTTGTGGCTGTCATGATCCCTGCTTCCAAGGGGTCAGGACTTGCCTCACATCCTTGGAAGCAGGCCCATAACCTTGATCCTGGGTACCAGCCAGTCCCTATCGGGACCTTTTGGACCTTGTCCTGGCGCCAGTGGCACCAGGCTCATAAAGATGACCGGTCCCGGCGCTGGAAGCGCCGGGCTCATAATGCTTAAGAGTGCTTGGGTGGACCTACCTGCAGCAGACCATGCTGCTTACTTACCAGCTCGATGGTCTTCTGATCCTTCTCTGCCTGGAACTACTTTTCCTGTCTGGGTGGGGCAGGAGCCACTCCCTGGAATCAGAACACAGGAACTCTTTTCTTACCTGGGCGAGGCTGTGGAAGAAGACGCCTAAGCACTACAGAAGGCTATTTAAACCACACCCGATTGATGAAACGTGCTTCGCGTTATTCTGCATCTGCAGCAGGACGCTCACCGTGTCAGCTCCAGTCTTCCTGAGATTCTTCAGCTCCAGTTCCTGTGAAAACGAATTCCTTACCTGCTAGAGATCCGATCCTCAGCTGCTCCTGCCAAGACAAAGCAACAGGTTAGCAGAATTCAATTTGAGAGCAGCGCTCTTACTTACCAAATACGGCGGCATCTTCCAAAGCCTTCCGCCGCTTTCTTCGGCTCCCCATCGACATCTGCAAAGAAAAGGACTTGATTAAGCATTGCATTCTTGAATTGCTTACCTGCACTCCGCACGTTCAAGAAGCGCTGCATGCCGGCATCTTCAAAACAAAGGGAGACATTTTAAGGCGCACTCTAAACCAACCATAAACTTTCTACTTACGCGCTCGCACGTTCGCCGGCATCCATCTAGCAACGCTCTCTGCATCCACGATCTGCAAGGACAAAAGAGACATTAAGGCGTGCTTTTGAAACAAACAGCAGTCATTTTACTTACATGCACCGCGCTTCATCTTCTTCGTACATACGCGCTTGCACGATCCTGGGCACTTATTCATCAGCGTCCATTGCACCTAAACCTGCAGGACAAAGAGAGACATTAGAAAGGGTGACAGCAACCGGTCATCTTTCCTACTCACCTGCTCGCCGCATCATTCCTCTACAATTTCAATCTTGACACCCTGAGACTGAGCAAGGGACTAAATTAAGGGTGCTCCAATAACTATCAAGAAACCGCTCGTGCGGTAAACGGCGGTATCTTCCAACATCAACCTCTGCAATCAAGAGGATTGTCAGTGAACCAGTGAAGTAACTGGTACTTGCACCCCTGCAAAGACGCAGGATGGAGAGCCCGGCCTTAATATATCTAAGGTGAGCAAGCCACGCCCTTGGTTCGAATAAGAGGACTGAGGAAGGAGAAGTTCAGTCAATCCAGTTCCTAAATCCTTGTTCTTCCATCTGCAGACACCTCACTCTACACGTCCGGTACATCGTGAGAAGGGGACCAGCCCTAGGAGAAGGCCGAGATCTACGAGTCACACTAGAAGACACGGCGACAGCTCAGTCCAGCCCAGCGCCTCCGTGGAAATCAGGTGAGCGTTACAGAACGCGAAGTCCACCACAAATCCTCCACCCAGGCGCAATGGAAACCTCAGATACTGACCAACTAGCCCAGTTGCTAGGGGAATTAAGAGCAGAAGTACTAGCAGCGCGCCAGGAAACAAACGCCCTAAGGAGGGAGCTAATTGTGTCCAAAGAGCGCACAGATGATCTTGCTAGACAGTTGTTACAAACGCAGGCGGGGCAAACAACGCTGCCGACCCCAGGGGGGGGTAATATCCCAGCGACCTCCACTAATCCTGTACAAATTAATCTACCTGGAAATGTGCCTTTGGCTCCACCCGAACGCTTCTCAGGCGATCCCAAAAGGTTTGCAGTGTTCATCATTCAATGTCGTCTGCACTTCCTGTGTAGGCCAGCTGCATTTCCCACTGATCAGGTCAAAGTGGCCTTCGTACTTTCATATCTAAGTGGCAGTGCTGCAGACTGGTCAATTCCCCTGGTAATCCAGGATGACCCGATTCTTCGTAATTTTCAGGCCTTCCAGTCCAGTATGGAAAGACTATTTGCCAGACACTCTCAGGGACAGGCCTTAGATAACGAACTCCTCTCTTTACGAGAAGGTAATCAGGATCTTCTGGCATATATTGCATCATTTAACAGACTGGTAGTTGAAGCCAGATGGCCCGAGGATAAAAGGATTACGCTGTTTTATAGGGGGTTGCGTGGAGAACTCAAAGATGCCCTGGCCCAAGTAGTAAATCCTCCGCAAGATTGTTCTGAATATATTGACCTGGTGGTTCAACTGGATCACAGGTTACAGAATAGGAAGGCTGATCGCTCCAGATTCGAAGCTCGGGTTTTTTCAAGACCACAGAGTTCCGCCAAAGGAGTCGATACCGTCGAACCCATGCAAATAGGAGTCGTGAAAGGGCTATTAACACAAAAGGAACGAGAAAGAAGAAGACAGCTGCAATTGTGCCTCTATTGTGGGAATTCAGGACATTTTCTTCGTGAATGTCCGGTGAAACCTGCTAAGAAGACCGTGGGAGCTTCCGACAAAAGCATCGAAAAGCCAGAATCGGGAAACGACCTCGCCCGACAAGTGTAGAGGTCCGCTTGCCGAGCGTTAAAACCAGTTCTTTGACCTCGCATTCATCGTGCCCATGGTCCTAATAAGCCCCGAGAAGCCAGATCGTTTGCATGCCATCAAGGCATACATTGACAGTGGAGCAATCGGCAATTATGTGGATCGCGAGATGGCATCCAGGATGAATCTACCTCTCTGTCCAAAAATGGTTAAAGACGTTATTACCACAGTGGATGGTACGGAAATAGCTTCCGCTCCAGTTACCCATACCACCGAGGGAGTGACGTTAGTAAGCCAAAATGGACATCGTGAGGAGATCGTGTTTGATGTGATCAAGGCCCCTCAGTTTCAAATTATCCTGGGGATCCCTTGGTTAGAAAAACACAATCCTCAAATTGATTGGCAAGCAAAGACGATTCAGTTTTCGGAATGTGCCTCCACTTGTTATCTGAAGTCCGACATTAAGCTGGCAGCAATTACATCCGAGGGTCCCCAACTGCCTCCTGAATATCTAGAGTTCCAAGATGACTTCCAGAAAGAACAAGCCAACTCCCTACCCCCGCACAGGTCATACGACTGTCAGATAGACCTGGTACCTGGGTCCACTCCTCCATGTAGTAGGATCTATGCTCTCACCGAACCAGAAAATCTCCACCTTAGGCAGTATTTGGACCAATACCTGGCCAATGGATTTATTCGTCCTTCTAAGTCTCCAGCCTCTTCAGCTCTTTTCTTCGTTCCGAAAAAGGAAGGGGATCTCAGAACATGTATCGATTATCGCGCCCTGAATCAGATCACAGTCAAGAACAGATATCCTTTGCCATTGATCCCTGAACTTCTAGACCAAGTCAAGAATGCTCGCATTTATACGAAGTTGGATCTCAGAGGAGCTTACCACTTGGTCCGAATAAAAGAGGGCGACGAATGGAAGACGGCCTTCTGCACCAAGTATGGATTATTTGAGTATCAAGTAATGCCCTTTGGACTATGTAACGCCCCGGCCGCCTTCCAGTACTTCATGAATGACATCCTCAGAGAACTAATTGACGTGTGTACAGTTGTCTACATCGACGATATCCTTATATATTCGTCCTCTGAGGCCGATCACTGGAAACACGTCAGGGCAGTTCTTGAGAGGCTTCGCCAACATAAACTCTTTGCCAAGCTTGAGAAGTGCGTTTTCCATGTCACCGAAGTCGAATTTCTGGGATTCATTCTGTCACCAAATGGAGTCCACATGGATTCAAGAAAGGTAGACGCTATCATTAAGTGGCCATCACCAACGTCGGTGAAAGGAGTCCAAAGCATGTTGGGTTTCGCCAATTTCTACCGTAGATTCATTCCAGAATTCTCCCGAATAGTCCAGCCTATTACTGCCCTTCTAAGGAAAAACAAACGCTTTGTGTGGTCTACCGAGGCGGAGCAAGCCTTCCAAGAGTTAAAAGCCAAGTTTATCTCCGCTCCTGTTTTGAGACATCCCCGCCCAGAGCTTCCTTACATCGTAGAAACCAACGCCTCCAGTCTTGCGATGGGTGCAGTCCTATCGCAAAGAGATCCAGAAACAAACCAGTTACACCACGTGGCATTTTGCTCCCGCAAATTCTCGGCTCCTGAAATCAACTACACCATTACCGATAAGGAACTTCTGGCTATTAAGTCCGCCTTCAAGGCCTGGCGTCACTATCTTCTGGGTGCCAGACACACAGTCACAGTGATTACAGACCACCGCAACTTACAATACCTAAAGACAGCTAAAGCTCAATCCTCCAGACAACTCCGCTGGGCACTATTTTTTGCCGAGTTTGACTTCGTCATTACCTACCGACCAGGCAACAAGAACGGTAAAGCTGATGCCCTTTCCCGGATGGGAGTGGAAGAGCACATGGTCAATCCTGAATCCGTACCTATCATTCCCGAACAAAGAATTCTAGGTCTAATCGGCACACAATCCATCGAAGAAGTTGAAGCCAAAGTTAAACAACTTGTAACTCCAGCAGACATACAGAAGTGGCATCTTCAGGGAAAAGACTTCACGGTGAAGAACGACCTATTGTACTTCCAAGAACGGTTATATCTACCCTGTGCTAGTTTACAGAATCAAGTCATCTCTTGTTATCACGACTCCCTAATGGAGGGACACCCCGGTATGGCCAAGACCTCGGAAAAGATTAAGCGTCACTTCTGGTGGCCGTCTTGGAGAAAGGATATCAGAGACTTTGTAATGTCCTGTGGAGTGTGCGCTCAAAATAAAAGTCAAAAGGAGAGACCAGCAGGCCTCTTACGCCCACTTGACATCCCACCTTGTCCCTGGCATACTCTATCCATGGATTTCATCACCGACTTACCTTCATGTTCCGGATATAATACGATCTTAGTAATCGTGGACCTATTCTCCAAGATGGCGCACTTCATCCCACTGAAAGGTCTACCGTCAGCAGCAGTCCTGGCCCGGGAGTTTCTCGAAAACATCGTTCGGTTGCACGGCTTTCCTTCAGTTTTAATCTCGGATAGAGGAAGTCAATTTGTCTCCCACTTTTGCCAGAGTTGCTGTCGGTTGGCTCAAATTGATGTAAGGCTTTCAACCAGTCACCACCCCCAAACCGACGGACAGACCGAGAGGACCAATCAAACTTTGTAACAGTACTTACGCTGCATGCTGCAACAAACAGAAAGAACTTGGAAGGACATCCTTTGGATAGCCGAGTACGCTTACAATAATTCAGTCCACTCTGGAACCGGAAAAACCCAGTTTTTTCTTTTATATGGTAGCCATCCTCGAACCTCTAATCTGGATCCACCTCAGGATCTAGGGACACCAGCAGTAGACCACCTGCATTCTGCAATCACCCAAGCCTTTAAGGAAGCCACTTCTCATCTGCAAAGGGCTAAGGAACAATACAAGAAAGGAGCAGACCAACATCGGAAAGAGGCCCCTCAATATCAAGTAGGAGATCAAGTCTGGTTATCCACCAAACATTTACCCCTAAAAGGACCGCGCACCTTCAACCCAAGATACCTGGGACCCTACTCAATCACTACCATTACAAATGCCATATCATATCATACCATAATAAACCCAGTGGCAGTCAAGTTGGACTTGCCCCCTCATATGAAAATGCACCCAGTCTTCCATGTCTCGCTACTAAAACCTGTGCAGCCAGAGACCCGATTGACTAAATCTCCAGAACCTATCCTAGTTGATGGAGAACTCGAGTTTGAAATCAAAAACATCTTAGATTCCAAAATCTCCAAATCAAGGCTATACTACCTGATTGACTGGAAAGGTTATGGCCCCCAGGAAAGGTCTTGGGAACCTGCAGAACATGTCCACGCACCTCGTTTAGTCAAGAAATTTCATCGAACATTTCCTAACAAACCAAGACCCCCGGAGAAGTCAAGCTTGGGAGGGGCCTTGAGGGGGGGTGCTGTCATGATCCCTGCTTCCAAGGGGTCAGGACTTGCCTCACATCCTTGGAAGCAGGCCCATAACCTTGATCCTGGGTACCAGCCAGTCCCTATCGGGACCTTTTGGACCTTGTCCTGGCGCCAGTGGCACCAGGCTCATAAAGATGACCGGTCCCGGCACTGGAAGCGCCGGGCTCATAATGCTTAAGAGTGCTTGGGTGGACCTACCTGCAGCAGACCATGCTGCTTACTTACCAGCTCGATGGTCTTCTGATCCTTCTCTGCCTGGAACTACTTTTCCTGTCTGGGTGGGGCAGGAGCCACTCCCTGGAATCAGAACACAGGAACTCTTTTCTTACCTGGGCGAGGCTGTGGAAGAAGACGCTAAGCACTACAGAAGGCTATTTAAACCACACCCGATTGATGAAACTTGCTTCGCGTTATTCTGCATCTGCAGCAGGACGCTCACCGTGTCAGCTCCAGTCTTCCTGAGATTCTTCAGCTCCAGTTCCTGTGAAAACGAATTCCTTACCTGCTAGAGATCCGATCCTCAGCTGCACCTGCCAAGACAAAGCAACAGGTTAGCAGAATTCAATTCGAGAGCAGCGCTCTTACTTACCAAATACGGCGGCATCTTCCAAAGCCTTCCGCCGCTTTCTTCGGCTCCCCATCGACATCTGCAAAGAAAAGGACTTGATTAAGCATTGCATTCTTGAATTGCTTACCTGCGCTCCGCACGTTCAAGAAGCGCTGCATGCCGGCATCTGCAAAACAAAGGGAGACATTTTAAGGCGCATTCTAAACCAACTATAAACTTTCTACTTACGCGCTCGCACGTTCGCCGGCATCCATCTAGCAACGCTCTCTGCATCCACGATCTGCAAGGACAAAAGAGACATTAAGGCGTGCTTTTGAAACAAAAAGCAGTCATTTTACTTACGTGCACCGCGCTTCATCTTCTTCGTACATACGCGCTTGCACGATCCTGGGCACTTATTCATCAGCGTCCATTGCACCTAAACCTGCAGGACAAAGAGAGACATTAGAAAGGGTGACAGCAACCGGTCATCTTTCCTACTCACCTGCTCGCCGCATCATTCCTCTACAATTTCAATCTTGACACCCTGAGACTGAGCAAGGGACTAAATTAAGGGTGCTCCAATAACTATCAAGAAACCGAGCGTGCAGTAAACGGCGGTATCTTCCAACATCAACCTCTGCAATCAAGAGGATTGTCAGTGAACCAGTGAAGTAACTGGTACTTGCGCCCCTGCACAGACGCAGGATGGAGAGCCCGGCCTTAATATATCTAAGGTGAGCAAGCCACGCCCTTGGTTCGAATAAGAGGACTGAGGAAGGAGAAGTTCAGTCAATCCAGATCCTAAATCCTTGTTCTTCCGTCTGCAGACACCTCACTCTACACGTCCGGTACATTGTGAGAAGGGGACCAGCCCTAGGAGAAGGCCGAGATCTACGAGTCACACTAGAAGACACGGCGACAGCTCAGTCCAGCCAAGCGCCTCTGTGGAAATCAGGTGAGCGTTACAGAGGCTCTGTAGGACATTTGTTGATGGGCATGGTGGTTCTTTTCAGACTCTCATGGCATGGGTCATTTACTAGGGAGTGGGTGCAGTGGATCATTGGGTGGTTGTACTGGGGGTTGGGGGTGGTATTTGGGTTGGCATTAAGGCCATGGGTTTGTATAGTTCTGACGTGGTGTTTGGGGGGATATGAGTCGGGGCCTGCTGGCAGGTGTCCGTCACTGGTGGGGGGACATCAGTAGGGGCCTGCTGGCAGCTGGCCCGTCACTGGTGGGGGGACATGAGTCGGGGCCTGCTGGCAGGTTGCCATCAATGGGGGTGGGGTGGAGGGTCATGTTTCGGGGCCTGTTGGCAGGTTGCCATAAATGGGGGTGGGGTGGAGGG
Organism: Ambystoma mexicanum; assembly: GCF_040938575.1. Lineage (NCBI taxonomy): Eukaryota > Metazoa > Chordata > Amphibia > Caudata > Ambystomatidae > Ambystoma > Ambystoma mexicanum. The sequence continues at coordinate 896,546,049 of NC_090937.1, read as the reverse complement.
ACATGTGTCGGGCCTGCTGGCAGGTGCCTATCACTGGTGTTGGGGCTAACAAGTGCATGGTGCCATGTGGGCTGCCTGCAGGTCATGTGCAGGGGTGATAGGCTGCCTGCGGGGCATGGGGAGGGGTGATGGGCTGGCTGCAGGGCATGGTCAGGGTTGTTGGGGAGCCCATGGTGTGGGCTGCTTGTGGGGCATGGGAAGGGCGCACACTGCCAAATCACGTGTTAGTCTCACTGCCGTACCCCTGAATACACGTACCTCGTTCACGTCAGTGAAATCGCGTGAAATGCTCACTTGCGCCCACAGAATACATGTACCATGCTCACGCCAGCGAAATCGCATGTATAACTCACTTGTGTACCCCAGAATACACGTACCCCACTCGCCCCAGCAAAATCGCATGTATAGCTCACTTGCCTACCCCGGAATACACGTACCCCACTCGCCACAGCAACATCGCGTAAAATGCTCACTTGCACTCCCTGGAGTACACGTACCCTGCTCGCACACAACGAAATCACGTGAAATGCTCACTTGCGCCCCCGGAATACACGTACTACGCTTATTCCATCAAAATTGTGTGTATAGCTCACTCGCGTACCCCAGAATACACATACCTTGCTCGCCCCAGTGACATCGCATGAAATGCTCACTTGCACTCCCTGGAATACACGTACCCCGCACGCCCCAGCAAAATCGCGTGTATAGATTGGTCGCGTACCCCCAGATTCACACACCAGTGTGGTGAGGACCCACATTCACCCCCTGCAGGCAGCCCACACCACAGCCCCCCCACTACACTCCTGACCATGCCCCACAGGCTGCCCATCAACGCAGACCATGACCCACAGGGAGCCCATCACCCCTGACCATGCCCCGCAGGCAGCCCACACCACAGGGGACCAGCCTACACCCCTGGCCATGCCCTGCAGGCAGCCCACACCACAGTGGGGTCTTTTTCCATGCAATTTGCCTGGCGCAGGCGGAGTGCGAGTCTTCAAGGGGGTGCGCAATTTGATTTCCACATATTTTGGCTGCCACAAGTAGGGTACGAGTATCGAAGGGGGTGTGTGGGGAGATTTTCACATGTTTTGGTGCATGAGTACATTTTCGAGCGTTTTGGCTGCCGCAAGCAGGGTAAGTGCAGTTTTTAACGCGATCACAGTGTAGAGGGCCTGTAAGCTGGTCCAGGGTTAGCGCGGTCCTTTGCTCTGTATTGGGGATTTCTATAGCTTTTCCTTGTGCAAGGGGCGTTCTTGGGGGCGTAACTGGCACTGCAGGATGTTCGATGCACCACAATTCCAAATGGCTTGGGAAATCCATGAATATGCGGTGCGCCGTAATGCTGTTTAGCGCACACAGCCGGCTAACGCTTGGCTAGGTAGATATGTGTTAGAGGAGGTATGGTTAGCTTATCGGATTTGTTTGTTGGAAGGAAGTGGAAGAGGGATGGAGTTTCAGTAGTAGTGGGAACAGGACTGGATACACATGTATGCAGCCTACCTCACTTGCTGCACCAATCAGGGTCTAAATTCATGAGGACCACATGTGAATATGCTTGATGTGGCTGACTTGTTTATAGATCCTGCATCAAAATGACAATAATCTAACTACTAATGTTTGTGTATCCACAACAGGAATCACACAATTGGAGACTGTGAACATCCAAAACAAGTTTTTGCTTGATCTGTTTTATTTATTACATTTTCTCTCCTTGTATTGGTGCATCATACAAATTAATAAGATTTCTTAAACTGGGGACATGCAGCTCTTTAAGATGAGTAGAAATACCCTTGAGATGGATGGGGATGCAGATTTTAATCAAATATCAATAATTCAGATGACACAAATAGCTTGGCAAAAAGTTTGTCTGTTTTAATATAAGTAAGTAAAACAAAGAGTACAACGAACACCAGCAATCGCTCGATACTCAATTCTCATAGCATTTATGAAAAAAACTGTTCTTTTATAGGCAAAATGTGTCATCAATGACGTCTAACCTACGTGATACCAACGTCATCCTGCGTGGCAAACTTCTAAAACCTATCGGGACACAGGATTGGCTGTATGTAAACTACTAAGTATAGGTGTAATATCTGTATAGAGTAACAAAGAGAACTAATTGGATAGTCAACAACAGGTGGGGCAACTAAGCCCTCCCTCCAAAATGGCCACTATGAATGTCACTAAATGTACGATATCCCATTGGCCATATAACTATAGGACCCGCAACTACGTGGTCCTCTATAATTGGTTGATTACTAACCTCCATCAATAACTATCCACCTACGTAAGTCACATGCAGACTGAACAAGCAGGTGCAGGTGAGCCTGTCTCAGTACCAGCTTCCCACCAATTATCACCTCAAAGTTTCAGTGTCAATTAGTGTCTGAAGTTGACCATGAGTTTGTACTGTTCTCTGTATTTTTTTAAGGAGTATGGGTACTGTCTGGCTTCAGCACGTAGGTGTGATATTCTCATGCGTCCAACTTTCTTCCATCACGTGACTGGACACTGTGAATTGAGCCTTTTTTCGTGTATTTAACTGTATTTTTCAATAGTCCTCTGATGTTTTTGTTTATACTTGACCTTCTTGAACAGGAGCTTCTGTTCTTTCTCGTTAATTGTATCTAATTTCAGCCAATTTTAGTTCTGATAAGACCTTGGCTCTTTTGCTCATCCAACTCCTTAGCTGAAATATATTCTGTTTAATTCAATTGCTTTTGTAACTGTGACACCGAATTCAAGGCCTTCCTCGTTGTACAAGACTGCTATATGTGTAGTGGAACCTTCATTCTGTAATCAATCCTTATGTATCTATGAGGTATATATGTACATGTTGGCACTTGCCACAATCTATTTACTATAAGCATTTAGCTAGTTTCATGATTGCTTTGCTGCTTGCGTTTCCTTGCATCTGTATATGTTTAAACTAACTAAGTTTCTTTATCAGTTTTGTGGCATAAGTTTCTTCATCTTGATCCCAAAATGTCACTTATCCTTAGTATTTCGTTATTCTTCATAAATCGTCTACCACACAGGTCTGATTATCTTCTATTTCTGGAATCGATTCAGTTTCGTATGACATCACCAGTCATCCTGGTCAGTCATTTTCTTTGTTTCATCAGGAATCGCATTCAAATGACCATCATGTTGTCTTAGATGTAAGTAAGGTTTCCTTAATGGATAATTTACTTCCCATATTCTGTTAGGTACAGACATTCTTACAGGTACTGCAGAGATTAATTGCTCTTCTTCTTGCCTTCTGATTGGTGTATTATATGTCACATACTTTGGTTCATACTTCTCAGGTACTGTAGGCGGGGTAGGTGGAGTATGTGTACTTGGCCACTCCTCTACACTCTAAATGTACCGCAGTGGACAATGATGCTAATAATAGGCTGGTCATTTTTTCTGTAGCCATTGAATAAGTTCAAATGACCCTATCAAAGTTTGTTCTGAGCCAAAGATTAATGTATTTTTTGGAATTTCTACATGCATCTTGACTGGCTGACAGTGAAAAAAAAAATGAGAAGAAAGGTGTAGAATATGTATGCTGTAACACCACATAGTTCAGCCTTTGCCTGATTTGCATTGCATTCTTAGTGGACTTTGATTGCACAATACATATAGTTCCTTTTCCTCTTCATTATTGCTCAATTCATTATCTATGCTTCAAGGGGGATATTTGCAGGTACTATTAGACATAATAAACTCCATTTAGAAGCAAAATCATGAATTGATTGTAAAGATTTGTTGGACTGGTTGAAGCTCAAAACTTATCAGCATTCTTTGGATGTAATGGAAAAGTCTGCAAGCAATGCCCCATGCATGATGGATCTGTCTGTGAGACTTCCCATAGTCTGGCTATGGACCTTCACAACAAGGAGAAAGGCACATCAGATGGGCACTCAACGGGCATGGTCTTGGTGTTCTGAATCCTAGTTTCTTGGTATGATGTTTGAACACTCCTGTTTCCTCAACACTTCTGTCAGCCCAATATACACGTGTATCTAATGTTTCTTTTAGGCCAATTATATTTCTTGATATCTTTTTCTGATGTATTTGGAGTATCCATGTGCATTCCTTTGACTTGAAAGGATGGAAGGACATAGCAGAAGTCCTTTTTGGTGCAGATAAGGAGGTCCTGGGTGACAGAGCAAGAGTCATTGTGGTTTGAGAGAAGGGGCACATGGGGCACAGACCTGGAGGCACATTGTGATCTAGTTGCATGGCCATGGGAGGGGCCCATCAGGCAGGCCCGGAGAATCGCTGCATTATGCATCCCTGTTAGAAATCAACTTAGCTGACCAAAAGAGGTGATGTGTAGAGGCAAGTTTTGTTTTCTTTGGTCCTTCAGGCCTCCCAGTTGGCTTTTGTCTCTGGTCTGCAAAATGTGCGCTGATTTCAAAGGCAGACTCTAAATAAGAAATGCAGGGTTTACTCAAATCATGCAAAGTTGGTTGAAATGCTGCTTCATAAACTGCAATTGGCAACCAGATGTAAACCTGTGGTGTGGCCCTTCTTTCCGAGATTAGAAAAACGTCGCAAGTCACTGGCTGGCTTTGAGCCGTCACCCCAGCGGTAGGAACATTCCAGAAGGTAATATTACAAATCTGCCCATGCTACCATAGATGCTAAGTGGGTTGGCAATTTTGTAACTTATCACTGACAAGATTGCTGATAAATACTGAGATGGAGAAAAACATCTCATTTGGTCAGAGGTTTTTGAGAGATGTTGTGGTTGAAGGCCCATTCAGAACAAACAAACGTACTTTTGCAAATTAACACGGTAACAGCTGTTATGAGTCTTTTCAGTGATGCTGTGACTAGTTTATGTTAATTCAATTGCACTCTACACCATCTTATTCAGAGACCTCAACCTGCCTGGGACCCAGCCACCAAGAAACCCAGAGAGACACTACTGGAACAGCTTGACATCATTGACATCAAGCAACTCATCTCAGAAGCATTTCACAATAAAAAAAACAACACACTCAAGGTGGTATACCCTACCTCACCAGTTATCAGATGCTTTCCACTGCTATGTTTTGACTGGACAGAGTATGCATCCAAAGCCAGCCTGCTCCACCACATGCCTTGCTGCCTTAAGTGCTAACCCAAACCACCCAAGATACAGCACTGATATTCCAAGAACTTCCCATGGACCCAGTGGAAGGAAACCTCAATACTTGTCCTCCGTGTCTGATCCATTGGAGAATGGCAGTACCCAGCTCAGTTCACTCCTCCACACTCTAACCAAGACCACCTACACCCATTCATCACTGAAACGTTGACTCAACAAACACAAGCCATTGAAAACGTTGTTAAAATAGAAAGTCATTGAGCAGAAAGAGGGCCGTTCACAGAATATTACCCTGATACCCTGTGATCAGCATGCAGGATGCTTATCACCACAGCCAAAGTAAATTACCACGCATCAAACATCATGGAAGAATCCAAACAAATCAGAGCAATCGTCCAAATTGAGATGCACTGCATCACCCTGATGCCATAGCCTACAATGTGACAAACAACTGATAAATGCCACACCATCAACAACGTCTTCACAGTCAAGATAGATAAGATAAGGCAACACATACAGCACACAACATACCAATATTCACTGATCTTGAGAATCACTCCAGGAGTGCTGAGCAACACACTTGCAGCAGCAACTGCAAAGAAAAGATTCTTCCATTGTGAACGCCATTAAGGTTAAAGCACCCATACTTCCTTTTAACATTGTTGAAAACGTCCCCTTTGCAAGGTTACTTCCAAGGTGCACTTAAGACAGGACTGATCCCCCCCTGCTGTAAAAACCCACGCTAGACCCAGATGACTTGGAGAACTGTGACAACATGATACATCTAGCCTCCCTTCCTCCCTTGGTAAAGTTATTGAGAAGACTGTCAGCATCCAGATACGCAAAAAGATGTTTCAGCACAATCTTGTGCAGGACTACAATTGAGTTTCAGAACATGATACAACATATAGACTTCCACCATCTAAGTTATCAATGATGCACGGCACATCCTGGACAAAGTGGACCCCTACTTACTTGTCCTCTTTGACCTATCTGCCAGCTTCTATTACACTCACTATGATGCCCTCATTGACATCCCCTCCAGGTTTAAGTGCTTGAGCAGAACAGTACCGCAGTGGTAACCTCATACCCCTCAAACAAAGACCAACTTGGTCTGATGGCCCAAGACAGATCCCATAACCTTGCATAAACTTGTAGAGATCCACAAAGCTCCATCTTGTCCGCTGTCATCGTCAACATATACATGAACCCTCTGGGGCACTTCTCATCAACACTGACATAACGTTAAGAAGACACACACAGCTTTAAATAATCAGTTAAATGAAAGGCATCCAGAGTCAAGCACTGTCTGTCCCTCATACATGCCTAGATGTCAAGAGCTTGCTTGAAGCTCAACCTTACAAAGACCAAATGAATTCTCCTAGGAAATACCACCAACCGTGCACGAGTACCGAACATGCTGACTGATATGAAGCTTGAAGGATTCATGCCTCAACTCTCACCCAGTGCAAGGTCTCTCAGCTTTATTAAAAACTGAAGTGTCTCATTAAAAACACACATCCATAGGAAGACCTAAGCAGCATGTTGCCCACTTGTTTCCTCCACAAACACATTCATTACATCCCTACCCATATTTCAGAGTACATATGCGTGCAGTGGTATTCTCCCACTTGGGTGATGGCATGTCCTTCTCGCAGGAGTCTCAGATGCCACATTGGCCCCTCTAAATGCCATCCAGCAAACTGAAACATTCCTCATCACAGGATTTAGAAAATTAAAACACGCCACCCCTTTACCCAAAAAGCTGCAATTGCTATCCCTTCAAGCACACATCATGATCAAGACTGACTGATACACCTACAAAGTAGTAGCACCCAAACAACTGATATATTTGGTGGTGAAAACTCACCATCGCTTGAGACTAGTGGAAAAACCGAGGCCACAACCTCACCACGCTTGAAACAAACAACTGGAAGAGGGGAACACTGGTGATTGAGATTTAGAGCTAATTAATGCTATATCCAGCTATTTCATCTCCCTTATACCTGTGCACCTGGATTTCTGCACTTCTCTACAACTCTTTCTGATGGCATATAAAAGTGAAGACAGGGCTTGTTGCATGAACCTACATAAATTCTACACTACCTTGACTAGAGGCTGTCACTAAGTACAGCTACTATAGCCTATTTACTCTTCACCCACAGTCTCATAGTATATCAATGGCAGGCTTTGACAAACTGAGAGTGTACTCACGGTGGATCCATGGCAGAGGCATGAAATCCCCTGACTTTCTCTGCCTAAGTATGCTTTATCGGCTTCTGTCATGTCTTTGCATGCTCCTAGTATTCTTTGTATTCTTAAAACTCATGAGCTGGGTAAAATCTTGTTGCTCTTCATCTATTGGCAGCTTTGGTTTTGTATAGGCTTTAGCTACAATAGAGCAACCCTTTAATATGTTGATTTTCCAGAGCAAATACTGCATTGGGTATAATTCTACACACTTGCTGTCTTTTATGAGCTTATTTAATTCCATTGGTGTGATTACAGGGATTTGCTCTGAGCACACTCACATTCAAAGTGTCTACTAGAAATCCTTACTAAGGTCTTAAAAGAGACTCACTTAGACACAACAGAATCTGCCAGATATGTTGCAGCGGGGAGTTGACCCACTTGTTTCCATCTTAGCATCCCATAAAACAGGGTGCTTTATTGGTGACTCTACTAATATGTTTAGCACTTTGGATGTACTTCTTTCTATAGTGAACACAGCTCCAAAAGTAGCCATTCCAAGACTGTATTGTTTTAATCAGATCCTGCAATCTTAATGGCTATCACACTGGGAGAATTGAAGGCACAATTATTAAACACTCCATCTTTATGGATTGTATGGGTTTTTCTATCAATGTATCTAGATCCAATACAATGGTGTTAGGTCCAAAGCTCAGGCTGCTAAAAACTATGACATGTAAAGAAGCACAAAGGGACATGGTCAATAGTTATGACTATAAGATAGATCAGCGGTATGAGCACTCGCTGATGATATCTGTGTGTGATGTGAAGTTTGTAGGTTCGAATCCTGGAAGGCTAACTAAGCCTTTCCTCCTTTTCAGGTTGATAAATGAGTACCATCTTCAGTTGGATGATTCAATGTATGTTGATATGTTCTATGTACAGTGCTTGGGTGGAAGGGCTGTATAAATAACAAATAATGATTACCTTTTGTAGTACTTTGAGATGGTGTAAGCATATCTTGGCCTCTTCCTCCAAACTCTGCCTCCTCAGAGACTTCAAAATCCACTTCGACTCCCCTGAAATGACCACCTCACTGTTCCATGACCTCTATGACTCCCTGTCTCTCACTGTACTACCTTTGGTCCGACCCGCTCAGCCTGACACACTTTGAATGTCCTCATCTATGGGGACATCTCTATCTCTATCCCTGTCACATGTCCCCTCTACTGGTCTGACCACTCCCTCCTATCCTCCCGCTTGGAGCCCATGGGTTCTTTATCCGACACACCCCCCCGATGGATGAAGCGAGTGTCAGTTGCTGCTTTTGCTTCCACTTTCATCCTCCCTCCCACCTCTGCTCCTGATTCTCCCTCTGACTAAGGGAAAGGCAGGATCTAAGTTGCCTTAGTTGAAAAACCAACCCTTCACTGCGGTTGACAACTGTTTAGATAAAACATGGTCCTTGGCCATCATGATGCCCATATTTTGCACTACAGGTGCAGAAGTTAGATATGGTCTGAAGAATGTAAACCCGGAAGTGTCATTTTGTGTACTGTGGGTCACATTTAAGGCAAGAAAATCTCTCTTGCTTGTAATGATTTTGAGACATTGTTCTGAAATTAATTTCTTTATCGCTGTTAGGGTTTCTCTAAACTTGCAAGATGTAAAAGGGTAACTGAAAGTTTTACACAAACCTAGTCAGCATTGTTTATGAAAACAAAACTGCTCAATAAAAGTAGTCTGTGCCAGATGTATAAATAAACAAAAACAGAAATGAACGGAAAGAGCTGATCATAAACACATGGCGTACAAGGTGAACATTGCTAATAAGCAGGCTAACACTAACATTTCAGTGCATATGACAGTAGATGATTACCAGAGTGATACTGTATAATTGCTCTGTGTGCAGAGCTTACTGCATCGTTTGCACCCGTGAACAGTTAAGGCCCCTGGTACGCCCTTTATCTCTCAGCGGCATTATTTTACCATTTTAGACCAGCTTCTCAGGCCATGCTCCTTCTCTCTCCCTCCCCTTTCTGCCCCACTCCCATCCTCCATCCTCTGTGATTGGTGGAGCTCCAGCATCCAGGACATGCTGTGTTAAGGCCACTCACCGGAGGGACTTGGATTCCTTTTTACTCTGTGTGCAGAGCTTAAAGCATGCATTGCACCAGTTAACAGTTGAGGTCTCTGGTACCCCTGTTTTCAACTCAGCTGCATCATTTTACCATTTTAGGCATGATACTCAGGCCCTGGAGCCTGCCTCCTTGCTTCTTTCCTCTCACTCCCCTCTCGGCCCAGCTCCCACCCTCTATCGTCTGTGATTGGTTGTGCTCCAGCATCGAGGAAATGCTGTGTTAAGTCTGCTCACCTGAGGAGCTTGGATTCTTTTTTGCTCCATGTGCAGTGCTTACTGCATCAATTGCATCCGTGAACCAGTGATTCCTCTGGCACACCATTTTCAGCTCAGCAGCATTATTTTACAATGTTAGGCCTGCTTCTCAGCCCATGCAGCCCACCTCCTTGCTTCTTCCCTCTCCATCCCCTCTCTGCCCCACTCCTGCCCTCCATCCTCTGTGATTGGGTGCCCGCAGCAAGGAAGCACATCTTGGCTGAAAATTCCTGGGCAGCCACTGGCTAAGAGTCAGAGGCAAAGGGCAGCTCCGCTCTGGGCAGCTCCCATCCCTGTGTGCCCCTGTTACCCCATTGAAGCCCGAAGATAGACCCAACATCGACAACCAGGTAAGGTTGAACAGGCGGGAAGCACAGCCATTACTGGACTCCAGAAATGTATGTTAAACACAGTGGCCCTCATTACGACCCTGGCGGAAAGCGACTGACCGGAGCGCCACAGCGTAAATAGCGTTTCCGCCATTGCACGAAGGAGCAAAGTGCGGCCCATTCCGACCCATCGGGCACGAGCACCACGCCACGGCGGAAGTGCAAAGTCCGCGATGGCGGAAATGACTCCAAAACGGCCCACACCGCCGCCGTACGGCGCCCTAGGTGCAATACCGCCACCCCTCTTAGCGGTCACCGCAGTGTGCGCCTACCGGAAAGTACGGTGACCGGAAATATACGGAAACGGAAGTTAAAACATGGGCCCGGAACGGGAAACATCCCGGCGTACACCTATAAAAACACTAAAACCACACAACCACTAAAATCACTACCCTGAAACACACCCCAACCCGTCAACCACCCTAGCGAAACCAAGAAAAATGGGAAAAGTAGCGAAGAAAGCGTGCGACCGCAAGCGGCAGGTCCACTTCTCCCGTGAGGAACTCACCGTGCTAACAGAGACCCTCCAGGAGAATGCTGCCGTCGTCTTCTGCACGCAAATGACCAGGACGGCACTTGCAAACAAGAAGGCCATATGGGCTCTGGTGGCACAGCGGGTAAGTGCGGTGGGGACCGCACCCCGCACCCCACAGCAATGCCGCAAGCGATGGGACGACCTGCGGATACGCGTCCGCAGCATACTCTCTGCCAACCGCAACATTGCCACAGCCACCGGGGGAGGTCCTGAATCACCCATCAAGTTGACCCCCTGGGAAGAAATCTGTGCCTCCACCATCGGAATGGAGAGCATAGAGGGAGTCGGAGGGATGGAGAAAGGAGTGCAGACATCCGAAGATTCAGGTAGGTGGGCCAGATAAAACAATGCCAAATCCACACAGTCCATCCATGTGAAGTACCATGCGTCCACATAGTGCAACAGAAACACATGTCCAGGAGAACGTCCACACACATCGGCCTGATAGCGCACGTTAAAACCCACAATAAATACATAAATAATTAAAAACCCCTAATACACGCACTACACGTGCAGCAGGCACACCCTAACTGCAGGCTGCCAAACAACTGCACCCTCACTCCACACACAAATCAAAGCACCTCCAAGGCCCCGACCCAAATCACCCTCAGGTACCACCCCAAAGCATGTGATACAATGCCATTCCAATTCCCACAGACCCATCAATAACCCTCGCCCTCCTTTACTCCACCACAGGGTCCGATCCAAACGACGAGCTACAGGACACCCCTACCAGCACACCTGCAAAGAGGGCCAAGACCAACGGCCAGAGACCCTCCACCTCAGCTGCACGCATCAAGACACGGCAGCAGCACAAATCAGGTGGCAGCACAGAGGAGGGAACATCAACAGGCACCCCAGCAGCCAGCATGCCCACAACACCACCACCACAGGTCCCCCCAATGGATGCCACAGAAGGCACTGCCTCTGGTGGCAGCAGCACCATAGGTGACACCCCATTGATGGCAGCATGCTCGGACACAGAAAACGGGGATGCCGAAGTCAGATCCATCCATGACCTGTCCCAATCCCCCTGTCTGTCCCATCCCGTACAACATGAGGATACCACGCAGGGGCACCCACAAGACGACGACTGGCCATCCCCCACAAGCCCTGTGGCAAGGCAACATGAGGACAACAGCCCCTCTGTGACACCCCCGCAAATGGCCATGGCCCAGCAGAGGCAACAGTCCCTCGACCAGTTGATCGAACAACAGCAGCAACTGGCCACACTCCTCAAGGACCATGCCGATGAATGTGGGGGCACTAAGGCAGACATAGAAACATCAACTGAGACACTTAGGGCAGAAATGGAGAGAGGTACAGAGACGCTAAGGGCACAAATTGAGAGAAGCACCGAGAGCCTGAGGGGGGAACTGCATGCGACGTCCAAAGACGTATGTGCCGAACTTGCCGCAGTGCGCCGTGTGCTCACTGAGCTCTCGCAAACCCTTAGGGACATGCATGGACGTGAGCAGGCAGACACATCATCCGTTGCAAGTTCCGTCCAGGGCAGCCCCCAACGTAGATCTGGAAGGAACCTGCGCTCCACAGGCAGGGGTGCCCCTGATACCCGCAGAGGGGGCATGCAATAGCGACAGCCCACTGACAAAGAGCATCTTTGGACACTGGTGTTCGGGGGGGAGGTAGGAGGGTGGAGGGGGTGTGTTGGGCTCACTTGGGTGGCGGGTCGATAGGGTGTTCAACATGATATCACATATGCCATAAAAAGTGCACGATCAACCAATGAGAAGTGTGGACATTGATATTTGTGTACTAGGCCATCATAGGCGTACAGTCCATATTGTGCATGTCCCAGACACACGCAGTGCCACGAGTCCCGTGTCCATGTATCAGCCACCAGGCGTGAGTGCTAGAAGCATACATCAATGAGATGCTGACGAATGTCACGGGCCTCCGGTGCCTCGCAGACTCCATGAGGTGCTGCCACATCCCCACCCTCATCATGACCATCATCAGGTGCTTGCAGTTCTGCGTCAGGGGGCATGGGCACATTTCTACGTACGCACATGTTGTGGAGCATGACACATGCCATGACCATCTTTGCAACCTTCTCATGGCGGTACAGGAGTGCCCCGCCAGACCTGCTGAGGCAGCGGAAACGGCCCTTCAGTAGGCCGAATGCCTGTTCAATGACTACACGGGTACGTGAGTGGGCATGGTTGTAGTCCTCCTCATGCTGGTCCCGTGGGTTCCGGACTGGTGTGAGGAGCCATCTCTTCAGTGGATATCCAGCATCACCTGTATGTGGACGAGAAACGTATGATGTGGAATGCCATTGATACGTACGCACACCCCCCCCCCCTTCCTGGCAGGTCATTGCCAATTCACATACCCCACATCATCATGCATGTAATGAGACTCACCGAGTAGCCAGGATCTGTTCCCTGCGTGTCGCTCCATGTAGCGTGGTATTGTAGAGTTCCTCAAGACCATAGAATCATGGGTTGATCCAGGGAATCGGGCACAACAATGTGTAATGATCCTGTTGGAGTCACACACCATTTGTACATTCAGGGAATGAAATTGTTGTCGGTTGCGGTACTGGGCCTCCATGGCATGTGGGACGACCAATTCAACATGGGTGCAGTCGATGGCACCAATGCAACCCGGTATGCCGGCAAGTGCATGGAATCCCACTTTTGTGTTGGTTATTTCCTGCTCCGAGCGTGGTAGAGAGATGTAGTCGTCTGCGTGCTGCAGGAGGGCATCGAGCACTTGCAATAGTGTCCGTGAGAACAGTGGCTGAGAAATGCCATGCAACTGTCCGACTGTGTGCTGGTAGGTGCCTGTGGCCAGGAAGTGTAGTACAGACACCACCTTCAATAAGGGTGGGATGGCGGTTGGGCTATCTATCATGCTGACAAGGTCAGCCTGTGTCATGTCCACAATGGCGGCTATGGTGTCCCGGTCAAGACGGTAGAGGGTGTGGATCTGCTCATCTGTGAGGTTGAACGGATGTGCTCGGAGGCGTGGGATTGCGGGCTGCCTGCGTGGTGGTAGTGGCTGTGCTGGTGGGCCTTGCTGGCCCTGCCTTGGCCTCCTCCTCCTCCTGCGTCTCCTCCGTGCGGCTGGTTGTAGTTGGTGTTCGTCTTCTTCTTGGAGTCGGAGCACTTGCAGTGCTATCAGGTCCCCCAGGGCCAACATCGCGAGTCCTGCCGGTAGCATTTCGGTGTGGTTGTGGGAGGAGACTGGCTGTGCAATTTATGTGTTTTCAGGCTGTATGGCCTCCACCTGTGGTGATTGATTCCACCTGTGCAAACTGCTCTCCCCTTTGGCCGAGCACGTCCCGCACACAACGCTGCAATTCGTGGAATTGTATCTTGCTATTGCAATCATGTATTTGTACCCGATGGCCGTGTAAGATTGGTTGATATGTTCATTCTGCTGTGGTCCCATTGTTTCCCATACTATCTGTGCAGTCGCGAACAGACTTGTGAAGGGTCAGTGGAACGTAGTACTCGAGTAACGGTGGGCCCTCATGCATCACTGTACCGAGTTGCAACGACGGGCGGGGCGTCCCATTCGTGGGTGAAGGCAGTTGCCATTTTCACACACAGCCGCACTCGATGGAATAATTAGTGATTTCAAACGGCCACAGATGCCTTTTCGACGTGATGTTGCAAATGAGGAATTCGAAGGGCGGCGCTTTCGGTTTCCAGCTAGCGGCGAGGAGATGCCCACAGGTCTGACTGCAAATATAACGTTCTCTTGTTCTATGTCCTTGAGACAGGGCCCATGGCGAGGGAGCAATGATTGATATGAATAGTTTGGGATGCGCAATAGCTACGTGGGCGATGAGGCCGTCCGTTCCCAAATACATGTTACTTCACAACACTGGATTTACGGGCTGGGGCACTGTGGATTTAGCAGGCTGCATAACGCACAGACTCAATGGATGTTTCTAATGTTATGTGAGTAATTATTCAGGCGTTTTGATCCCGGGATGAGGGAATGATGGATGGATGCATGGGCAGGTGATTTGATACAGAGTTTGCCGTGTACAGGGCTTCTTGGGATCTATCCGCCTCCCCTACGCTATGTGATGCAGGGCTGCCATAGTGGGACCATCGTCTATCTGGCCTTGTTGAGCCCTCCCTGTCTCGAGGCGCCCTCAGACACTTGTGTCCATGCACGTTAACATTCCCATCTGATGGATTCTGTTTTGACAGACGCATGCACAGGTACACTCGTTTGTGATGGTGTTTGCACCTCGATATAGATGGTTATGAGTCGCAAGTGGTTTTGGGGTGGTGATGATCCTTTTGAGTGGGCTAGCATGCATATGGCTGTGGATTTCGTGTGATCATTGAAGTGAGTTGTTGGAATGTAGTTCTGATGGCCATTCTGTTCTTTTTCTTTTCTTTTGGTTGACAGGTATCTCCTCCCCTTTTGCCACTGCCATCTGTATGCCACTCCTGCAGATGGATTTTACTCCCGACACCTGCTGCTTCGTGTTAATCAGTGGAGCAGCATTACGATCTTATGGGACGATCGCCAATGGCCCACATGCCCTTACGCAGTACTGGTGGCTCGGAGCAACATTTCGGCCTTTCAGCTGGACTAGTGCCTCCCCATTGGGACGCCCCTGCGGTTCTGTGCGCTTCCATGTTGCCTTTTCGTACGTGAATGTGGCTCTGTGTACCATGGGGGAACAGGGCGACACACAGGTAGTGGCTGGTCATTTCTTGCGGAAGCAGCCCACAATGGTGATTAGTGTTTTGGAGTTCATGGCCTGATGGCTGTATGGGCTTGGTGACTTTGATGTGCATTAAATTTCTATTCAGATTTGGCCCGTGTAGCGTTTTTCTTTGCAAGTGCTGTGGCATATGCCTATTTGGGGGGCGATGTATTGTGAGGAGATCTGCATTGGGTTCCAGCTTCGGGGTTTAGTTGCGTGGTACTGTGCTGGGCGCGTTTGCCTACGAAGCCCAGTGAGGTCAGGGATGGGGGCTGCCAATATGACTGTTTGAATGTTGTCATGCTCAGGGGCGGGGGATTGGGTTTTGTGTAACAGATGCCGGTCAGCCAGGTGGACTGGTGGAATGATGTGATTTTCGGAATATTGCTGGTCACAGGTGCCTGTGTTTGCGTGCGTTTCTTGGTGGGGGACTGTGGTCATGTCCATTGGGATGGCTTCTTTATTCGTGCCATCTGTGCCCTGCAGCTCCCATTGGCCCCTCTTGTGTTTCTTTTGTTCGTTGCCATGCATGGGTGACTTGTACATTTCAATGGTTGCAATGTGGCTTCATTGCACCTACGGGGAGTTGTACTTTGTGGGCAGGGAGCGGTGTACAGGCACTCAGTGGGGCCGTTTACGGTTGATTCGCGATGCCGTACTTCTCGCCATGGCGGAATGGTACATTACGCCATGCCTGATGGCGTTAGGTACATGTCCGCTAGGGTCGGAATTGGCGTACCCTTGCGCCATGGTGGTGTTTGCGGTTTGGCATGGCGCGCGCGCGTGCTTGGTGCAGTTAGCGTTGGCGTTCACTACGGTGTCGCTAATGGCTTCGTACTTTGCGGTGACGGGTCATAGTCGCACCGAGCGCTATTCGATGGCGGTATTGCATTTCCGCCATCGTTTTTCGATTTCCGCAAGGGTCGTAATGAGGGCCAGTGTATATTCTGAAATCAGGTCTACTTATATTCTTATATCTATATATTTTGAATCTAGGTGTACCTCGCCCCCAGTACATGTTTTGATCCTAGGTGCATTTTGTTTACAGTATATGTTTTGAATCTTGGTGCTTTTCGCAAACAGTGTATGTTTTGGTTCTAGGTGCATTTTGCTCACAGTATACGTTTTGAATCTAGGTGTACTTTGCTCATGGTGGGTGCATTGAATCTTGGTGTTCTTTGCTCACAGTGAGTTTTTTGATTCTAGGTTGTGTTTCACTCACTGTGTATGTTTTGAATCTAGGTGTACCTTGCTCACTGTGGGTACTTTTGAACTTGGGTGTACTTTGCTCACAACATGTGTTTGACTCTGGGTGTGTTTTGCTTGTGCTATATGTTTTGAATCTAAGTGTCCATGTGTTTTGTATTTGGCTGCACTTTGCTTACAATATATGTTTGAATCTAGGTGTTCCTTGCTCACAGTATATGTTTTGAATCTAGGTCTACCTTGCTCCCTGTGGGTGCTCTGAATCTGGGTGTACTTTTCTCACAGTGTATGTTTTAATTCTAGGTGCATTTTGCTCACAATATATGTTTGAATCCACCAACATGTAAGCACTGTACTCACATTCGGAATGTAACCACAATTTAGGTTCTGCGCCCCTTTGCATCCAGTTGCATTTTTAGGTACTGTATTTCCTTTGAACATAGCTGCATGTAGGAACACTCTGATACTTTGGTACTGTTACACCCCTGAGACTAACAACATTGCAGAAACTGCCTTTCACACTCCAGTTTTAGCTACAGTTAAGGCTCTGGTACTCATTTACATCAGGCACATCCCATTTAGTAATTGTGTTGAACCTTAACTTACTTCCTACTTAGCCACTGTGCTGAACCCCACTGTGTCCCCCATTTAGCCATTGTGTTGAACCCACTGCATCCTATAGTCAGTGGATGAATTGAATCTTGCAGCGCTTTACAGATGGTCATGTGCTGAACCATGTTGTGCTTTACAGATAGCAATTGTGTTAAACCTTACTGCACCTTCCAGTGTTTATTTAGTACTTAAGAGTTGTCTTCCCACACTGTTAATGTTTGGATCTGGGTGTATTTTCAGACTGTGCATGTTTTCAAAATCAGTGCTTACCTCCCACACAGCGACTGTTTTGAATTTACATGCATTTCCACACAGAGTCAGCTTTGAGGCTGGATGCTTTTTCCCACACCGTGTATGTTTTCATTCTGGGTTCTTTTTCACACAGTGTATGTTTTAAATCTAGGCGTATTTTTCCCACACAGTGTATCGTGTTAATCTAGCTGCATTTCCACACACTGCATGTTGTGAATCTAGGCACTTCTTTCCCACACAGAGTGTGTCGGATCTAGGTGCCTCACCATGACCTACTCTGCCCAGATCAGCGTCCTACATTGGTGCCCCAAATTCCTAGCCAATGACACCCCCTCCACCGACTACCCATCTTCACAACCCAATGCCCACTCCCACCCTCTCCTTCACCCACTCCCCATCACTTACCAGCCAAATTGTCCTCTGCACCCATTTTGCGTCTCCTACCAGCTGTCACCTCACATCTTCTGAAAACCACTCATTCTGCATCCTGCACACTTCCCAGAATAGAGTGGTACTCTGGTGCTCTACTGTCCAGACCCCCAGCACCAGTCCACCACACATCGGTCCCTCTCCATCACCCACATTCTACCTTCCCTTACCAACCAAACTGGCCTCCTCTCCCATCATGTGTCATCCACCTGCCCTTTCCTCACATCCTCTAAAACCCACCTACCCTGCTTCCCCCACACCTCCAGGAACAGAGCGGCACATTGGTACTCTTCTGTTCAGAACATCAGCGCCAGCTATCGCCCACCAGTCCCTGCTTCCACAAACCCTAACCTCTGTCACACAACAAGACACGCCCCTGGTCCCCATCCTACTGTCGGGGGGAAATTCTGCCAGGGTCTGCTGGCCATCCGCGGACCCCCGGGCAGGGAGGCCCCAACTCCTCCCGCGTATCCCAAAAAATGAGTATGAGGCACACGCAAGAAGCAAGGTGGTTCTGCTGTTTATTAAAAAAACGGCAGGGATGGGTCAAGGACCGTACGCGTCCGTCCTGACTCTCTCTCTCTCTTCGTGGGGCTCGCAGGCCCTTTTTACCTCGGTATGACACGCTACTCGCGTCACCTGGGAAAGTTAGCAAAAAACCTATCGCCACTCTGGATTGGTTCCTCGAGTGGTAGGGTTAGTATAGCATACATATAGAGAATGCTGTTAGTGGTTGAGGGTCAGTCAGGTGGTATACTTGGGTTGTCCCTTCAATTAGATACATGAAAATTGTTACATGAAAACCCCTGAGGATTGGCTAATGTTAATGGCGTCAGTGATAAGTGCCCCATGTTCTGATTGGTCCACTCGCGAGCCCCCCAGTCTGGGACCATCGCTGTTCCCAGCTCGCGGTGCACCTGTCATTTGCAACAATGTATAACTATGGGTATGTGCAGAAATTGCGAGGATTTGTTCATATGCTGGAGGGCGGACTACTCCCACCGCCGCAGATGTCCATTGAGTCGCTTCATTGTTGCTGCCTGTGTCTCAAAAGGTGGGATCCAGGCGCCTCCTTCCTCCTGGGTCTGGCACCCTGTCAGGTTCGGCTTGGTCACGTGAGGAGAGACCGTGGTTGAGGCAGAATTCTGCACATTTAATATTGCATTTTCCACTGTGTGTCTGGCTTAGTTTGCAGGTGTGACCTTGGCTTCGGCTTGTGGCATGCGAGTTTGCAACATTGTGCCCTTGACTGTCTGTTCTCGCCGGGCTCACTCTGCAGGGTCAGTAATTGTACTCTTGCTCGTTCAATGTTCATGGAGGCTCTTGCTTGCGGCCTACTTGGGCCTGGTGCATAGGTGGGGATGTTTGATGCACGGCGCTTTAAGTTACGGTGTCATGTTGCTTTATCCCCAGTATCATGTCTTCGTTATATTTCTCATTGCAATGCATGGGTTAGGAGAAGCGTCAGCAAGCATTTTAGATGAGTTTGTTGTGCGTCTTGCGTCTCTGCATTTTGAAAACCTATGTGAAAAATAATAACGATGCGCGTCAGTGGGTGTGTCTGTCACCTATGTCATAGCACTGAATATGTTCTTCGTGTGGATTGGTGTGGGAGTGACCAGTGTGCATGTTTGCACGGGTGTGCTGACCGTTGGCTAGGTCGTCATGGCATCTCTAAGGATGTGTTTATTTACTGTTGAATGGTTCAGTCGAGTTCATCCATGCCGCAGGTGTCGGCATGGGCAGGGCAGGCTGGTGGGCAGGCTGGTGGGCACATCCGTATGTTCCTGTACCAGGGTATTTGGTCGTCTGGTAGATAGGCAAACTCCTCTTGTGGCGGGTGTCTGGGCCGCGATCCTCTAGGCCAGGGGCGTGAGGGGATTGGTGGGAGCCTGTTCTTCCATTCTCCCACTTTAGTCCCCCCTCTGGTCGACTTGTCGACCACAAACATATCTTTTTCCTTATCTCCTCTTACTCTCCATATTTTAGTTACTCCTCCCAAATGTCCATAGTGGTTGACATGGTCTTCAAATGACCAATACATATATACACATGTTCCTCCAGGGGTGCAGTATACCCATTTCCCTATGTAGCTCCTTGGATTTCTTGGGTTTTCGAGCTTCACAGATGGTGGGTCCAGGTGGTTGGTTATGATCTGTTTGCGCAGTTTTTCTCTCTCTTTTATTATTGTGCCTGTGTGCTGGCCATCATCTGCCGGCATCAAGGGGTGCATACCAACCATTTCGATCATTTTGTCTGTAGTGCGTGCCTTCCGGGCCTTCCAAAACTTAGTATGATCAGTGCAGCTCCAGCCAGTATTATGCATCCAACTATAATCTTCAGTCCGTCCGACAGCCAAGATGGCATCCATGACCATAACATTGAAAACCAGCTGTCATCCTTCTTCACTCCTTTACTTTCTTCCATCATTTTGGAGTGCATCTGGGACAGTTGTGATACTGCTTCTGTCAGTGTACCATTGTCAGCATCATTAGCAGGAATGAATGTGCAGCATGATTGTCCTATCTTTGCGCAAACTCCTCCTTCCATTGCTGTAAGGAGATCTAATACATATCTGTTCTATAGTGCTACCATCCTCACTGCTCGCAGCTCCTCTTTTATTGCGTTGAATCCATTTACTGTAGAATTAATTGTCATCATTAGCTCCCATCGAGTTATCTGGAGCCATTTTGCGTTTGCGTAAGCTTGTAGTCCCGGATGTATTATTGACGAGAAGAACATTGCTGCTCTGCTGAATAGTCTGTGTTCTGGTGGGATTGAAGTGAGTGCTGTTTCAGACCTTCCTCATAGGTAATTTCCTGTCAGAGGTTCTCCTTGTCTCTTCTTTCTATTCAGGACATTGTTGTTGTTTTCGTTCTCTGACCCCTTCTGAGGTTTTACAGATCGCTTCTTCCTCTTGTTTCCTTCATCCATTTTAGGGAAGTTTGCCACGTTCACATGTTTCTGGGGCACCACTAGTGATGGTACATTGACGTGTACCATTGTGCATTTACCATTCCACAGAGGGGGCAGTGTGTGGTATGCCTTGTTTCCGCAGGCCCAGTAATGGTCCATTAATACTGCTGTTCCTGCTCCCCCCTCAGGTAACTCTATCACGCTTGCACAGTTGGTGTTGTATCCCACGTCCACTTCTCCTCTATGTTGGTAGCATACCTTAGGTGCAGACAGCGGCAGTATGCTTATTGGGTCTTCATCCTTCTCCATCCATGTCAGCATGGGTATGTACTTGCCCCAAATCGTCCAACATCTGTTATTGTGTTCATCAATAGTTGTAATATTTTCTCTTGTTACCATGTTGCTGCCAATCACTCCTATGTCCCATTTGTTGTCCATGTACACCTTCCCTGTTCTTGTTACCAGTGGTCTTTCCCAACATCCTTGTTTACCAGGAACTTCAGTGGCGTACCAGTCACATGGTAGGTATTGTAGTGTTACTTTCTTTGTTTCTCCCTTTTCAGGACCACTTGTCATGTATCTGAATGCTTCAGCATGCAAACTGCTCTTGTGGTAACTCAAATAAGTCTTGAGGAAGTTGTTTTCGTATGGATATGTGTCTCGCGTTTCCACACCAGTTTCACCACCGTCCCTTGAAATCTCCCTTTCGTTTGGAACAGTGCCAGGTATATTATACATTGTGCTGTCTTTTCATCTATTTCTGTGGCAACAAATGTTCGAGAAGCGCTCATGGCGTATGGGATCAATGAGCAGACGTAGCAGCTGTCTTCTGTTGTCTGTTTACCTATTTGGGTCATGTGTTGGTACCACATGTTGTTCGAGACGTGTGCTGAATCTATTATGTAGTTATCAATACCTTTATTATCTGAGTATGTGCTGCGTTTAACTCTATTTTCCTTATGTGGGATCTTGCTAGTACCACCTGACGTAACACCTGTTGCAGCCGTGGGTGGGGGTATATTAGGTTTGGGTACAGCCAAAATATTGTTAGCATAACATTTCTGCCATACACAGGCAGCCAAAAACCCGGTGATCATCAAAATCCCTATCATCTTTATTACAGAGGCTAGTCTCACCGGCATTTTGCTCTTACCTTGCTGCAGTCCGGCAGCTTATTCTTGCGACGTTAAAGTTGACCGCCTGATAAATCTCAATATGCTTGTTATTAGTGTTAGTTGTTGTTTTCAAGCTCTCCCTATCAAGTAGTCATTCAGTGCCCAGGCGAAGAGCTGTTCCCACGCCAATCTAAGCGATCTGTCTCTTAGGGCATGCAAGTGTTGGTGAAGATGGGGCATTGATTGTTCTATGGCCAAGATAAATGCTGTGTAGTAGACACGTACCCTCCTTCTTTTTAGGTACTTTGGCCTTTTTATGTGATAGACAAATTGGTGTGATAGGGCTTCAGGGTAGTTATCGTCTGAGGGTAGCATCTACTCCTGGGCAATGAACTTTGTTAGTTATCTGTTTTCTTAGCAATACAATAATACGCGGTACCTGCATGTGCGAGAAAGAAAGAAGAGAACATTCAAGTGTTTACATGTGTATATGTGCAAGACAATGTCCTTCAATTGGGTGATTACTGTAGTGGGTAGGGGGTCGATGGGCAGAGGGTTTGGGCTCAACTGGCGGAAGTCTCTTTACTCTTTGATCGTGTGACCATGGGGTGGGCGGTATAGGAATTACCAGTTTCTATTTCAGTAGTTGTCTCTGGGGAATCTGGGGGGTGGCAGGGTATGGAGACACTTAGGTTGTCAGCTGTGGTAGAAGTCTCTTCCTCCGTGGGTGACGCTGTCGCTGTTCTTCCAATGGCCCTGTCGGTGACGCTAGGGCGGGTCTGGAGTTTGCAGATCTTTACGTCGTGTAGGTGATTCCAAGCACGCTTATCCTGCAACTTTACTGCTCTCGTAGATACCTCCTCTACAAGGTGGGGACCAGTGAAGCTTGGGCTGTTCCACTTTCTATTGAAGTTGCGGAGTAGCACGTGGTCACCTTTAGCAATTTTGCACAGTTTTTCCTTTTCCGGTCCTTGGTCCTCGTCTTCTTGTTGGTAACTCTTAGACCCGCCCCGCGTGCGCTCGAGCTGTTGAGACACAAACACTACACTAGTAACCAAAGAAGACACATATTGGTACATTTCATCACCAAGAACAGTTGCAGTGTTTTCATAGTCTGTGAATGCCCTTGATGTTGGCGTTAGAGGAAGGCGCATTTGTCGTCCGGTCACCACCTCATGAGGAGTGAGGTGGTGGTCGGAGAATGGTCTATTCCTCAGCTCAAATAGAGCTAGCGGAAGGCAATACAAGCAACTCTTCTTTGTTGCTTGCTGTATCTTTGCAATTGCCTCCTTCAGTAGGCCATTCAGGCGTTCGCATATACCGTTGGCCTGCGGGTGATATGCACATGCAAATTTATGCTTGATGTTCAGTAAGGATGTGATGTGCTGGAACATTTCATTAGCGAAATGCGGGCCGTTATCCGACCGCAGTACCTCGCACACTCCCCACCTGGGGAAAACCTCCCTCACTAGAAATTTAGCTGCTCTAAATGCATCTGGATGTGAGCAGGGTCCTGCCTCAATCCACCTGGAGAATGGGCATACAACTACAATCATATACCTATTTCCTTGACATACGTTGATCATATCAACATAGTCAATATGGATGTGCAGGAAGGGTCCCTCTGGCCGGGGTATAGTACCTTTTATCACTTTCAGCGTGTGACCGGCCGTAAACTGTTGACATGTGAGACAATTGCTGATAAAATTTGTCACATGGGAATTTAACTCGGGACAGAACCAATCTTCCCTAATTCGTGCTGCAGTAACTTCCTTGCCTGTGTGGGATGGGTGGTGGAGTTGGCTCAGGGCGGTGTTCAATAGTGCCAATGGCATTACCATCTTTCCAGTGTTACCCTGGCGCCATAGTGCGTCAGTTGGTGACATTGTACATCCTCTTTTTACCCATATTTCTTTTTCTGCCATTGGTGCAGCCGCTTGTAACTCCATTATCTGTGTGGCTGGGAGATGGGTGTACCCTTCTCTTATCAACATCTCTTTAGCTATCCCCCTCCCTCAACCTCTCTCTGACTCTGGGGGGTTCCATATCTCACCGAAATATGCGGCATACTTCGCATGTGCGTCTGCTGCTGCATTTCCTTTTGAGATATGATCTTCTCCATTAGTGTGTGCAGTACATTTGACCAAAGCTAATTCTTGGGGGTCATTTATTACTTCAATTAATTCAGCTAATAAGAGAGCATGTTGCACTGGGATGTCGTCAGCTCTCCTAAACCCTCTTCTCCTCCATTTGGACAATCCTGAGTGGACAGTAGACGTGACATATGCGCTGTCAGAATATATAGTTACTCTTTTGTCAAAGCTTTCCTTCAACGCCAAGATCAATGCAACCGATTCTGCTGCTTGAGCAGAGTAATGTTGTGGTAATTGTACGCATTTCACCGCCACACACACCAATTCCTCTGTCATTTTTACCACTGCTGCCCCAGTTCTCCTTATCCCATCACTTTGGTCTATTGTTGATGACCCATCAATGAACAAGAGCTCTCCTCCATCTAGTGCATCCTCTTCAACTTTTCTAGTACATGAGTACATTTCGGTAGTCTGTGTACAATCATGTGCATAGTCGCCTTCCTCAATCACTTCCGCTATAAACCTTGCAGGATTAACTGTGCTGCATCTAACAATTGATAATTCTGGTCTAGATAAGATGATCTCATAACCTGACGCCCTCTGTGTGGTTAGTGTGGACTTAGGCTTGTTCAATATTGCAAATAGTGCATGTTCCACAAATATTGTGGTTGGGCACCCCATTGTTATTGATGATGTTTTCTCTACCGCGAAGGCAGCTGCGGCGAGACCTTGTTCGCAAGGGAAATGTCCTAACATTACAGGATCCAAGTGACCACTGTAAAATGCTACTGGTTTGTAACCCATGCTTGTTTTTTGAGCCAACACTGCTTTCATTACTGCTGAGTCGCAATGTGAAAATATAAAGAATTGTCGTTCATAATCTGGGGTGGCCAGTACTGGAGCATTTGATATTGCATCTTTCAGTTCATCAAAGGCCTCTTTCATTTCCATTGTCCACCCCAATTTTTTCTCCCCTTTGTTAGCTTCTCTTAATGCCTCAAGTAGGGGTCCTATGTACGAGATGTAATCAAATACCCATGCGCTACAGTAGTTGCACAAGTCCCAGGAACTGCTGCAGTTCCCTCACCGTTTGTGGCAACAGCGTTTTTGATATGGCCTGTGCTCTTTGTGGTGCAATCTTTCTTCCGTATTGGGATATGAGCTGACCAATGTATAGTACCTGTTCCTGACAGTACTGTAACTTCTCTTTGTCTACCTTGTAACCCTTTTCAGCCAATATTGCCAGCATCTTCAATGAGTCCTCTCTGCATTGTTTTTCACTTGTGCTGCAAACTATTATATCGTCAACATACTGCAACACTGTGCTTTCCACTTCAATGTTTCCCAAGTCCATCTGTATTACTCTGTTGAAAATTGAGGGTGACTCGCAGTACCCTTGTGGCAATCTGGTGTGTTTCCATTTTGTGTTTCTGTATGTGAAGCTTGTTAGATCTTGTGAGTCTGGATGCAGGGGTATTGAGAAAAAGGCATTTTTGAGGTCAATCACTGTAAATCGTGATGCCTCTGCTGGAATGCCACACAATATTGTGGCCGGGTTTGCTGCTATGGGGTATTCTGCTTCCACTATGTTGTTCAAGGGCCTGAGGTCCTGGATGAAACGCCAAGACCCTCCCTTAGCTTTGCGCACTGGATATACAGCTGTGTTACATGGTGATTCTGATGGTACCAATATGCCATTGTTTATAAGGGCCGTTATTGTTTCATATATGCCCTCATCTGCCTCTTTTGATAGTGGGTATTGCTTCACTCTAGGGAGTATTGCACCTTTTTTCAATTTTATTCTTACTCCCCCTATACTCTTTATGCACCCCACGTCATAGGGACTAGTAGTCCATAATGATGTTGGGACTTTTGCCATATCCTCCTCAAAGAAGGGAACTGGGGTGGATGTGGGTGTTTCAAGTGCCATTGCAATTTTCTGTGCCACTTGTTTGTATGTCACGCTTAGCCATATTTCTACACTCATCATAAATACCATTTCACCTTCTTCTGAAAAGAGCTCCTCGTCTGACACCTGGGTGAGCCTGCATCCCTCAGCTAGGGCTATCACTGCCCTCCATGCTCTTCCTTCCCTGTCTTGGGCATGTACTGCGATATAATCAGCGGTTGCTATAATGCTCTCCACGCTCACTGAAATCACCTTTCCTTCTGGTTCATTGGCTGGTGCTTCTGGTCTAAACAAATAGGCTGTTGGCCTCCTCCAGATCTTTCCTTCTATCCCTGGCATCAATGCAAATGCCATGTCTGTTCCGTACTGGAACAGTTCGCCATCTACTGGCTCAGCCCTAATCACTGTCTGTCCACAATATGCTTGCATAATTTGTCGTGCAGTGAGCATGTCTATTCCTGGAGTGGAGCAAATTATGCCGTCCCCCGTAAAGGAGATCGTCATATTCAACCTGCTCATTATGTCTCTCCCCAGTATGTTTACTGGTGAGGCCCTAGAATATAAAAGCGGGACGGACATGTCATAATCCCCTATTGATAAGGGAATGTTATCAGTAAAGGGAACCAACCCCCTAGCCCCAGAGAATCCTTGGGTGTTCATGGCTTCACCTGACATCTTAAATTTACCTTCCCTTATGCAAGACCGGTTCGCCCCGGTGTCAACAAGGAATGACAATTTTTTGTCACCTATCGTTACCTCTATGCGTGGTTCCTCCGCACTATTAGGTGTTACCGACAGGATGGGACACACCAAGGCCGTCTGTGGGCTGTCCTATTGTGGGTATAATGATTGACCACTTCCTGTGTAAGGGTTGTGTCCCAGGACCGTCACCCTTCCCAGTTGTGTTTGCTGTAGTTGTGTATTGGTAGAGGTTATTTTATGGTCTTGAATTTGGGCAGGTTGCTGTACTTGCTGCACTTGATGTTGTTGTGTTATCGCTACCTGTTGTTGTGGTAGTGAATATGTCTGTGGCGGTTGTTGTGTTACTAGTTGTTGCTGCACATTTCCCGGTTGCAGTGCCTGCTGTTGTTGGGTGTCCTGCTGTTCCCTTGTAGGTCCTTGTTGTCCCTGTTCTCCCCATGATGGTGTGCCTGGTCTCATTCTACATGTGCGTGACATGTGCCCTAGTAATCCACAAATCCAACATACCGGTGGTTCCCTGTTCTGCCATGGAAAGCTCCCTGAATTGTCCTGGTATACTGGTTGCCCGGAGGGGTAGAAATTTCTGAATCCTCCCCCTTGCTGTTGTGTGTTATAGCCGTATCCCCTCCCCCTCATCATTCCTCCCCTTCCCCTGTTGTAATTATAATATCCAGCTCCTGGCGTTGAGTATCCTCCTCCCATGTTAGTCATGTATGGTTGGGGTGGTGGCAGCTGTTGTGCTACAATCTGTGATGATTGTATTTGGGAGGGATCTTGTGCAGCCACTACATGTGTGGGGTTTTGAGTCATTGTTGCAGGTGTAGTTATTAGTGCACCTTCCATCGTGTATTTAGTAAGTTTTTTTCTGTACCAATTTAGCCTCTTCCGCTTGTCTATCCTCTTCCTTTTGTTTCATCTTTTCTTGCCATGTCCTACAATGATGTACTATCGTCAGTTGGATTTCTGACCATGCTTTTGCTTCCATCCCCACTACCTTCTTCAGTTGTTTCTGAACTGCTTCCGGGAGCCCTTGTATTAGTATATGATAGAATATTGCTGGTGTTTTGTCCCATTGTTCTCTAGTTTCCATACGCCACTTCTCTTGAATTTCCTGGATATAATCAACAGGATCTTCGTTCTCACGCATCTTGCGTGAGGTAATTGCTCCTATGTCTGATGTGTCTGGGTACTGTACCCTCAGCGCTTGCCTTAATGCATGTCTACAGTTTGCGAATGGTGCCCCATCGTGTGATGTGTTTGTTATTGTGACCCCGGGGAAGCCTGCTCTCTTCCAGATGTCATCTGCTGCATCCCCCAATATTGATATTAGAAGGCCCTTTACATCCCCCACTGCCAGTTTTTGTCCTGCGGTGTGTTTTTCCATTTCATATATCCATTTTCCCGCACCTCCACTTAATGATGGGAGCCTGCACTTTATATTTTCCTTGTCTGCATGCTTCCAAGGGACGTATTGTGGTCTAACCCCTCCCCTCTCCAGAAGTGGCATTAAGTTGTGTCCTGTTTGACCCACTGGGTTCCACAAAATCGAGTCCGTGCACCCCTCCTCTTCTTCCGTGTCTTCTACATCGTCAATTGCGTCCATATTTCCCCTGCTCGTAACTGTTTCTCCTCCATCTCTTCCCCTTCTTTTATCATTTCCTTTATTTAATGTGGGCGTGGGTATTCGTTCTCCCTGCCTGCGTCCAGGGAGGTCTCTAAGCCTGCCTGCACAGGGTGTCAGTTCGTGGGGGAAGGGTGCGAGTTTAGGTGGGCATGTTGCACGTAATGAGTGTGGGGTGGTGGAGCATGTTGGACGGGATGATGAGGGTGTAGCTGCACGTGTCTGCCTTCCCGCCATTCCTTGCTCTTCCCCCTCACTTCCCTCCAGTTCTTCCTTTCTCCTGCAGGCCCATGGTGATTCTCTATTTGTCCGGGTGATGTATCATTTATCTAGGCTTTCCCTTTCACTATTTCTTCCTTCCTTCTCCATTCCTTCTTCTTCCTCACTACAAAAGTCATCCAGGAATGGCAACCCCCAATCTGTCCTTTTCCCCCTAATCGTTACTGTTTTTAAGCCTATTAGATCCGTTCCTCCCGTTTCTTCTTTACCAATATCTCCCCTTTGTGCTGATGTTGTTGCTACTTCTGTGTCTCTGTGTACATACCTCCTTACTTCACTCTCCCCTCTCTTATCTTCTCTTTCCCCTTCATTTTTCTCTGCTATTTTTCTACCAATTTCCTCTCTTTTCTTTTTCAATTCCTCAATTACTTCACTACTCATCTTTTCCAATATCTTTTCTTCTTCTTTCTTCCTTTCCCTTCTCGCTCTTTCCCGTTCTAATATACTCTCTATCATCCTCCCTTCTTCGTATTTCCTTGTCGTTTCTGATAGTAATCTCCTCTTCCATATTGCCATTTCTTTTTCTTTCTCTTATTCCTCTCTTTTCCTGTCACGCAGTGCTGCTCTGGATATCCTTTCTGCTACTGCCTTTACCCTTTCGGCTTCTCTCTTTTGCTCCTCAGTTCGTTCCCTCATTTTTTCCAACTCATTCTTACTTTTTTTTCCTTTCCCGTGCTCTCTCTCTTCCCTCTCTCTCGAGCTGCTTGATCAGTGCATTCTGCTCATCCCTTAATTCTGCTAATCGTTCCTCCAAAATCTCTTCCTTTTGTCGTAACAGCTCTTCCTCCTTTCTTCTCCCCTCTTCCCATTTCATTTCACTCTTCCTGGTATTATCCTCGTCCATTTTCCTTACTACCTCCTTCTCTTCTCCTGTTAATGAACCTCATAATTTTAATAGTACCTGCGCAGCTACCCACTCATCATGTCCTATTTCCGCGATCTGCTCTTCGCCAGTCCTCCCCTCCCCTGCGGGCATCTTCCTATGAGCTGATCCTGTCGTACTAGTCCGCTCCCCTCCCGTGTGGCCACCTGTAGCTGTATATGGTGGCGGGCTGTATGCCGGGTTCGAGTACCCCTCAGCCGCCCTTAATTGTTCTCTTACTATTTCTCCTAGTTCTCTTAAAGGATACAACCCCCCTCCCTCCGTTTTCACTACCTTCGCTAGGGGCATATCATCGCTCTGTTCCTTTTTTATTTCCTTTTCGTTTGAATTGTTGCTCTTTTCTCCTCCCTCTTGTCCGTTCCCCGTGTTCTGTGTGCCTTCACTCTCTTTTTCCCCATTCTCTCCTTCCTCCTTAATCTTCGCTTCCGTTGTTTCCCCCATAGTGTACATTCCGTTTGGTCCTGGTCGGGACCCTTGGAACATCCTCCATAAGTTAAACACCCCCACGTGGTGTGTCAACTTCTTCCCCTTGTATGTGTTATGCAGATGGGTTAATAGTGAATGTTGGGTATATGGATCGAAACTGCCATTAGGCGGCCATGGTGTCGTCATTTTGTTGTCCGTCCCCTGTTTCCATTCTATGCTGTATTTGATCAGTTTCTCCCTATGGGGTGACAGTGTTTTACATATATGCTGCAGCGGGGTAGTGAGGGTGTTTCCCCACCCTCCCGATCCTGTCCCATGTGACATAGTAGCACTTCAATTGTTATCCTCCCTCTATATAGTAGCAGTTATCTTGCTAATAGTGTACGCTATACAATTTCAGATCTTTACCTGGCCCCGTAATTTTGGGGACTTGCGATTGTCCGCTAAAACAAAATAGTAAAATATAGCATTTGCATTTATATATTCTTTTCTTTCTTTTCTTCCTTTACCCAACACCTTTACGGCCCCCTAGGGCCGAGGCGCACGTAGCCCCCTGCGGCCGCGTGCCCTGTATGACGTTCTTATACAGCCGTCCCACTTTGTTTTACCCCTCCTCCTCTTTCTTCACTTGTCGTGGCCGGCGTTCTCTGTGCGCTTCCACGCCCCCCTTTTCACCTTGCCCCAATCTACTCATTACCGTTTATCTCCATCTCCATTCCCTTACCATTATTCTCTTCCCCACCACTCTCCGAAAAATGCATCGCGTGTGATAAGCCCTACTGGTGACGTCACCGATCTCTTCCAAAACTACTGGTAAGTTCTTTACATGTTTTTAAAAGGCCAAAATACGCTTGCAATCTACCCCCGTTAACCCCACAGCTGTCCTCTTGTCACGCCTGGAACAAGGTAATCAACAATATAATCAGACTGCGCACGCTGCGTCGCCTCGCGTGTGATACGCCCCTCGACAGGAGGGCTTAACCAGCCAATTATCTTCCGTATTAGGCAACCAGCTAGCTACCGCCTAAAGGGAAACGTCATCTATCTATCGAGTTTCCTGCTCGATCAATAGGGATCCTCATCTACTCATTGATCAATAATCACCAAATCGTAGGAAACCGCACACACACACACCCTTACACGTGGTTGCGACCTAGGCCAATCAGTTTCTACGAGCGGCCGCACGTGATGTTTTCGTGCTCCGCCCCCTCCTCTTCCGTAACGTAGCAGACTGCTCTCGCACTTGTCCAACTACCGTTCACTTCACCGTCAATACTAATTTATCAAACCTTCGCCGCGCACCTGTGTGACACCTCCCGCCTCCCGTATTCTATTCCTCCCCCCTCCCTCACAATTTCACATTGCTTGTTGAGCGTGGTATACTCACCAAGTTCTCTTGATGCGGGGCCGCTCGAAAGCGTGCACCCCTCCAAGCGGCTCACCACCTCCCCTCGTCTGGACCACGTCTGGACACTCGCCAACCGCGGGCGGGATACTTCTCAACCGGCTCCCGAAGGCCAATATCCGGATTGCGCTGTCCGGTCTTCTCGCAGTTCCGCGATGGTCCTGTAGTCCTCAAAAGGGGGCAGCGGCAGAGGGGGCCGCGCCGCCGGGCCTCCTCGCAACGGGAGCACTCGGAAAAATAAAATAAAAGCAGATCTTAAACAGATCTCAGCAGTGCCTCCAACTTGTCGGAGGGAAATTCTGCCGGGGTCTGCTGGCCGTCCGCGGACCCCCGGGCAGGGAGGCCCCAACTCCTCCCGCGTATCCCAAAAAATGAGTATGAGGCACACGCAAGAAGCAAGGTTGTTCTCCTTTTTATTAAAAACATGGCAGGGATGGGTCAAGGATCGTACGCGTCCGTCCTGACTCTCTCTCTCTCTTCGTGGGGCTCGCAGGCCCTTTTTACCTCGGTATGACGCGCTACTCGCGTCACATGGGAAAGTTAGCAAAAAACCTATCGCCACTCTGGATTGGTTCCTCGAGTGGTAGGGTTAGTATAGCATACATATAGAGAACGCTGTTAGTGGTTGAGGGTCAGTCAGGTGGTATACTTGGGTTGTCCCTTCAATTAGATACATGAAAATTATTACATGAAGACCACTGAGGATTGGCTAATGTTAATGGCGTCAGTGATAAGTGCCCCATGTTCTGATTGGTCCACTCGCGAGCCCCCCAGTCTGGGACCATCGCTGTTCCCAGCTCGCGGTGCACCTGTCATTTGCAACAATGTATAACTATGGGTATGTGCAGACAATGCGAGGATTTGTTCATATGCTGGAGGGCGGACTACTCCCACCGCCGCAGATGTCCATTGAGTCGCTTCATTGTTGCTGCCTGTGTCTCAAAACGTGGGATCCAGGTGCCTCCTTCCTCCTGGGTCTGGCACCCTGTCAGGTTCGGCTTGGTCACGTGAGGAGAGACCGTGGTTGAGGCAGAATTCTGCACATTTAATATTGCATTTTCCACTGTGTGTCTGGCTTAGTTTGCAGGTGTGACCTTGGCTTCGGCTTGTGGCATGCGAGTTTGCAACATTGTGCCCTTGACTGTCTGTTCTCGCCGGGCTCACTCTGCAGGGTCAGTAATTGTACTCTTGCTCGTTCAATGTTCATGGAGGCTCTTGCTTGCGGCCTACTTGGGCCTGGTGCATAGGTGGGGATGTTTGATGCACGGCGCTTTAAGTTACGGTGTCATGTTGCTTTATCCCCAGTATCATGTCTTCATTATATTTCTCATTGCAATGCATGGGTTAGGAGAAGCGTCAGCAAGCATTTTAGATGAGTTTGTGTGCGTCTTGCGTTTCTGCATTTTGAAAACCTATGTGAAAAATAATAACGATGCGCGTCAGTGGGTGTGTCCGTCACCTATGTCATAGCACTGAATATGTTCTTCGTGTGGATTGGTGTGGGAGTGACCAGTGTGCATGTTTGCACGGGTGTGCTGACCGTTGGCTAGGTCGTCATGGCATCTCTAACGATGTGTTTATTTACTGTTGAATGGTTCAGTCGAGTTCATCCATGCCACAGGTGTCGACATGGGCAGGGCAGGCTGGTGGGCAGGCTGGTGGGCACATCCATATGTTCCTGTACCAGGGTATTTGGTCATCTGGTAGATAGGCAAACTCCTCTCGTGGCGGGTGTCGGGCCGCGATCCTCTAGGCCAGGGGTGTGAGGGGATTGGTGGGAGCCTTTTGTTCCATTCTCCCACTTCACTACCCTCTCAACCCACCAACCCTCTCTACCCAAACCCCCATCTCACAATTCACCTCCATAAGTACAGCACGGGCTGCCATGGCTAGCGCACCTTGCTCAACATGCTCTCCCTCCCTCAGTCACATCCCTATGCCCCCCAAATTTCCCCTCAACACATGAGCTTCATGCACCAATGGAATTCACGCCCTCAGTCCTCTCCTCAGCTCCAACACCCTACTCCCCCATTTTACTCTGCCCAACCCTCTCCTCCCACTCCCAACCTCGTCCTTGCTCTGTTCACCTCCCGTCTAAAATCCCCATCCCCTACCAGCACCCTCTATATCAGGAAACACCACTTCCCCGCCTCCAGCACCACAACTGAACACCACTCTGATCACTCTCAGAACACCCTCCCATCCCCGTCACTCTTCGCCACCACCCCCATTCCATCCTACCCAGTCATCCCCTACCCAACCCTACACAAGAACCGACACCAGCATTCCTGCATGCTCATTAATGCCCAATCTGTTTCTAAAAACAAATACAATATTTTCAACCTTATTTCCAAAGAAAACCCTGACATCCTATTCATCACTGAAATACAGTTCAACAGCGACTATGAACCCATTGCACTTGAGGTTTACCCCACCAGACTACTCCCTGATTGTACTTAATAGGTCCAGCAGAGCAGGAGGACTAGCCATACTCCACAAACAACACCTCACACTCATATCCACTGAGAATGTACCCTGTAACTCCAAATGTGATTCATTACTAGTAAAGATTTGTCTCCTCACCTCCCTCACCCACAACTTCCTGCTCAGTTATAGGCCCCCAGGCTATAACAGGAACTTCACAGACTCTCTCTGTGACTCCCTATCGGCCACCGTAATCCTCCATCCATCCCTCACTATATTAAGAGATTTCAACATCTGTTTTGATTTCCCCACCAACCTGATGACCCATTCTCTGACAACTTGGAAGCTTTCAGCTTGACTCAGCTGATCTCCCTCCCAACTCACACCACAGGGCATAACCTTGACATCCTTTTGAGCACATGAGACCTACTCTCCATCCTCCCGCCTCATCCAATAATAGGGATGGATCACTACGATATATATTCATCTCCCTTGTTCATCCTTCTTTCACCCACCGCCCCGCTAACCCCACGTCTAACTTTCGCCTAGCAGTACCTCTCTGGAATAAAGTCGTCAGAAAACCTGACCTGGCCAAGTCCCTTTCAAACACCCTTCCGAAGCCTCCCACTGCAGGGAGGATACCCCTGCATCAACCTTTTTCGTTTCTTCGCTCACAAGGGTCCTGCCCACCTCATGCCAACTAGACGCACCTCTTAGAGATCAGATATCACCCCAAAGTGGTACACACGCTCCCTCAAATCCCTTAAAACTATCAAGCATTAACTAGAGCGAACATGGTGGACAAACCCCACACCTTAAACCAAATTGCTTGTGCAAGATTAAATAAGGCATACGTGGCTGAAAAAAGAAATGCCAACCAAACTTCCATGGAAACCAGATTTCTAACTCCAATAATACCAGCAGGGAACTTCACAACATCATTACTGAATTCAACACCCCAAGCTGCTCAACTCATCACTCACCACACTCCCAAGCTTTCTATGACACAATATCTGACACCTTTTACAACATTGCTGTGGAGAGACAGTACCTCATTCTCTCCAAACTAGCTTTGGTCACCCCATTCCTCCTGTCCTATCCCTCCCTGGCCCACTTGGCCAGTCTTATCCTTGTTTACACCCATCCCACGCTCTGATTTTGTCAAACTGCTAGCACTAAGCCGACCCTTGGGTTTCCCTGGAGATATCTTGTGGGATGTATTGACCCACTTTTGCACTGCTATGCTGCATCACTCTGTTATGATGGTGCCAGAAACAGCAAAATAGCCACAAAATGCTTGTCTGTGCCAAAACCCCTGAAAATCGCGCTTTTCCATGCACAAAAAGAAGGCTGTTCAATCTGCCACACATGTTGTCGGTGTGGAACAGAGCAAAACTACTGAAATGTGTCACTGGGCTCCAAAACAATTGAAAGTGGAGTGTAGAAGGAAAAAGTAGTGCTTGCTAAATGAAACTCCAAGATAGCTTTAAATCTCTTTTTCTTTGTTGCTGAAACTTCAGAATGCTGGTACAAAACACCTTTTAAAAAATTCAGAATTCTTACTGGGTGCTACAATTCACTTAGTTCAAGAAATCATTGTGAACTTACAATGTCCTGAAAAGATGGGAGCATAAAGAGATTTCCACAGCAAAAGCGGCCTGCCTGTGGATCTGTCAAAAATCTCTGTGCAGCAGAGGGCTGCTGTGAGGACAGCTGTCAGGGGTCTGAAAGTCAAATGTTTGCAATCTAAGAGGCCTGCTACTGATAGTAACCCATATTGTAAATGTTTGGTCCCATGGTTTAAAATCTTGAATGAGAATTCTAGCTGTATTTGATATACCAAGTTTGTTTTGTGCTAAGGAAAAGGCCTCAGAAATCAACAATTAATTTAAACGTGTTTGAAGCTGCAGAACTTGATTAACACGTTTTTCTAACAGAAGGAAGGTCTTCCCCCCTAGCAGGAAATCACACAGAGGTGTTAATTACATGGCAGGAAAGAACCTGGTCTACAGGGGCAAAAGGAACAATGACAAGCTGCAGAGCAGGAAATTCGAAGTGTGAAGACAGTTGTAAATGGCTTCTGCAAGGAAAAAAACCTGGGGTATGGCTCCTGGGCTTCCAGGGAGAGACTAAGGGGTGGAGCCAAACAACCATGTATTTCTTAACAAAGACAAAGAACACATTTTAAAAAGACTGATAACTTTCTATTTAAAATTGTGAAAAAATATAAAAATAACAGAGTGTTAATCTAATTTCTGGCTGCACGGGTGAAGAGGCGCCAGAACTATGTGACATGTTCTGGACAGCAATGGCAAGAAATCTGATTTTATGCAAAATGTATTTCCGCTAGAATTGTGAAACTTTATACACTTATTCCCATGTTAAACACGCACACTTGTAGAGATTTGCTTAAAAATGGGATATTGTGTTCCTGGTGAAAAGGGCACAGTTCTGTGAAAGGCAGAGCCAAGATCCAACAGCTACAGGGTTTTGAGGAGTAGCTGCTCTGTAAAATATGTAATCTGTATATGTGATTTTTATAGAGGTTGCACATGTGGAAATATGTATTTTGCCAAAAGTAGATTTTGTGTTCCAGGGGCTAGGGGTGGATTCTCAGCCTCATAAAATTGCACCATAAAGACACTCTGTTTCTCTCCTCCTATCAAGGCAGAGAGAAGGCTCTGACCTAATCACCTTTCAAATGGGCAAGCTTAGGCTAAACCGGCCCACACACCCCCTTTACAATGTCATTTCATAGCATAAATAGAGACAGCTCATCACTCATAAGGACAGACAGATTCACTCACTATCCTGATGCTGGCGGAGCACCCTGCTGCTGAACTCTACATCTTCCTTGCTCCAGATTCCAGAAACTTGGCAAAGAAAAAGGCCTATTGCATAGCTGAACCATTCTCAGCTAGGCCCCAAATTCCAGAACAGAACCCCACAAGCCTAAGGGGAAGCATCATAATACAGCCGGGCTGTGCTGTTAATGCTTGCCTACTGAAATAAATATCCTCAGAACCAAGAAGGACAGATCCAATCCAGTCTTGTGCCATGCTGTGACCAGAGCGCCTTGCAGGTCCAGTCCAGTCCTGTGCTGTGCTGTGACCAGAGCGCCTTGCTGACCCTGCCCAGTCCAATGTGCCAATCTGTCTTTCCTAAACCCAATCCAATCCCCTGACCAGAACTGATTGTTCCAGTTAAAAATGTATCCAGTGAGTATACATAGGAAGAATTGTGTCACTGGCATATGTACTTTGCATAGTCTTATCCCGATCTTAGACCCATCATATCTAGTATACAGAACCTCTATTGTTAGGAGTATCTTTGCACTGTCTGAAACCTCTCTCCAAACCATCCTATCTTTCCTCCAGAACTAGTATTGTTAAAACTATCTTTGCGTAGATCCTTTTCTCATCTGAAGAAGGCGAGTTTCCTTAGCAGGCAGCCACCCATATCAAGTGACTGTGTTCCTGTGTGGTATTCGTTTTGTTCATAGTCATCTTCTAGTGTAAGAAACCCTTTTATCATTTTTAAAAGCGGATCCCTATTTTCCACTCTTGCGCCTATCTAGATAAAACAACCTCTACTAAAACGTCTGTAACTCCCTCAGTTATTGTGCTAGAAACAAAATTCTAACTTCTGCTTGTAGCTAACATCCACAGCATTCCAAATCCCGTTATCGCAAATATCGCGCAGTGAAAAGTTTGCCGCAAATTTTCATTTGGGAAATTTTTATACGTGTAAAGCAGCTTTTATTTGCTTCCGACTTGAATTTTAAGATTTCAAATGTTTTCTTGGGATTAAATCATTGCTTGTTTTTGTGTGCAACTATCCAAAGCGGCTCCCATAAAAATGTATAACAATTTCAGCAATTTTGACCATATTAGGTGTTGTTTTCCAATCCATCCTAAAGATAACTTTAAACGCCATTCTGACAGATTGTCAGTCAATTCCGTTTTCTCTTGTGTTTGAAAGGGGAAAGTGGGATTGATATTCTGTTTGAATTCTGCCATTCCTGAATACCTGCTCTCTCCTCCTATCTCTTTACATTGCTTATTGGGGGTTGAGGGGTGTGCAGGGGGAACCTCTAACCACAGTGCTGTCTGATGTGAACCCACACAAAAGTATTTCTGTGCTGTATTTTATTGCTCACTACTTACTCCTTGTGTATTAAAGAGGTTATACAGTGTCACCTCACCCCATTGGTGATTGTGATTGTTGTGTACCTCTTAAGACATATTGTGATTAGATTTTATATACATAAATAAATATTTACCTTTGCAAACCAGCCTGATTCCTGGTTCAGTGTGCCCAGAGGGAGGGGGTTACAGGAGAAGGGTGTGATATGAGTGGTATATCGTTCAGAATAAAGAACTTTTAGACAAAAATAAATAAGAATTTCAGTTGTGCACTACATGCTAGGTGTTTATTTGGGTGTGTGCCGGATTGAAATCACTTACAATCTGTCCCTCCACACTTCTTTAAACAATCCTACCTGCAACATGTGCTGACAATGTTTCTCGAGCAATAATTGACAAATCTGTCTCATCTGATATCTTCCCAGAAGCCTTTAGATCCTCATATGTCAATCCTCTTCTCAAAAAATCTTCTCTCTACCCCAACCTTCCTTCAAGCTACAGACCTATTGCCAACACCTGCTTCATTGGTAAAGTCCTAGATCGCACTGCTTACAAACATTTCAGCCTATTCTCAGATGACAATAGGCTCCTTGACCCAGCCCAATCTGGTTTCAGACCCCTTCGAGGAACCAAATCTGCTGTTGTGTCCATATGGGGTGATCTATAAAGAACAGCTGAAAAGACACAGGCACCGGCAGGCCCTAAAAGGACCACATATGTCGCACACAGTTGTTACCCCATGTTCCGGGGTTTCTTGTTCATGATTAGGTTTTGGCACCCAGTCAATGCTTATTGTTGCGTCTATTGCTTGATGTATTGCATGAATTTAAGGGCGACACAGTACTGGATAATGCACACTGTGACTAATGAAGACACGCGCATGGCAAACGTGAAGGGAGCCGAGCGAGTCACATTGACAAGAACAGATAACACGAGGAAACATGCCCTGGGGTCCAACTGTAGACAGAAACTATGTACACTAAGACAGAGGTTAAGATTGTGACGTGGAACCTGAAAGGCTTAGGTACATACGCAGAAACAGGATCAAATCATACATACATCGCAAAAGGTTTTGATAGCCTTAATACAGGAGATCCATTTGACGGCCAAAGAACAGCAAAAGGTAGGGGAATGGTGGGGAGGCATGGTACATGGGTCCCCGTGCTCCAAATATTCCAGGGGAGTCCTCACATAGGTGGAAGGTATGCTCCCATTTCAGCTACTGAGTTCTGAAAGGGATGCAGAAGGTAGATACCTGATCCTCAAAGTTTACTTATGCACTACGGAACTGATCATAGTTAATTCTTATTTCCGGAACCACGTCATACCGGCACATATTCAAAAAGTGTGCGCACGCATGGCCCCACACAGAGACACCTTATTTGTCTGCGGCAGAGACTTTAATTGTGTTTGTAATCCAGCATATGACCCATCTATACCTCTATAGGGTGGCCCTCCCCCGGCTACAGTGGCACTAAATAATGCTTTATCTGAGCTAGCACTAGTTGACATCCGGAGAGAGCTTCACCCAGACTCAAGAACATACTCCTTATACTCCTCCCCACACGGCCTACACACTAGGCTAGACTACATCTTTGTGGGCATTGATAAGCTGCTACAATTCTTGAGTGTTTAATACATGGGTCGTGTTGTACCCAATCATTCTCTGCTTGTAGTTGACTGGAAAAGAGATGCCATGCGTGTGGATGCATTGCTTGACCTAGCCTTTTCGGGAACAACTCTGAGATAAATTAGACCACTTCCTCAAAGAAAACATAAGTGCTGTGAAAAGGTGGGGGACAGTTTGGGAAACCCATAAAGTGGTCACTAGAGGTGAGATTCTTGCCGGGACTGGGAGCATTCACAGACAATTAAGTGTGGAGTTGGAGAATTTAGAGACCAAAGTCAGAGAACTGGAGTCATTGCAACCACACACATCATCTGCTGGGCTAACACTGGAAGAGGCTCGATCCAACTATCAGGCCACTTGGGAGGGACTCTCAAGGTTTTACTATGTTACCAGGACAGTACACACACACACGGAAGGAGACCAGTCTGGGAAATGACTTGCTTGCTGTGCCCTAAAGAACACCCCAAAACCCCAATCACACTCTTACGAAACTAACACAGGGAGACCTTGAGAGCACAAACAGTGATTAACAATATATTCACCAATTATTATGCCACTTTATACAGCCACACTGCACATGCCCCCCCCCCGATGACATGGGAGAGGTTTTCACACAAATTAAACTCACCCACCTCACTAATAGTCATCACAAACTCCTAGGGCAGCCTTTTACCCTACTTGAAGTAGAGGAAGAGATCTCTGCATCAGCCTCACACGAAACACGAGGGGGGTACAGCCTGCCGATTGAATTTTCAAAAAACCTATCAATCTACACTAGCTCCGACACTACTAAAGGTCTTAGAGGAGACCTTTGAAACAGGTGAACTCCCGAACATGATGCGTGACACATGGATAGTCCCCATTAGCCTGAGAATCCTGCAGATGTATGTAACTCAAACAGACCTTCAGCCATGCTCATTTGTGATGTCAAACTATTAACTAGTATACTCACTTCAAGGCTTTGTTGGTGCATAGAAGTGCTTATACACCCTGACCAAATGGGGTATGTGCCGGGATGCAGCACCACTCTAAATTTACAAAGGTTAAAACATATAATTGATCAGACAACAAGGTTACAGAACAATGCGTGGTAGCACTTAGATGCAGTTAAAACCTTTGATTCAGTGTATTTGGAATGGATAGAGGCTGCACTGAAGAGCTCTGGGTTTGGAACTTTCTTCATGAGGTGGGTTAACATACTTTACGCTTCCCCCACTGCTAGGGTAAGAACTGGGCGATACATATTAAAGCAGTGGAACATCCAAAGAGGGACCAGACAAGGATGTCCGCTTTCACCGATGCTCTACATTCTTGCGCTAGAACCCGTAGCAGCATACCTCAGACAGGAATTCCATGATGCCGGAATACGCATAGGGGACACCACACACTTACTCTCATTGTACGCTGATAATGTGCTGCTATAACTTTGCCAACCACACCAAAATCTACCCATAGTGCTAGAAACACTTGATGATTTTGCAGGGCTATTAAGGATCGCCTTTAACAAACATAAATCATGCTTATTCCCCCTGGCTGGGCTGAGTGACACTAAGCTGACCTCTGACCTTGACTGGGGCCTACAGTGGGAGCATGAATTCTTTCAGTACTTGGGCATACGGGTGGCACATACCCCAGAACGAACACACGCCTTAAACACATTGAGGGCGGTGGAAGGTATCAAGAGATCAATGGTTTTCTTGTCCTGGCTACCTCTCTCCCTTATGGGAAGGGTGGCGATCACGAAAATGCTAATTTTACCCCGACTCCTCTATGGATTTAGGAATGTTGCCTTCTATATTACAGTATTGTTCTTCCGAACATTAGATGGCATATTGAGAATCTTTTTATGGGGACTGAAAAGGCACAGACAATCCACCCCCATTTTGTCACTCAGGGGAGTAAGGTGAAATCCAACTGCCACAGATGGAAAACTATTAACTTGTGGCTCACCTCAGCTTTGTTACCAACTGGCTGGCAGATGAAACTACGACAGAACAAGGTTTGCTTGGAGCATTGATAGGCCCTATGGTTTCGAAAGACGCACTATGGTTTCCGGAGGGCAGGCATGAACTGGGTGCACTGCTACTAAGAGTGGGTAGACAGGTTTGGTGCAGTACACAAAAAATATTGACGTTCAAGTGCCCCTACTCAACTTATGCCCCCATCCAGGTTAGTACAAAGTGGGATCCAGAGGAGCTGAAGGCAGCGCGATGTTGGGAGGTGGTGGCCATTGCAACCTGGGGAGACATGTATGAACATGGTACTTACAGAGAGCTTTCAGATCTCATACAGAACGAGAGTCTCCCGAGAGGGCAGTTTCTAAGGTACATGAGAATTACCAAATTTGCCAAGCATACCAGGCTGGACTGGCCTATAGAACCACAGCAGAACGCGTTGCTAGCGCTCATGTATGAAGTGGATAGCGGTTGGAAGCTGGTGTCTAGACTGTACAGGGCTCTGACTGATAATACAAACATTGACAGCATTAAGCTTAAGATGCAATGAGAGAGAGAGTTAGGGGCCGAAATAACAGAGACGCAGTAGATGCAGGTGCTCAGTCATGTCAAAAATGTATCGCGTAATGCAAGATTTAGACTAATACAAGTAAATGTACTCCATCGCACATATATGACCCCAGATAGGGTCGCTAAGTCTAAAGGTGATACACCATCTAACTGCTCCAGATGTGCTCAAGGGAATGACCACTTACTGCACATGCTATGGGAATGTGAGCTGATACAAGCGTTTTGGATTAAGATTAAACATGCTTGCGAAGGCGTGGGGATTAGTAGATATAAATGGACCCTGCAGGAATGAATATTAGGTATGTACTCAAGAACAAGTAAACATAAACATATTTCTAGGTTCATGGATTTAGCCTGTATATTAGGCGAGAGGTGCTTAACTATGACTTGGAAGTCAAGTAGAAGTCCGCAAATTGACGTATGGTTTAGAGAAATACAACACTGGTGTGTAGCTGAAACTACAGCTTGGAACACTCTGTAAATGTACACAGTGGAGAAGTAGGGCTTCCTTTTGAAGCATGGAAAGCACTGGTTAATTCTGTCCTTTATCCCTGTGATGACAAGCCACCATGAACTACCTCACAGACCTGAACATACTTTTTGCATGGTCAAATCTTATGCTGTGGTCCCCTGCGCATTGGATTGCACACTCCACCTGCTGCAGACTCCACCTGCGGTTCGAACTGCAACTGGATATACGCATTGTTCTCTACACTGTTAAGCCATACTGACTCCTTTCTGAGAACAGAATAGATATCTGTGATAATAATTTAACTCAACTTGTTGGGTACAAGGTTTCCCCTTTTATCTCCTTATTGTTTTCTCCTTCCCAGTTTGAACCCACCCTGTCCCCTTTTTTCTACATCTTACCCTCAAAAAGTTGTTGTCTTATTGAAACTATCTGAAAGATGTTATACATGGGTAATTTGATGCTGTGTATCTGCTGTATCATATGAAAATGCCAATAAACATATTTAAAACAATAAAATAAAAAAATAAAGAACAGCTGACTCGGAAGAATGCGCAGCACTCATCCTTCTCAATCTATCTGCCGCTTTGGACACCATTGACCACACAATTCTCATGGACAGGCTCCACACCCTAGACATCAGGAGACTCCGCTCTAAAATGGATCTTATCATTCCTTTATAATCGAGCGTAAATCAGGCTGCTTCCTCCTTTCACCTCAGCCCCTCGCCCAGTCCCAAAAGGGGTTCTCAGGGAGCCTCCCTGTCACCCCTTCTCTTGAATATCTAACTCCCCCCACTGCTGGCTCTCATCGGCTCTCACAACCTCGCATGCTATAACTATGCATATGACACCGATTATTTTCAAGATCCCAAAACTCCAACAAATCCAACACTCCCATCTGACCAGATCTCTCTGATCAGGCTCAGCACATCTTCTCCTAATCCCCCTCACAACTCCACCAGAATGAGAGGATCTGTCTTCTCTATCCAAAACCCTCCATCTGGAACTCCCTTCCACTATACATCTGCCACAGTGAACACTACCTCGCCTTCAGAAAGGACCGGAAAACGTGGCTATTTCCAGTGGCGTCCTGAAACGTGTAGTGGAATGGAGTCCAACCCCCATTTCCATAATGACATCTTCACTCTTCCAGCCACAGCCACGTTCCTACAAAAACCTGTTGCTCATCAATGTGTAGCATAATACGGATCAGTCAGACCATCTCCATCCCCCTAGCAATGACAGTGCAGAACTCCACCAAGGGACATGACTGGGCACCCCAGGTGGCACTGGCCATAATTCCGGTGGCCCACCTTGCAAAATGGCAAGCACAGACCTCTATCGACACAATCTCAGTCATGAACTGACTACGGACATGCCAGGCTGTTGCTAATGCAATGCCTCCATGAGGAACATAGCCAGGCTTCACTATGCAGGGTCCTGCTGTAATCGCAGTGCCCACCGCATAGGGACATCAGCATCCATCTTAATACAGAGTGCACATCAACAGTCCAGTCTATAAACTTCCACACAAACTCCAAGTCTTAAGAGTTCCTTCCATTAGTCGAACCCAGTATTGGTATAATTTATCCTCCAGACACACCTCTCTCATAACACCTTGAAGACCTTGTATTTAGACCATTGAACGCAGCTTTAGGTATGGACATTGAAAGCATGTGACAAATAATGATAATTGGGGAGCATTGATATTGCATCTAGAAGATAATAAGTCAACTGAAGACCTATTACAGCGATCCAGCTACTGGGCAACGGCGCCAACAACAAAGCTCCATCGAGCCTCAAGGTACGTATAAATGCACATCTTTGCTGGATGTTGGCCACAGGCATGGCCACCCGCAATCATGCACCAGAATGCAGTGACAACCATGGATAATTTTGGTCTGGCTGGGCACATAACGTTTCGCCTACTTACACAAGACTAAGCCTCATCACCTCTGCCATTAAAATACAGTGACAAACTCTGACAACATTTGGTCCAGCTGGTCACATAATGAGTCTCTTGACCTCACACACTCTCCTGACCTCACTCAGCACCCGTCCACATGCCTGATCTATGGGGTTGCTTAGAGCCACCTAATTCCTTATCCTGCCCAAAATGGACATAAGCATTGAAACCTCTAAGAGAACCGGCATGCTTCCTCCAATGTTATCCTGAGTAAGTGCATGTATGAGGCCAGTGAGGATATTAACAGATTATTCCCAATGATGCCCTGGAGACAGGACTGTGTAGAACAATACAAACTAAGTCACTCTAAGTCTGATTTTGAGAAAGGATGCTAGTGTTACATTTATCAGGATCTCCTCTAACCCTTTGAGCCAACATTCCAGTAGGCATTCTGCCAGGCCAGTCAGACTACCCCATCTGACTCCAAATGGATGTGTAATGCTACCACGAAGACTGTGGCCTTTATATCTGTTAGTGATGGTGGGATATAGAGACGTGGGGGGTATATCTTTGTTGGAGTTTTGATTAGGTATGGGCATGTTTTGTTGGTGTAGTGGGGTTTCTGGTTAGGGAGAAGTAATGGTCTGGAATGTTGGATTTGCATGGCTATGGATGTGCTGACAGTGTAGTGTGCATGAGGTGGTAGGAGGCACAAATGTAATTGGGGTG
Source organism: Ambystoma mexicanum (assembly GCF_040938575.1). Lineage (NCBI taxonomy): Eukaryota > Metazoa > Chordata > Amphibia > Caudata > Ambystomatidae > Ambystoma > Ambystoma mexicanum. The sequence continues at coordinate 896,501,074 of NC_090937.1, read as the reverse complement.
GGGATGGGGGTGTGGATGTGTCAAGGGTGTTCTGCTTGTTGGTTTAAGGAGTTGGGATGTATCTATGTATGTTTGAGGTATGTGCGGTGTGCCTAGATGTTAGAGCTAAGAAGGGGAAAGCGGATATGGGTGTACGTATTGTGTAGGATGTGGAGGATTAGGGAGGATGATATTTCCATTTTTCCATTACTCATACCGACCAAACATTTATTTTCAAATATATGGGAGGTAAAAATAAGAAAAAGTTACTGCCATAATCCATGCTCTTAAAAAGTTGGCATGCATTGATGCAAACGACTAATCCCAAGCATGAGGCTTGTACATGCATGCTGTTCCTCAACATTGTCTCCTCATCACTGTGCAAATCAATACCGTCATGTTTTGAGATCCCAATTGACACCTGATGGCTGTGGGGTGTAGCAAGCATCAGCAAGGTCCTACCTTGCAAACCTTGAAAGGGCTGACAGGGAGTGTACCTCCTGTTCCGTCTTAAGCGCAGAAAATGGAATTCATGAGTCCAATTGACTGCTCCCTTTTGAAAAGGTGTACCTCTTATTCATCTCAAGTGCATGACAGGATCCTTGAATGTATGCTAGCAGCCTTGGGAAGAAGAGGTGTCCTAAGTAAATTGTACAGTGTCAGAAGAGGCCAGAAGTCATCAGTTACACAGACGTGCGTGGGAGTAGAGATCCTTTGCACATCAAGTGTGTGATGTTTCTTTATTGCATCCCACTTTGATAGCATTAATCGTGTTAGGAGAGTGATTGATTTCAAGTGTCAGAGCTTGCTTGAGAGGTCGGTGAAAGGAGGGTCTAAAGGGAGTGGACATTGGAGCACACATATGAAGAGCTTCATGTCTAAACTGAGGATGTTGTTTTATATACATAGTATGTGGCCATATGTGACTAAAAGTATTGCTATTTTGCAAGACCATGGAGTTCGCTATTTCCACAGATATGTCTTGAGTACAGGTATATGGAATGTGTGTGAAATTCAGAGTCTGTGATACTGAGATGTTTTGGTGGTGTTGGGATAGAGAGGTATGAGATGTATGATTGTGTTGAGTTAGGTAGGGACATGGTGTGTTGGTGTGGTGGGGATTCTGGTTAGGGAGAAGTATAGATATCGATATATGAGGAATTTTGCAGTGTTGGATTTGTGAAGGTTGGGTTGTGCTGTGGTTATACTATCATGAAGTGTTAATGGTTGTGTTGACAGTGTTGTGTTCATGAGGTGGGGGCACGGATGCAATTTGTGTTGGGGAAGGAGGGCTATGGATGCGTCAAGAGGGGTTTGTTTGTTGGTTTAAGAAAGAATTGGGAGGTATGTGGGATATGTGTACATTGTAGGGCTAAGTAGGGAGAAGGAATATAGCTGGACAAGTTGTGCTACATTTGTTGGATTAGGGAGCGTGATATTTCCATTTGTTTATAACTCTTATGGATCAAATAATTATTGTGAAATATATGGGAGGTAAAAACAAGATAAACACTGGCAAATAAGTGCTCTAAAAAATGTGTATGTCAAGTGCATTAGGGTGAATCGCCCAGCCACCTGAGGCCTTCTCTAGGTGCCACAATGTTTTAGGCACCTCCAAGCCCCTGCAACTCCATCAACCTCCCCCTCACAACTTATCATCCCCAAGCCCCCACCCAGCCCCTGCAAACTCCCCACCCCGCCTCACTTACCTGCTAGGGTTCCCGAAACCACCACTCCTTCCCGTTGTGGCCACCACCATAGAAGGATCCCTTTTCTGTTTGCTATGACAGCTGCCATCTTGTTTTTATTTTTTTATTTTTACGGGATATTAGGCTCGGGCAATTAGCACATAGCCCGTCCCCCGTAAACAATTCAACTATTCACACTCCGGATGAACACCAGGGTGCAAATAGCAAACACCCTTACTTAGAATGGTATACAGGCTCGGGCTGGTGGACTGTTATCAGCCCTGTACACCCCTGTTAGCGGGGGAGATTGTTACATTGAAAGTATTCTGGTCAGCCTGGGAGGAGGGGATGGAGATGGGCTTATCAACATGATCCAATAGGAAATCAATAACTAGCTCAGTATTACTAAGAGCGTTGGCTGGGACATGACATGCAACACTCCCCCATTTTCTAGTGAGGTGAATGAGTCACATGCATACACTGAAAACACCACCAATAGTTGCATTGGTATGTCAGTTCAGATATGTTTGCTGAACTTAAGCTCACTGCATAAGAGCTCTGGTATGAACGTGAAGGTGGCTGCCTTCGTTCATTGATGGGTCAGTAATCGCTTATTGCTGAACCTCTATGTTGATGGTTTACACCTCTTCACAGCAGGTCTTCTTCTCCTTCAATGTGCCTCCAAACTCGACTGCTTCATTAGTTCAAACTACGTGCCTCCATCTGGTGCTTTCATCAGCTTGTGAACATTTATGTTCCATGTTCCAATGCTCAGCAAGTTAGTTCATGGTATGCATTCACTGTCTGTGGTGTTTTCAAAACCCCTGTAGTTCACGAGTTGCAACTGTGTCAGAATTGGCTTCCCCCGCCAGCAATTGCCTCCACCTTGGGTTTTGCAGCAAATGATTGTGTGGTGTTTACCGCAATCAGTGTTTTAGTTATATTGCATGACACATATAATAAATACTGCTTACGGTAAATATGACATCCATTACTCATAATCAGGAATACTCCAAATATCATCTGTTTCTCCTTCATCGCAAAAGTCATAACGACCTCCAAGAAGTTCAGCAGAAGCAGGTGACATGTAATTAATAATGCAAAGGGAACACATGTGGAACGGGGGAAGGTAGGGACCATACATTAGGACCGAGAATTGGAATCCTCAAAACCAGGAAATCTCCTGTTTTGTATTTCGTTACACAACTTCTGACTGATCGTTAGTATTGTTCTCTGGCTAGTTTGGGTTTTTGGTTTATTTCAGTTGTACTAAAATATTTTATATTTGATTATCGAAGAAGAATATAGTGCTCTTATCATGGACTTCATGTCCACATTTCTGATATTTGTTTGTACGGATTACGTCATGTCTCACACAGACAGAGAGTGGCGCTCCTTGCTGCTTTTGCAATATACGGAACCTCGTAGGAATTCATTTGAAGCAGCCGACGGGTAATGTATAAATTAGAAATTCCATTAATATTGTTAGAGAGTTGCTGGGGGATTTTGATTATCATCCCACAGCATATTTGCTTTCAGCAGTTTCAAGAAATGCCTTCACCTTCGCAAGAACACTGAAGAAGGTGTCGCTTTCGAAATACGGATTGGTTGCAAGTAACGTTCCCTTTGGGCTTTTTAATTTTGACATCATATTGAAATCATTTCAAACTAGGTTTGTTGCTGCGCAACCAAAATTATACACTTTGAACAGAGAATCTCAATAAAAATGCCATAAAATGTAATGAGATAAACGTGTCTTCGGGTCGAATTGGCACGAATCCCCACACATATAAACACAAATACATGTTTTGCATTGCGTTGAGACCTAATATTTACTGTTACAAAACTCTGGCGTTCTCGTCCGTTGATGATTTCTTGGAAAAAGCAGATGTGTGATGAATCAGGGGCCAGATTACAGAAACTTTGCACTGGTGCAAGTGCAAAGTTGGCACGGTATTAGCACTAGTGCAAAGTTTGCCCTATTGTTAAAAACACTGGCACAAAAAATGCCCTAATGTAAAAAAGATGCATTTTCTCTCCATTTTTGCACTAGGGCAAAGTTTGCCCTAGTGCTAACACGGAATGGTATTAGCACTAGGGCAAACTTTGAACTGATGCAAAAACGCTGCAAAAATGTTTTTTTTTAGCACTAGGGCAGTTTTAGCCCTGGTGCTTTTAATATGCCAAACTGCACTTGTCAAGGTGCAATGATGGCCCCAGAGATGTGCAAGAAAGTGTTTCAGAAGTCATACACATGACTCGTGTGTGCTTAACACACCGTTAGAAACAATGTGCTGTAAATAGAGTAACGCAATTGTGAATACACAACAATTTAAAACAATGGCCCTCATTACAACCCCGGCGTTAACCAGTGGCGCTGTTAGCGCCATGGTTAACGCCGGTAACTTAACAATTCCTCCATGGTGAAATGGGGAATTACCACCCCATTCCAAGGTTGGCAGGGGGGGTAATTCCCCATTTACCATTGGCCCTTCCCCATGCCCATTTTTGCCCCATAGGGCTCAATGGGAAAGGGAAAGGCAGTAATTACGGTACCGCAAATTGCGTTACCATAATTACCTTCAAGATCCCTTTGCGGGTCCCTACCGTAACGGCTGGTCCAGACCAGCCGTTAAGGTCGGGAGCTGCAAAGGGACCTCATAGTAATGCGTTAAGGGATTAACGGCGCCGCAACCTTTTACGGCGCCGTTGACCCCTTAACGCCTGGGTCATAATGACCCCCAATGTCACCTTCGGGGGAGGAGGAGTGGATGTCGAATCTCAGTGTAAAACATGTCATTTCAAAATAACTTAATGGACAAAATAGAATTGATTGCAACAATTTCATGATTAGAACAACAAAATGTATTGTTACAAGGTTCCAATACGTAAAACAAAAACAGAGCTTCTGCAGTGCTTTCCTGTAAATGGGGAATTTAATTTGCACCCCCAAAAATAACACCCAAAGTTTTCCCTATTTAACAAAAGGGCAACCTTTGCACAGTTCACCCCGTAAACTGCGCCGAGAGGAGAGGGCAGGAGCCTTCCCTCTCCATCCCACTTCAGCCCTGAGGACTGACGAGCCATCCGATGCTCCTACACGCTAGTGAGTAAGGTGGGCATCCAAATTCCCTTTGCTGATTACTGCGCTACAATTCATCTTATATTGTCAGCATCACCCTAAAATAGGAGTAATGCTAAAACAAAGCCTGCTATCCCGTTTTGGCGACCTCCGTTCATTCAGCAGCCATTGTATGCAACGTGCTTGATGGCCGCACTTCCTGAAGGCCCCCGAGCTGTATTTTTCTGCCGTGCAGCAATCCTGGCCTCGGATTGGCCGCCTACTGCTACACCCGCCCCCCGGCTTCACCGATAGGCGAAAGCCGAAGGGCGAGCTAAAGGGCCTGTCTGCGCCTGCCCGAGACCCCTTCGCAGATCCACGTGAGTATGCTGCCTCTTCTATGCCACTCGCCAAATATCTGGCAATACAAGCAGCAAAGAACCTAAACAGTAACTTAGAACACGTCGCTGCCTCCCGGTGTACATCTGCAAACACACTCAATCTGACTACATCATCCCCTACCTATATGAACTTGCCCGCCGGAAGGCCAGTGCCACTGTTTTTCCACAGATCTTATCCCGCCTGAGCGCCCGCACTGTACTAGCATTACTTAGCCTATGTGTCTCTTGCCTCACGTTAGCTCCATTTTAGATCATGCGTGCTCTGCAGCTAGACTTCATTTCGTCCATACTGCATTAGCCCCATTTAGCCAACGTATCATTCTAATTTGCGCCATCCTGTTCATGTGGGCTCTGTTGTTGAAAACCTTATTTTGACTGTACTGCATTAGCCCTATCCAGCAAATATATTACTGTAACTGCACTATCCTGCTCATGTGTGCGCTGTAGCTAAGCATTCTATTTAGCCTCTGCATTGCATCTTTGCTATCTAGTTTACATGCGCCCGCACTGCATTAGCCCTACCTAGTGTAAGGGTTAGCTCCGCGTTGCTCCAGCTCTCCTTAGCCCACCCAAGTTCCCATATCTATCGCACTTACTGCTAACTACCGCTGCCCACTTAGACAAACGTCTTGCATAGCCCACGCTCCTGCTGAACCATTGTGATAACCTGGACTGCATGTAACCTTAGCTAGCAATTTCTGACTTTGCCAATCTCCCCACTTACCTCCACACCAGTATCATACAACTACACCTCACCTCCCCAAGGCCATTGCTCCCCTTACTAAGGATAACGTACTGCGTATTGCGGATACCTACCTTCTTGCTACTTCTATCACTAGCCAGTCCAGCTGCTCTCAGCATTTTACGCACTGAAATTATGACCCCCCACATGCAGACCCATGACCGCCCACCTGAGCACTGCCCAATATCTATCTAAAGAACCCTGCCTTATGGTTAGACATTTCACCAAAAAACCCATACCTAACCAACCATGCTCCACTCTCCTAAGAAATATAAGACTAGGAACAAGATTCCTGGGCATGACGGATCATCCTATGCACCCTAGTATCCAGTCAAAGCGCCTAACACCCAGCCAATCCCCCAAAGCTCCCATCTCACCTACTCTCCCCCGGATGACTTTGGCCCCACTGAGAAAAGCCACACAGATGAAAGCCGCGTTGGTCAACGCAAGATCCCTTGCAGCACATGCACTGAACATTGCCGATCTTATCAAGACCAGGAGCTAAACCTCATGGCCATCTCTGATACTTGGCTGCACCCCGCCTCTGTCCTAGCACTATCCTTAGCTATCCCCCCTGAATATTCCATCACCAGGTGCGACCGCACTTCCAGAGGTGGCGGGATTGCATTCATCCATAGAAACTCGCTTGGACTCAGAACCCTTCCAATTACGAACTTGTAATCGGCTGAGTTACTTGTGGAATCAGAAAATACAATATTAAGGCTTTTACACCATGTAAAGAGAAATACACCAACACAGGCTTGTAAAGATTCCCAGAATCTGTATAGCAATACTGTACAGTTTACAAAACAAAGTGCACAAATAGCTATTTGGCCATCAGTACATCACAGAGACCACCAGCAGGGTTCAATGTGAGCAGTGAACAGGAATTGCTAGCTGGACATCAGCGTATTTATACAGCCTCCTACAAGTTAATCATGTACGGGGCTAGGGTCGCGCCAGGTTCGTTCCTAATTTACATATCTCGTGCATGCGCTATACTTTTTAATACATTTGCTAACTAACACTATTATTCTCTGGTTTTAACTTTACATTCTTTACACATTGCTTCAATGCAGGTCAAACAGATGTTTCGCATAACATGTTTAAACAGCATTATTGTTCTTGTATACTTGTAGGTTAACATCGCCGATTCAAGTAATCCCCTGATCCCGAGGTCAACAAATGACAAGGTCTACATGACCCTAACATGTAGCCTGCAGGCAGGTTGGACATTAACTCTCCTACAAAGGTTGAAGAGGTTAAAGTAAGAACAAGAGAACACAGGTCGGCCATTTTAGGCCACAGGGTGACTTTGCACAATAAACTAAGATGGCGGCTTTTAACCTAAAATGGAGGCTTGATTCACTTAAAGTCGCGACCTTGCAATACGGATTTCCTCGCAAAGCGACTGGGCATAGGCCAACATATACAATGAGGACGAAACAATATTATATCAGTTTTAACATACTCTCTGTCAAACTTCCCTTATCTGCCAACCAAACAGCCACTATACATCTAATCTATATACCACCTGGTCCTCCCACATCATTTGTGGATGACATTACTTCCTTAGTACTTGATAAAGCTAAAACCAATTCTCAAACAATCATACTTGGAGACCTCAATCTAGGTTACCAAGACCCTAACGACCTTACGGCCACTGACCTCGCTAACACCTTGACTGACCATGGATTCGCCCACGATATACGTGAATCCACCCACATTAAAGGGAACTCCCTACACTGGCTATGCAACACCAACTGTAACATTAGCCTACTCTCAAATGCTCCATGCGCCTGGTCAGATCACCACATCATCACCTTTAACATTGAAGCAGCTCACTTGCCTATGACTTCCATTGCCCCAGCCATCCCTACCAGAAACAAAAAGAACATAACCTCTGAAAAACTACTCCCCCTCATCCTTCCCACCCTGAATAACGTCACCAACCACTGTTCGGACCCCACCACTCTGGCGGACACCTACAACCAGGCAATGCTCTCAGCCATAAACTCCATCGCTCCTCTCAAACTAAGGCGACCCAAACAGCATGCGCACCTCAACTCTTGGTTTACACCACAGCTAAGAGTGCTACGCAAAGAGAAACACACCGCAGAGGCATGATGGAAAAGGCACCCATCCGATGCCCACAAGGACAGTCTATTCCTTGCTACTCTCAACTATATAGAAGCCATATTCCAGGTCAAAAAAAGAATCTTACAATAACCGTATCTTAACAGCACAATCTAACACCAAGGAACTATTCAAAATCCTCAAGGAACGTGAAACTCCTGCAGCACCCCCTGACTCCTGCACCAAAGAATGTACTTGGTGTTCCGATATACAGTCAGCACTTTTGGGTAAAATTGCAACCCTCCAATCCAAAATTAAAAACAAACAAAACTCTTTACAGTCTCATAAACTTCCGACCTCTCCCACGTCCAACATTTGCCAAACCAACCCACACTTTAAACCATTCGTCTTCTCCCCTCTTATCATTCTGGAAGTAGAAGGGATTATAAATAACCTTAAGCCCTCCAATTGCCAAGGCGACCCATGTACTGCTCCCATCATTAAGAAAGCTTGTCATGAATTAGCCCCCTTCGTCATGGCCTTCATAAATGCCTCATTCAAAACTGGTATAGTCCCTGACAACCTCAAGGACGCCTGGGTAATCCCACTACTCAAAAAACCTTCACTTGACCCTAATATTCCAACTAATTTCAGACCCATCACCAGGGTCCGATTTCTGCTTACGATTCTAGATCGCTCAGCATACCTGCAGATCCAAGATTATCTTGAATCCAATCACCTTCTTGGACTAAGACAATCTTGCTTCCGCCCTAAACATGGGACAGAAACAGCCCTAGTTGACCTGAAAACTCAAATGGAGTTACTAAAAGATAATCGGAAGTTAGCGCTACTCCTCCTCCTTGACCTGTCAACGGCATTTGACCTGGTCAACCACCAAATACTCTGCCAACACTTTAAATATGCGGCCCACTTGCACTGACTCTGCCAATGCATGGATCCACTGCTTCCAAAGCAACAGATCCATGCGAGTCTTCTCGCCTTTAGCCTCTGAAGAACCCTCACTGATTCACTGCGGTGTCCCTCAAGGGTCGTGTGTATCGCCCATGCTCTACAACGTGTTTACCAAACCACTCTTCAATGTGGTTGATTATCTGGGTGTCTCCTACACCAACTATGCAGACGACACCCAGATTCTCATTCCCATCACTGGTGATCACACAGCCGATACTTAATCTCTGAATGATGTTTATTTGGTCATCAAGGCCTGGATGGCACAACACAAACTTTGCCTTAATGATGACAAGATGGAGCTCCTACTACTAGGTTCGAATCAACGTCCCAACAAATTAAACCTAGCCTTTATGTCTTTCAATATCGATGGCAATGACATCAAGGTCTCGGCAGACACCAAAACCTTAGGGGTCTATCTAGACTCTGCTCTCTCGCTGAACAGGCAAATGGATGCAGTTAGGTCAGCCTCGGCTTACACCTGCAAACTTATCACCGCCTGCAGACCCTTTCTCAATCAGCACAACTGTATCACCTTGGCAAGAACACTCAACATGTCTAAAATTGACTATTGCAGTGCACTCTACTTGGGGACTAGCCAGTCTAACCTCAACAAACTGCAAACAATCCAGAACAATGCCATCAGGGCTGCCCTCAACAGTCCTAGACGGTCCCACATCTCCAATGCCCGATCCGATCTATGTTGGCTCCCAGTAAAACAGAGAATTGCTCTGAAAACCCTAGCTTTGACCCATAAATGTCTGGACAACAAAGCACCACCCTACCTCGCCTCGCGTCTCACACTCCACACCTCCACATGACCCACCAGAACACCACATATTCACATACTTATTCTGGCCAGATTCAAACTCCAAAAAGCTGGTGGTGTGAGCTTTCCTGTCCTAGCCGTTAAGCTCTGGAACTCCCTGCCCACTACCATCAGAACTGAGCCCTCCTTCCTAGCCTTCAAGAACAAAACCAAATCCTGGCTGCTTACAGAAACAATATGAAGCACCATGATCAAGTACTGGCTCCTACCTGTAATGTACTGTAATTGTGTCTATATTCTTTGTACAGTGCTGTAAATATGTTCTATGCTCTATTTTTATATTGTATGTACTGTAACTGCTATAAGAAGATGCGCCCGGTTGCCCTAGGGCCTGGCTGCGCTTTACAAATAAATACAATTACAAATTACCCAAGCCAACGAAGTAGGGCGCTGCTGTTTAAAGTGGGTACGATCGCTTGAGAACTAGCTTTTAACTTTATACATTGTTACTAAGTGTAGATTTGGGACACCTTTTGAGTAATTCATAATATTTTTGTGCATGCTCTTCTTGTATGACATTTCTATTTTACAATGCACCTACATTTTCATGTGTGAGCCGCTCATGAGCTAAAATGAATCTACTGATTATTTAGCTCAGCATTTTTGCTGTCCCATTTTCCAGCAGTTTGCTGCAAAACTGAACTGAAGCCCAGACAGCGCAGAGAAGTGGAAGTATGTCAGGGGCATTGCTAGGTTTTTAAAAGATCTGGGGCTAGAGCCCATGTCAAGTTTAGACTTCACATAACTATATTATATGAATGCACACACTGCGTCGTGCTTTCGAGCATTAATAATGCATACTATACTGCTCGTACTCCGTCATTTGGAAGTACTGCGGTAACATGCAGCTATATTGCCACTCCAAAGTGTGAACATGTATCCAGTAGTGCTAAGTAATACTTTGTGAGGTTCTATAAGACAAAGAAAAGCTTTTGGACAGTACAACCAAATACTTGCTGTGGATTGAGACATTGGGCCTCATTGGGCCCTTTCCTTCTCTGCCCACATTTCTGAGGTCTCTAAAAAGTCAAACTTCCTAATGCAACTCCTCAGAGGTACTCTGCCTTTCCTCTACTTCCCCCAGAAGCTCATGGTATCCCAAGCTCTGGTTTTCTCTAGGTTGGACTATTGTAACAGCCTCTTTCTAAATCTAAATGCCTCTACTCTCCGCCCTCTGCAACTAATCCGGAACAGGACTGCAAGACTTGTCCTTGGCCTCATGCCCTGGGATTGTAGCTCTCCAGATCTGAAATCTTTCCATTGGCTCCCAGTGGATGCAAGGATTAAATTCAAAACCCTCTGCATTGTCCACAAAGCTTTCTGGGGCCTGGGTAAAAAATACCTTCAGCTATCCCTCCGCAAATACCTCCCCTCTCGAGCTCTTCGCTCCTCTACCTCTAACTCCCTCAGGGTAAGTCGTTTTTCAAAGAAACTAGCTGGGGGTAGATCTCTGTCTTCTGCTGGGTCCTCCCTCTGGAACAGCCTCCCTGCCACTCTAAAACCTGAGGAGAACCATCTCTGGTTCCAGAAGCACCTCAAGACCTTCCTCTTTTCTTCTGCCTTTGCTCCCTCTTTCCCCTGCTGGTCTGTTCTCTCTTGGCACCATGCACCTGGCCACCCTCTGTCCTCCAGGCCCAGATACCTGCTCACCCTGCCACCCTCCAGCACTGCCTCTGTATGGGTACAGATACTGGGGTCTGTATCTGTACCCATACAGCCCCCCCTTTTTCTTCCTGCACTTATCAGACCTACCCTGCCTGCTGCCTTAAACCTAGCACTTGCAAATTGCTGGCTGCACTACCACTGTTTGTTGCCTTTATTATGTATTTATTTATTATTATTTATCTGTTTCTCCTCTGCTTCACACTTTCCACTTCTACCCCCTTCCATGCACTTTCCCCCCCCTTCTCTCCCATGCACCTGCGCGTTCTCAATGTCACTGGCCTAGTAAGATCACTGTTTTTTTCTCCCCTGGTCCCCTCCCTTGCCTTGTCACGCTCTAAAACACTTGTGTATGAGTGCGATAGAAATAAAATATCAATATCAATATCAATTAAAAGTTGGCGGTAGCCTTGCCGGTAGGTTGCCGCCAAACTTGCAATTTTTTCCAGCGCCCGCAAATGGCCAATTACTGAGTCATTACGGCCCTGCCGGGCCCAGTAATTGCCCATGTGTGGGTGCCGGAATGGAATTCTTCCTATTCCTATTCGAGCCCCATAGAACTCAATGGGAATGGGGAGGTCGGATGCACCGGCACCATCCAGAATGGCGCATGTGCATCCGACATGCTCTACTTACAGATGCCGGTACGACCGACAGGTCAGACCTCGTGGCGGTATTGTCACCCGCAAGCAGAACTCATAGTTTACCGGTCCGGGAACTATGGTACCGGCAAGTAACTACAGTACCAGCATGCTTACTGGTACCGTAGTTCCCAGACTGGCAAACTTCAAATGGCCCCCATTGTATTTAAGCAGGAGCAGGAGAGCTATCTGTTTGCCACATTGGCCATACAGTTGATTTCTACTGGTTGTTGGCCTGCCCAACTCACAGTGGTTGGCTAGTGAGCTTAAAAAGTGCTAAGTCACACTGTACAGCTAATAAGCTGCAGCCAGTGGCAAGCAGGCAGGACACAAATACCCAAAAAATCATAACAAAACTAACAACTGAAAAGAATGACATTTGTGGATTTTATTCCATTACTGTGTGAGTTGCATTTAGTAGAAATGCAGTATGGACTGACCATACTGCAGTAAAAATGAAAGATGCATTTCTAATTCCCACATAGATTGGTGTTAAAACATACATATTTAAAGATAAATAATACAAAACAAATATGATGCTTTGCAACAATTGTGAACTGTACACATTTACTGGAGTGGGGCCCTATAGAAAGCAATTAAAACAAACCATGTGAAATATGACTTAAACTGTACAATATCACAATCTCAAATAACTTAATTCAGCATTTTAACTAGTAAAAATAAGTGCTTGTGTTCATGTGTGCATGCCCTTCAGAGTGGTTTGGGATACGAAGCGGTATTTACCGCACATTTTACATAGGAAAAAGTGATAAACTGTCATTCCATATAGGCCACGGAAACAAAGGAAATATTCAAGTACTTCATGCAGCAAATAACTCAGCATACATAAGAACACGTTCTGGCAGGAAATCATGCATGTAGCCGACAGCAGACAATGGTATGCTCAGAAAAACACTTGTCACCTAGTACACACACATGTATTACCCGGACCCTGACCGTAACCCACTTTTAATGCAGCCGATCCTCTGCCAGATGTTTAATCTGCTCTGCTGACTGCTTTTATTCACAATAGAGTCAGTGTTTGTTTCAATGGCCCACGAGGACGGGCTCAGTCAGTGCTGTGACTTTCGTGCTGTCTCATGGGCGACAGACATGTGAGATAATACCACCACTTGTGACCGTGGGCCTCTTTGGTGGGAGTTCTGCCCCATTCCTTCTAAAATGCTTTGAGGTTCTTTCCTCTTGTTCATGCACCTTCCTCCGGATTTGGCATTTTCTGCCATTTTTGCACATGCCGGAATCATATCGCAAGGCGTGATGGCTTAAAGAACTTACATCATAAACTGACTTGCAGGACCCAACAACTCCCAGTACATGCAAGGAAAACAATTAGGGACCAGCGACACAGTATTAACTGCCTTCTAATCCAAATTGACATTCAATCACGGGTGGACTGGGAACCAAAAGAGGCCCTGGAAGCAATTTTCAAAGTGGTCCCATATTACACATTTTCAGCAAGCCCAACCTATTTCCTATGAGAACATATGGAAATAAAAAAAGTTACCAAACGAATGAGTCCCAGGGTCCAGAGGCCTACCGGGATATCTCCAGAGTCACCTGTAGGCCAGTCCACCCCTGCACTTACGCACCCTTATGGGGGTATCTTGGCACTATGGACAGATAATTGATGTGTATTGTTGTTCAACACAATTGTACTCACGCTATTGAACTTAGTATTTTCTAAGGTTCTCCAAGCCATTTCTGGACAACACTCACTAAACCTGCCTAGGATAAACAAATAATATTAGTAATACATCCTGGAAGTATCTAGGCTTGGATTTGTCTTCTGGGGACCAGCAGGTCTGCCGGCCAAAAAGCACATTGTTTGTTTGTGCAGCCTGAATAGTGAGATGTGGGCAGTTATTTAGTGCTCCATATAGGACTACAGTAACATATCTGAAAAAACGTTTTGAGCACACAGCGGGCGTGCCCTTGCCATATACACACATTGTAAGCCTTGGTTCCCCCTCGGTGGACATACGGAGGACAGACCAGCAAGATGAAGTCCCCCAGGGTGTCGGGTAAGGTTGTCACAATCAGTGTAAACAAAGCGCTGCCTGTTTTTTTCCATGGTGGTGAAACCCAACCCTGAGTGGGATCAGCTGGCGCTGAACCGCACATGTGCATGACCCCTCAGAAGCACTTTTATTTAATACACCATGAATGCACAAAAATGTGCTGTTATTCAACTGTTTATTTTCTGATAAATTATTTCTTTCATGGTTTACACAAACATCTTCTGTAGACAATAAAGAAGAGAAATGCATTAAAGAATGGATGTGCATATTGTATTTGTGTTTTCAATTTACAAAGTGTTTTTCTTGTCTACATACATGTATTTATTTAAACTGCAACTTTTTGACTCTGTATTCGGCTCCGGCAGAGTAATTAAATCTACTATTCGGTACAGCCCGTTTTTTAGGTGAAATCAGGAGGACCAAAAGGGAAGAAACAAGAGTAAAAGACATGTATTTCATGTTTATTTAAATGACATTAACAACAAAAATGAAAACATATTAAGGCAAAGTGTCAGAAAATGGACAATACAAGTTTTTTCTCAAATGTAAATACTAAAACTCTCCAAGAGTGCCTAACAAAGGCTTGAACATGCTCTGTGTAACACCTTCCATCACACCCTACCCAAACCCACAAAGGAACGAGTAGTGAGCTTGGCCTTTTACCAAGCCTCAACTTTTTTAAGCAAATCTAGGTCTTTGATTTGCCGAATGAACTTAAATACAATAATCCAGAGATTCACCCAACAACCAAGGATCCTGGTTGAATCCTGATCTGATGAGAGAGCAGAAACCGTGCAACCAGTTTGACCTGGGATTCAGCTGCACCAGGAAAATGCTGTACACTCACAGTATAGTACACATCTCTTGACATTCATGTATCTGCATTGCCCCATACTCTTCAGGTATATTTTCCCACACACACACCTGCTGCGACTCCACCACAGGCTGATCATCTTCTGAAGTCCCCTCCCCAACGTAAAGCTATTTGGCACCCTTGCCATCCTTGGTGTAGACCAATTCCTTCACTCAAACAAGAGCCATCCCCAAAACTCCCCCTCAACAGTGCTTGCTGCAACCAGTCCCACCTTTCTCTCGTGATCAACTTCTCAAACCATTCTAAAATGTTCTCTATATTATCTTCTAAATTGCAGTATTTATAGCAATCCATGTCAGGGTGGGTTGTCCTAGATGGTGAAAATACACTGGATTAAGGGTGAATGTTTAGTGTGGGCCTCTAAGGAGTTGAGCTTAGTTCAGTAATTGGCTGGACCACTGAATAATTGGCTGGACCACTGCACTCGACTGTGCATTATACTTATTGGAACCCTGGCTAAAAAAATCATAATGAAGGCAAATGTAGAAACACTGTATTAACAACAATGAAAAGAGGGATGCTACAGAGAAACAGGTTCCTCTGGGGCAAGGTGAGCGTAAATGGACTGTCACAGCAACACACTTGCCAACCCTACGGATTTAGGCAGTTCTACTGCCTTCAGATTTGATTGTTTCATCCAACTGAGTTACAGACTACAGTGGCAGGTTTATGGCTCCAAAGGCTGCTGCCTGGAAGGCCTGACCCAGGACACACAGCTGCTGATCGCAGTGAAAGATGCATCAGTCTGTGTGCAAGTGCCAATGGGCAGGTCTGTCAACATAAGTCATATGTGTTGTTATGCTTACACTCTTGTGACTGACCTGTCTCAACAGAGGACGTCAGTTATCAGGGGCAGAGAGAGCATGACGTAATGCAGCCAGGTCTGAGCTGCTTGTCGGGGTCATCACGAGTTTGGCGGTAACCCTTAAATACGGTGGTAATGCTATTACCGCTGCATTTACGAGTCTGCCACATCATGGGTTTGGCAGGATTTACCCCCAGCTCAGAGCCCGGGGCAAATCCACCGTAATTTTGCTGATTTTCAGTGCTATTACCGCACGCTAATACCACCGGAGGTAGTAGCGCAAAAAAATTCCCCATTGGGCCCTATGGGGAATGGGGAATCCCTGGATGGGCCCAATGGGGAATGGGGACTTATCGTTCCGCCAAACCCACGATCTGGCGCTAATAGCGCTAGGGGGTTGGCGGTAACTCTAATATCCCCGGTGGTAATACCACCGGGTATACCGCCCAACTCGTGATGACAGTCACAATAGAGTCAGTGACATTGGCGGTGACATTTTGTATTCCAGTGTATGTGTGCAATATAAATAAAATATCATATCATATCATATTGAACCCATTCTGTAAAATTGTAATGAATTGCACCAACTTGTAAACCTTAAAGTGTTTAGTTAAATAATTGGATTATTTTGAATGTGCCTAAAGGATCATACTGCCCATTATGTACTAATATCTCAAAAGTGCAAAGTTGATCCTTCTTGAGTTCTAAAATACATGCAAGGTGTACAAAGGTCTCTGAGAATCTACATATATGTGTAGATAACCCCATCGGGCTGGACCATTTTGATTCTATGTCAAGACCGGAGGCGAGCATTATGCTTCAACTTCCTTACTTGTGCTCTCCAGCAGTTAAACAAAATATAACAGAAATGCTTTTTAAAAAACAAATGTTCTTTCTTTTTCTTTTCTACATTTCCCTGACTCCACAATCTCTCCTGTAATCCATATCACTTCCTGTTTCTGGTTGTCAAGCCCCTTCCTGTCTCCATGCTCCTACTCTTCTTTTCCTGCTCTTCAGCAAGTTTACTTTAGAGCATTTAAGTGACAGTACGTCACAGTATTTAACATGTTAAAGGAATGAAGAAATGACAGTGCAGCATGAGGAAAACTGCAGTTGTTACGGCATATTTAAATAAGAGTAGCAGTCCCTCCAGGTTGCCAGTATCTGGCGGCTCTTACTAGCTCAGGGGTACAGAGGTGGCTGTTGCGAGAATACATCAGTGTTGGCTCCACCCTCAGTGAGCGAGCCGAACCCGTGATTCAAACCGAGCATGGCCAGGGTTCACTCCAGCTCGCTGGGCTCAGAGCGAGGACAGGAGAGTGCAGCAGCTACCTCTCTTGAGAAGGTGAGGAGCCGAGAGTGTAAACAGGAGCAGAGCGGCTCGAGAGCGCACAGTGGCCCCCTCCCTCGGGGAGGAGGAGCAGAAGTTGCATGTGCCTTCGCATATGTGACCAAGTGATTTAGGATCACACAGCACCCAGAGGGACCAAATGAATAGCAAGAGCCCAGCACTACAGCTTGCAGTAGCAAGCAGAGGCTTAGAGCAGAGAGCGGCATTATTGGGGAAAATACCACCATAAAAAAAGATGAGAAAGTAATATCATAAGCCACAAGGGTGATCACTGTGGATTAGACAGTCCAATCCACTGAGCAGTGGACGTGCAAGACAACCTGTTCATTCAGGTACTTTGGCACACAGCACACTTCTTCTCATGATGTCAGATTATGAGTGGCAAGAGGAAGAGTAAGTGGAAGACTTGGCGCTTAGCTTTAAGAAAGTGCTAGGAAGCTCTTTGGTGGAAACAGTGGCAGAAGGGGTGAGACCCATTCAGGAAAGACTGGCCATGCTAGAATCCCTCCTACGACAGACCCAGAGAGAACTAACATCCGTCCAAAAAGCACGTGCATGAGGGCTAGTAAAGGCCCTCAGGGGAGTGACATGACCCGCAAGAGGAAAACCTCATTGACTCACCAGGTCAGAAAGATGGAATAGAACATAAGATTCAAGAGGTAGCTAACACTTTTGGGAAATAGAAAAAAGCCTTCCTCCAAAGGGCAGCACTGCCATACCTCAAGACCACCGACCCAGGGTAAGACAATATGGGCGACACTGACACAGAGTCGGGTATACAGTAACAGGAAACCTCAGCTTCCTCGCAAGAGGAGAATAAGCCAAAAGAGGAGTGGGTAGCTCCTAAGATTGTCAAAAGGGCACAAAAAGAGAAACTTCAAGAAGTGTCAGGCTCAGAAATAGTGGACATGTTCAGTCCAGAGGACATTACGAATGCAAGATCATCAGCCTGGAAGCCATCTCCCTGAATGGCAATGTTCATAGTACAAAGGATGTGTAAATCCCTAGAGAAGGAAACAAGACCTCACATGAGGGCAGAGTACTCGCAACCAGATCTGGTAGCAGAAACTCCCGAGCTTGATCCAAAGATGTTGGCATGTGTCAACAAATCACCAAAGGACCCCAAGAAGGGAATAGGCAGGGCCTGGAGAAGGTGTCAGGAAAGGGTTCTAGACCTCACAGGGCCCATAGCTAAGATTATGGACCTGGCGGAGCACGCAGAGACACAGGAGAGGAGATAGACGCTGACACCCTGGCAAACTGGGCGCAGCGAGCTGTCTGCTTACTTGGAAATGCAAACTGTGCAATATCATCAGAGAGGAGGAGAGGACTCCTATTAAAAATTGATGCTAAACTATGCGACCTTGCCTCCTACGAGGCAGGAGAAGCAGCACAAAGGCTGAAGAGATATGGCGATATGTAGGGACATAAACATCTCTACAGAAGGCGAAAGCCTCAATTAAGAAGATATTCCTCATTCCGACCTTCGCGCAAAGGGATTACCGGCACCGGTAAGGACACCGGTGCCGGTAATCCCTTTGCGCCCTATTCTGAGGTCCCTTAGCGGGAGCCACAAAGGGACCAGGGAGCAAATAACAGTACCCCAAATTGCGGTACCGTTATTTGCACCTTCCCCATTCCCATTGAGCCCTATGGGGGCTCAAATGGGAATGGGGAATGGTTTGGTGAATGGAGACTTACCAGTCCCGCCAAGGTCGGACTGGACCGGTAAGTCCCCCTTTCACCAAACCGTAGTCGTAACCAGTATTGTAGGTAGTCATGGGGCTAATAATGCCATGACTATCTCCAAACTCAGAATGAGGGCCATTCCCTATCTGTGTTTTTTTCAATGGCACTGGCTGATACAGAGGTCGATAAGCCAGTCATTTTGCATCTGAACGAAAACCTCAGGGTCCAAGGGCCCACTACTGGGAGTCTCGACAATAAGACTAGTTCTTCCCGATTAGAGGAAGGTTCCCCAGAGGACTCAGAAGTAGAGGAGCAGGGTGACTGCAAGGAGCAAACACAAGTGAGACTCAGGATCTATCCTCCAGTTGGGGACACAACCATTTTAGTACAACTGGCGTGCCCTGTCCAGCGATGCATGGGTATTTCAGACCGTCAGAGGACTGCAGCTAGAATTCATAGAAAACCCAACCCAGGATAAATGTCCAAGCCCCATTCTCATAGCAGTAGCAGAACAAACACTCCTCCAAGAGGAGCTGAAACAGCTTGCAAACAAGAAAGCAATAGAGCTGTATGGTGAGGAACCAATGTTTATCAGCAACATGTTCCTAGTTAACAGAAAAGAGAAAGTGAGACCAGTGATAAACCTCAAGGAATTAAACAGCTGGGTAGTGTACAGCCATTTCAAGATGGAATTTGTTCACCATTTGAGAGGTTAACCCTAAGAAAAGACGACTGGCTTACAAGAAAAGACTGCAAAGATGCTTATCTGACAGTTCCCGTAGCTTGGGAATACAGACTTTTCCTAGCACTCTGCCGGGAAGGTTAATAGTGTCAGCTCAGGAAAATTCCCTTTGGATTCCCGTCGGCACCATGGCACTTACCAAACTCATGAGACCGATAGCAGCAGCAATCAGAGAGAAAGGGATTCGAATGATAATATATGTCGATGACATCTTTCTGCTGAAAAGCAACAAAGAGACACTACAGTACCAGACACAGTCGGTAAAGGACCTACGGAAATCCCTAGGTTTCTAAGTGAAAGGAGATACATTTGATATGTTGCCAGCAAGAAGGATTTACTTCCTAGGGTATGTGGACATTGGAGCTCCCAGTAAGGTGCTATGGGAGATCAAGAGAGAGATAAGGCTTTGCCTAGACAATCAAGTCTTACTGCAAACTCTGGCAAGAGTAGTGGGTCAGCTAGCAGTATCCATACAGGCCATCTTCCCTGGGCCCTTGCAATACAGAGCCCTCCAGAGGCTGAAAATAAAGCACCTGCAACAGTGTTTACGATACCATCAATTAATTCTGTTAGATCAAGAATCCAACTCAGAATTATGGTGGTGGCTACAGAACATGGACGCATGGAATGGGCGAGCCATCTTCGGAGACTGCCTGGACCTAATAGTAGAGTCAGATGCCAGCAGAGTAGGCTGGGCAGCTTACTGAAGCAGACTAGATACAGAGGGGAATGGAGCATAGAAGAATTACAGCTGCATGTAAACTGTCTAGAATTGCTAGCTGGGTCTTTCACTATAAAGAGGTTTACCAAAGACAGAATAAGCTGCTGCATACTACTGAGGATGGACAGCAGCCAGATACATAAACCACCTGGGAAGAACAAAGTCCAGGCACCTAGCAGAATTGACAAAGGACATCTGGAATGATTGCCTAGAAGCAGAGATCTTCCAGGGACCCTGAATGCTGTGGCAGATTGGAACTCATGCCATCTGATGTACTCCAGCGACTGGAAGCTCGGCAGAGCAGTGTCCAAGTGACTGGACCAACTTTGGGGTCTGGTCCATATTAACCTATTTGCCGCCAGGTGATACACACAAGTGTAGCGATTCTTCAGCTGGAGACAAGACCCAAGTGCTCAAGGAACAGATGTGTTCCTGCAGAATTGGAGCGGGGAGGAGCATTATGCTTTCCCTCCATTTATAATGCTGAGCAGAGTTCTGGCGAAAGAGCGCAATGAGAAGGCGACCGTACTGATATTAGCGCCTATCTTGAAATCAAAAGTCTGATTTCCAGTTCTGAAAATCTTCCATGGATTTCCCACAGATACTCCCGTCAAACGAATTCCTGCTCACGACTAAGCTGGGTCGTTTCATCCTCTGAAAGTGAAGGGCACGCTCTGATTAATGGTGTGCAGGGTATCAGGAGAAGATAGGCTCTGCCATTCATTTCGGGACAAGCTGCGCTGCTCAACTCAGAATCTTGAGCCCCATTCACACATCAGAGCTATAACGCGGCATGGAGCAAATGGGAGGCATGCTGCACAGGGCGAGGTATTTCTCCCATGTCAGACCCTATAGTGGCAGTGCTGAATTTCCTAGCTTTTCTGAGAGGAAGGTAAAGCATTTAGGACCATGGGGGTGTACCGGTCAGCTATATCAGCAGGTCATTTGCCTATGGACAGAGCACATATCAGAGAGCATCCAGCAGTGGTCAGGCTCATGGAAGGAGCGAGGTTCTAGGCCCCTCTGGTGTCCAAGTACGCATATCTGTCATGATCTCTGCTTCCAAAAGGTCAGGGTTTTCCCAACTCCCTTGGAAGCAGATCCATAACCCAGGTTCCGAGTGCCAACCAGTCCCAATTGGGACCTTTTGGACCCAGTCCTGGCGCCAGTGGCACCAGGCTCATAAATATGCCCAGTCCCAGCGCTGGAAGCGCCGGGCTCATAATGCTTGGGTGGACTTACCTTAAGCAGACCATGCTGCTTACTTGCCTGCCAGTTGAGCCTCTGATCCTCTTCTGTTTGGAACTACTTTTCCTGTTGGGTGGGGCTGGAGCCACTCCCTAGATTCAGAACACTGGAACTCTTCTGGAAGGCAGGAACTCTTTTCTTACAAGGAACTCTTTTCTTACTTAGGCGTGGCTGTGGAAGGAGACACCTAAGCACTACAGGAGGCTATTTAAACCACACCCGGTGGATGAATCTTGCTTTGCGTTATTCTGCAACCTCTGCAGCAGAACGCTCATCGTGTCTTCTGCATCCGGTCCTGGGCCTAAGGAAAAAGGCTTACCATCCTGAATCCAGTCTTCAGCAACACCTAGAAAGACAAGAAAGAACAGGTTAGCATTCCGGCATCTGAAAGGCAAAGGCTTACCATCCTGAATCCAGTCTTCAGCAACACCTATAAAGACAAGAAAGAACAGGTTAGCATTCCGGCATCTGAAAGGCAAAGGCTTACCTACTCTTCGTGCGCTCCGGAGGTCTTCACACTGCATTCCGGCATCTGAAAGACAAAAGTTTACCAACTCTTTGCACGCTCCGGAGGCCTTCGGCGCTGCATCCCGCATCTGAAAGACAAAACAAGGTGCGTTTAAAGACATTGGGGAACTTTAATACTCCCGTGCCATTACTCCTTTCCACATCTAATCCAGTGGGTATTCCGGCACCCTGCAGCCGCTCCGAACTCGTACCTGCAAAATAAAAAGACAGTTAGAGCGCATAGTGAAGCAGGCAACAAGCGCTTACTTACGTGCTTCCAGGCGCTTCTATTCATCACACGGGCTCCATCTTCAACTCACTTCAGCCCGTCATCCGCCATCGCCGGAACCCTGCAAAACAAGAGACATCATTACTAAAGACTTTAAAGACATTTGAATGACTCGAAACTTACCGTTCGTGCAGTAAACGACGGACAGCAGTCCTCTGAAGTCAAGAGGCCTGCGCTACCTATCCAGTGAAGAAACTGGTTACAGCACCCTGCCCCGAGGCAGATGGAGAGCTCGGCATTCACTTACCTAAGGTGAGAGCGTTAACCTTTGGGGGTCTACAGGAGAGGAGAAGAGGAAAGAGATAGGGACACCCCAATAACCCCAGTTCATTAACCCCATATTTTCTATCTGCAGACATCTTACTCTACACGTCAGGCATACAGTGCACAGAGGTCCAGCCCAAAGAGCCAACCGGGTGCTACACATCACCTTTGAAGATACGGTAGTCGCCCAGTCAAGACCGGCGCCTCTGCGAGAATCAGGTGAGCGTTACAGAACGCAAAGCCTACCGCAAAACTCTCGCCCAGGCGCTATGGAAACCTCGGATACTGACCCCCTAGCCCGGTTACTTGGGGAACTAAGGGCAGAAGTGCATGCAGCTCGTCAGGAAACGAATGCTCTAAGAAGGGAACTAATTATTTCCAAGGAGAGAACAGACAATCTTGCTAGACAAGTGCTACAGTCACAAGCCGGACAGACCCCGTTACCCGCATCAGGGGCAAATCTTCCTTCAACATCCTCTATGAATCCAGTGCAGATCAACCTACCTGGGAATGTACCTCTGGCTCCGCCCGAACGATTTTCTGGTGACCCAAAGAGGTTTGCAGTATTTATCAATCAGTGCCGGTTGCACTTCTTATGCCGGCCAGCAGCCTTTCCAACTGATCAAGCTAAAGTAGCTTTTGTACTTTCGTACCTTAGTGGCAATGCGGCAGACTGGTCGATCCCTCTAGTTAATCAAGATGATCCGGTTCTCCATGATTTTCAAGCCTTTCAGCTTAGTATGGAAAAACTGTTCGCAAGACATTCACAGGGGCAGGCCTTGGACAATGAGCTTCTTTCGTTGCGACAGGGTAATCAAGACCTTTTGGCTTATATTGCATCTTTCAATAGACTAATAGTGGAAACTCAATGGCCTGAGGACAAAAGGATTACGCTGTTTTATAGAGGTCTACGTGGAGAGCTCAAAGACGTTTTAGCCCAAGTAGTGAATCCCCCACAAGACTGTTCGGATTATACAGACTTGGTCGTTCAAATAGATCACAGGCTGCAGAACAGGAAGGCCGATCGTTCCAAGTTTGATGCTCGAGTATTTTCCAAACCGCCAACTCCTTCCAAAGGAGTAGACTCCGGGGAACCCATGCAAATAGGGGGTCTGAAAGGTCCTCTAACACAAAGGGAGCGGGAAAGGAGGAAACAGTTGCAATTATGCCTATATTGCGGAAACTCAGGGCACTTTCTTCGAGACTGTCCGGTGAAACCTGCCAAGAAGGCAGTAGGAGCTGCAGTTACCAAAGTTACAAACTCTGAGCAGGGAAACGACCTCGCCCGACAAGAATAGAGGTCCTCTTGCCGAGCGTGAAAACCAGTTCCGTGACCTCGCATTTCGTGATACCTATGGTCCTCATTAGCCCTGATAATCCGGATCGATTACATGCAATTGAAGCTTACGTCGACAGCGGTGCCATCGGCAATTATGTGGATCATAAAATGGTTTTGAGGATGAATCTAACTCTTTGTCCCAAGGCTGTAAAGGACGTCATTACTACGGTGGATGGTACGGAGATAGCCTCCGGACCAGTAACGCATACCACTCAAGAGGTGACGCTAGTAAGTCAAGATGGACACCATGAGAAGATCGTGTTCGATGTGATCAAGGCCCCTCAGTTTCAGATTATTCTAGGAATACCTTGGTTAGAGAAACACAATCCTCTGATCGATTGGCGAGCAAGAACGGTCCAGTTTCCAGAATGTGTCTCTACTTGTCACCCTCCACCTGGTGTTGCACTGGCCGCAATTTCTTCAGAGACTCCCCAGTTACCTCTCGAATACCTAGAATACCAAGATGTTTTCCGGAAGGATCAGGCTAACTCTCTACCTCCTCATAGGTCTTATGACTGCCAGATAGACCTGATACCTGGATCTACTCCTCCTTGTAGTAGAATTTATGCCCTCACCGAGCCTGAGAACCTTCACCTTCGACAATACCTGGATCAATACCTGGCAAATGGGTTTATTCGTCCTTCCAAGTCCCCTGCTTCTTCAGCTTTGTTCTTCGTTCCAAAAAAGGAAGGAGACCTTAGAACTTGTATCGATTATCGCTCCCTGAACCAGATCACCGTTAAGAATAGATATCCGTTACCTTTGATCCCTGAACTCCTGGACCAAGTCAGAAAAGCATGCATATATACAAAGCTGGATCTTAGAGGAGCTTACCACTTGGTACGAGTAAAAGAGGGCGATGAATGGAAGACGGCCTTCCGCACCAAGTATGGGCTATTTGAATATCAGGTCATGCCCTTCGGACTTTGCAATGCCCCGGCCGCCTTTCAATATTTTATGAACGATGTCCTCAGAGAGCTCATAGATGTATGTGTTGTTGTTTACATTGACGACATCCTCGTTTATTCTTCATCGGAATCTGAACATCGGAAACACGTGAAAATGGTCCTCGAAAGATTGCGTCAACACAAACTTTTCGCTAAATTGGAAAAATGTGTTTTCAACGTGACTGAAGATGAATTCTTGGGATTCATATTATCACCTGGCGGAGTGCGTATGGATTCAAAGAAGGTCGATGCAGTTCTCAAATGGCCATCACCATCCTCCGTAAAAGGTGTGCAAAGCATGTTAGGCTTCGCTAACTTTTACCGCAGGTTTATCCCCGAATTCTCTCGAATAGTCCAGCCCATCACTGCCTTGTTAAAGAAAAACAAACGTTTTGAATGGTCTACCGAGGCGGAACAAGCTTTCCAGGATTTGAAGACTAAATTTATCTCTGCACCAATCTTAAAACACCCTCGCCCCGAACTCCCCTACATCGTGGAAACTGATGCTTCAAGCCTTGCCATGGGGGCAGTTCTATCACAAAAGGACCCGGTAACCAATCAGTTGCATCCCGTGGCATTTTGGTCCCGCAAATTCTCGCCTCCTGAAATCAATTACACGATTACTGACAAGGAACTTCTGGCTATCAAGTCTGCCTTTAAGGCTTGGCGGCATTATCTGCTGGGGGCCCGACACACCGTTACTGTGATTACGGATCACCGAAACCTGCAATATTTGAAGACCGCAAAAGCCCAATCCTCTAGACAACTCCGTTGGGCATTATTCTTTGCCGAGTTTGACTTCATAATTACCTATCGACCTGGTACAAAGAACGGTAAAGCCGATGCCCTTTCTCGGATGGGAGTGGAAGAACACTTGGTCAACCCTAAACCTGTACCAATCATTCCCGAACAAAGAATTCTGGGTGTAATCGCCACAGAATCCATAGAGGAAGTTAAGGATAAAGCCAGGCAACTTGTAACTCCAGCAGACATGCAGAATTGGCATCTGCAGGGAAAGGACTTTGCAGTAAAGGACAACTTATTGTATTTCCAAGAACGATTATACCTACCCAGCACAGATTTACAGAAAAAAGTAATCTCTTGTTATCACGACTCTTTAATGGAAGGTCATCCCGGTATAGCCAAGACCTCAGAAAAGATCAAGCGCTACTTCTGGTGGCCGTCTTGGAAAAAAGATATCAGAGACTTTATAATGTCCTGTGGAGTATGCGCCCAAAACAAGAGTCAAAAGGAAAGACCAGCAGGCCTCTTACGCCCTATTGACATCCCACCTCGCCCTTGGCATACGCTTTCTATGGACTTCATCACCGATCTACCTCCATGCTCCGGATACAATACGATTCTAGTAATCGTGGACTTATTCTCCAAGATGGCGCATTTCATTCCGCTCAAAGGCTTGCCAACAGCAGCAACTCTGGCCCGAGAATTTCTCGAAAACATCGTCCGACTGCACGGTTTTCCTTCGGTTCTAATTTCGGATCGAGGTAGTCAATTTATTTCTCATTTTTGGCGAAGTTGCTGTCGGTCAGCTCAAATTGATGTGAGACTATCGACCAGTCACCACCCTCAGACCGACGGACAAACCGAGAGGACCAATCAAACTCTGGAACAGTATTTACGCTGCATGCTGCAACAAACTGAAAAAACTTGGAAAGATATCCTTTGGATAGCCGAGTATGCCTACAATAACTCTGTCCATTTGGGAACTGGGAAAACCCCGTTTTTTCTTTTGTACGGCAGTCACCCTCGAACCTCGGAGTTGGATCCCCTCCAAGATCTTGAAACACCAGCAGTAGACTACCTGCATTCTACAATCACCCAAGCCTTTAGGGAAGCTGTTTCTCACCTTCAAAGGGCTAAAGAACAATACAAGAAAGGAGCAGATCAACATCGGAAGGAAGCCCCTCACTATCAAGTATGGGATCAAGTCTGGTTA
Source organism: Ambystoma mexicanum (assembly GCF_040938575.1). Taxonomy (NCBI): domain Eukaryota; kingdom Metazoa; phylum Chordata; class Amphibia; order Caudata; family Ambystomatidae; genus Ambystoma; species Ambystoma mexicanum. The sequence continues at coordinate 896,474,254 of NC_090937.1, read as the reverse complement.
TCCACCAAATATCTATCTCTAAAAGGGCCACGCACATTCAACCCAAGATACCTTGGTCCCTATTCCATCACTACCATAGTAAACCCAGTAGCGGTCAAGTTGGACTTGCCCCCGCACATGAAGATACATCCGGTCTTCCACGTCTCTCTATTAAAACCCGTGCAACCTCAAACCCGACTAACCAAATCTCCAAAACCTATCCTAGTGGATGGAGAACTCGAGTTTGAAGTCAAAAGCATTCTGGACTCCAAGATCTCCAAATCTAAACTATTCTACCTAATTGACTGGAAAGGCTATGGCCCCCAAGAGAGATCCTGGGAACCTGCTGAATATGTCCACGCTCCTCGCCTAATCAAAAGATTTCACCGAACATTTCCTGACAAGCCAAAACCCCCGGAGAAGCCCGGTTTGGGAGGGGCCTTGAGGGGGGGTACTGTCATGATCTCTGCTTCCAAAAGGTCAGGGTTTTCCCAACTCCCTTGGAAGCAGATCCATAACCCAGGTTCCAAGTGCCAACCAGTCCCAATTGGGACCTTTTGGACCCAGTCCTGGTGCCAGTGGCACCAGGCTCATAAATATGCCCAGTCCCAGCGCTGGAAGCGCCGGGCTCATAATGCTTGGGTGGACTTACCTTCAGCAGACCATGCTGCTTACTTGCCTGCCAGTTGAGCCTCTGATCCTCTTCTGTTTGGAACTACTTTTCCTGTTGGGTGGGGCTGGAGCCACTCCCTAGATTCAGAACACTGGAACTCTTCTGGAAGGCAGGAACTCTTTTCTTACCAGGAACTCTTTTCTTACTTAGGCGTGGCTGTGGAAGAAGACACCTAAGCACTACAGGAGGCTATTTAAACCACACCCGGTGGATGAATCTTGCTTTGCGTTATTCTGCAACCTCTGCAGCAGAACGCTCATCGTGTCTTCTGCATCCGGTCCTGGGCCTAAGGAAAAAGGCTTACCATCCTGAATCCAGTCTTCAGCAACACCTAGAAAGACAAGAAAGAACAGGTTAGCATTCCGGCATCTGAAAGGCAAAGGCTTACCATCCTGAATCCAGTCTTCAGCAACACCTATAAAGACAAGAAAGAACAGGTTAGCATTCCGGCATCTGAAAGGCAAAGGCTTACCTACTCTTCGTGCGCTCCGGAGGTCTTCACACTGCATTCCGGCATCTGAAAGACAAAAGTTTACCAACTCTTCGCACGCTCCGGAGGCCTTCGGCGCTGCATCCCGCATCTGAAAGACAAAACAAGGTGCGTTTAAAGACATTGGGGAACTTTAATACTCATGTGCCATTACTCCTTTCCACATCTAATCCAGTGGGTATTCCGGCACCCTGCAGCCGCTCCGAACTCGTACCTGCAAAATAAAAAGACAGTTAGAGCGCATAGTGAAGCAGGCAACAAGCGCTTACTTACGTGCTTCCAGGCGCTTCTATTCATCACACGGGCTCCATCTTCAACTCACTTCAGCCCGTCATCCGCCATCGCCGGAACCCTGCAAAACAAGAGACATCATTACTAAAGACTTTAAAGACATTTGAATGACTCGAAACTTACCGTTCGTGCAGTAAACGACGGACAGCAGTCCTCTGAAGTCAAGAGGCCTGCGCTACCTATCCAGTGAAGAAACTGGTTACAGCACCCTGCCCCGAGGCAGATGGAGAGCTCGGCATTCACTTACCTAAGGTGAGAGCATTAACCTTTGGGGGTCTACAGGAGAGGAGAAGAGGAAAGAGATAGGGACACCCCAATAACCCCAGTTCATTAACCCCATATTTTCTATCTGCAGACATCTTACTCTACACGTCAGGCATACAGTGCACAGAGGTCCAGCCCAAAGAGCCAACCGGGTGCTACACATCACCTTTGAAGATACGGTAGTCGCCCAGTCAAGACCGGCGCCTCTGCGAGAATCAGGTGAGCGTTACAATATCTTTGGGGACGTGAATATAGTACTTTGGTTTCTTAGGAGCTGGTCGACAAACAGGTACCTGACCATGGCCCAACTATCAGGGAAGCTAGCAATGCTTTTGTGCCTAGTGTCCTGTGGATGGGTCACGGACGTGAAACCCCTAAACGTAGACAACAATGCGTATGGACCAGAAGGGGTTACCTTCACTCTAATCAGAAGGACAAAAACATACTCTTCCTCGATCTGATACCTCTATCTGCATTCACAACTGAAACTGTGTGTAGAAGCGTGCATTTGAGAGTACAAGCTCAGAACGGCAGAGCTGCGGCTGAACGAAGTGTTCCAATTGCTGATTGAGCGTAGGAAGCCGTCCAGGGCAGTTGCAACAGTGACTATTGCCTGATGGGTGCAAGAAATCATGCAACAGGCATGCGTACACCTAACACAGTTCAGTGCGCATTCAGTGAGAGGGGCTGTGGCGTCCAAAGAGTTTGCAACAGGCACAGTCTTAGTAGACATTATGAAAGCAGCAGACTGGTTAAGTAACAGCTCATTTAAGACGTTATCTTCAAACCAGTAGCTTCAGTGGCAGGAGCGGTGATGCCGAGCTTTGAACAAACATAATGCTCACCTCCGGTCTTGACACAGAATGAAGATTACCCCGTCTAATTGCACAGGGAGCCTTGATTCTATTAGAGACATGGATGCGAGGATTACTATCCCACACAGCAATGCACTGCAATGTAAGAGCATACTGAAATAGTATTTTCAATGATTGTGGACGATTGACATTTATAAAGTGTGTTCCCCAATAAGGCAACTAGGGAATGCATTGCTCACCCTTAATTATGTTTTTCTGTGTTGTCAGGAGATGACCAAAAGAGCAGCTGAGCGAATGGCAGTAGCGGGCGAGGCAGAAAGAGTTGGCATATGAAGTTGGCAGGTGGGGCACCAGATGGTCATTGCTGCCCATAGCAAGATCAAGGTTAATTTCAAGTTCTGTTGACTTTTGAACGCCAGTTGCATTGGGTTCAGGATCAGTTCAGAGCATCCAAAGAAGAGGAGGAGCATGGAGACAGCAAGGGGCTTGATAGCCAGAGAGAGGAAGTGAGATGCACTACAGGGGAGACTGTGGAGTCAGGGAAATGTAGTTTAAAAGAAAAAGAAAGACAATAGGTGTTTTTAAAGCATGTTCTGTTGTATTTTGTTAAACTGCTGGAGAGCACAAGAAGTTGAAGTATAATGCTCACCCCTGTGTCTTTAATGAATCAAGACTCCCAGCTCAATTATCAGGTGTAATCTTCATTGGAAGAGATAACGTGTTTCCCTTTTGTTGCAAAATCAAGTACTGCACACTTTTTGTCATCTGGGGCTACTACATTATTCACATCCTGGAATATTACAATTATGTGGAAAGCTTCAAAGTCGCCCTCTGCAAACCCTTGCATGCCGTTTTGCATTGCTTTTCACATTATAAGTGCTAGACTACAAGTACCAGAATGCACCATGATAGAGCCTAAAAGTTAGGAATGACTGATAATTTTACACGCAAACGTGGACAATTTGAGATCACATTAAACTGTCCCAAAGCTTTCACTAAGTTCAAAAAGTAGGCAATGCCCAGAAGAGCCTTTGTGATGAACCCATCTGCTTGTAAGTCACCATTTGACATAGCATGCATCTTGTTATGTAAAGCGTGCATAACATTTCCACAACATACAATCTATATTAGCCGTTAAGCCAATATAAAACGTTTCAGAGGTTAGAGCACTCCTACACATGATGTTTGCCAGAGCTATTAATTAACTTCTGTCCATTACTCAAACACCACTGGAAACAAAATGCAGGGAAAAATGGCCCTCCAGATGGGTCTCAGAGGCAGGCAGCAGCTGGCATAAACCAGCATTGGCGATCCGAGCAGCTTGGGTTTTTACATAGGCCTTTGCCTGATATTGCAGTAATGATACTAACTGGCCATTAAGGGCAGCAGCTGCAAAATGTTGGGAGTACCTGGGAATATACCAGCAGGGCCTGTCTATCTAAACTGCTGCCTTTGTCAATGCTTGTTTTAAGACGACTACAGTGAATTACGCCTGTACCGCTTATATCAAGTGGCTGAAGGTACACTTATGTAAGGCATTTGTATTATTCCAGTAGAATATGTACAGCTCCAACAAAGCCATTGACACTTAGAAGAGTGTTTGTGCTTGAATTGCCTGACAGTTTTATTTCAAAGTTTGAAATCACTGCATGAAAAGAAGACTTCAAATAGATTTCATGAGATGAGTTTTGGCTGGGAGATGGGTGAGAACTGGGTGTGATGACCATAGGGATGAGCATGGCCAAGGGCAGTCAAAGGGTGGGTAAATGACCAAACAAAATCTTTAGGCGTTGCGGTCCACATCAGATCCCATCTCTCTCCTAGCTGTTCTCATTCAATATTATCTTCTTATGGGCGTGGAGTCACCTAAATGCCAACACTAAAAACTCCATATAAAGCTCCAACATAGCGATTTGCTCATCACAGGGACACCTTTGCAGAAGTCATCACAAAAACTTCAATAACTGCTTCAGGGCAAAATAATGCTCTTATCCCCATTTCTCCACAACAATGGGGCACTTGGTACCTTTGTCCCCATATACTTCACGTCAAAGGTTGTGTGGATTGAAAACGTCTGTGATCTTAACAATGGTTGCCATAACCCAAAAGGTTAGGCAATAAAGTCATCCAGTCCTGTTTTTGCTTGCGATTCTAGGACTTGAAGTCTTCACAAAATCCAAATGGGTGCTAAAACGCTACCCATACCAGAATCTAAAAGGAAAAAATGGGACTAGATGGCCTTGTCAATATGGCAACTGGAAATTTGAGAGCTCTGCGCGGTATCTGGTGATTCCATCAAAGACAATGCATCAAATGCAAAAGCATTGAATTCAAAAGCCTCAAAAAATTCATTTTTTGTAGGTAACGTTTTTTTTTATTATAATGGGTTTTAAGGGGTAATAAAATGGGGGTTTGGGGGCACCCCATTAAAAAATGGAGAAAAAATGCATTTTTTGATGCATTATTTCGAGGCTTTTGCATTTGATGCTTTTGCATTCAATGCTATCACTATAAAACCTCTGTGCATCTCATGCTGGGGTGCGGACTGCACGGAAATAAATACCTGATCAAATGCGACCAGTGTTCCGAGGTCACACATTTAGTAATACGATTTATCATGTTTATCTGGGATAGGGCATGCAGACAGTGCTTCATTGTGATCTGTTTAGGGCCATATTTCAGGTGATGTTATTTCCTGTGATGCCATCAGGTCAAATGTGACATGAAGTCATTTGTTACGATATCAATTTTAGAATTACTATTTTGAAACTTAAAACAACCCTACATCTTTTTGGTCAGTGAATGTTGGCAAGTATACAGCAAGATTGGCATGGTGATAGCAGTAGAGAAAGGACTAAGAGAATCTGTAGAAACTAATGCTTTGAGGGCAATCTGGGAGAAACAAAAACCAAAGGCATCAGGCATAGGAAATACGTGGGAAGGCGTGGAAGTCCTCTATGGAGGACTAGCAAAGAAGAGACAGGACATCATGGTACACGCATTGCTAAGCCATCACTAGAAAAGGTAGAAGAGCTCCAGAGGCAGAGCAAGCGAGATACATTTGTGTTGAGGAAACACATGCGTCAATCATGTAATACTTCCTATGCTTTATGCAACCCCATTGGCTGAGAGCTATGAGGGGTGTGCTCATTGATTGATGTGCAATGCACATTTGTTGCATAGGACTCCTGTCCGAAATATTAGAATAAAACTACAACCTGTGCTCTACCCATCAAATGCACACAGATCATACTCCAAATATCAGACACAGGGCCTCATTACACGGTAGGTGGTAAGGGTTTACCGGTACCGGTAAGGGCACTGGTACCGGTAAACCCTTACCACCTTACTACGAGGTCCTTTGCGGGACCCGACCTTAACGGCTGGTGTAGACCAGTCATTAAAGTTGGGACCCGCAAAGGGACCTTGGTTCTAATTATGGTACCGCAATTTGCGGTACCGTAATTAGCTCCTTCCCCATTCCCATTATGCCCTATGGGGCAAAAATGGGAATGGGGAAGGGCCATGGAGGAAGGGGGAATTACCGCCCTGCCAACCTTGGAATGGGGTGGTAATTTCCCTTTCCTCTATGGTGGTACCGGTATGGTTTACCACCTACCGTGTAATGAGGCCCACAGAAATATCCTGCACAGCACAACAGATGCATGTAGCACATTCCACTGCCGAAGTTAGATCACACTGCAATGAAGATATCACAAAATAAGTATCTGCTGATGGACTGCGTACAATTGATTCCTGCAGCCCTAAATTGGCTTTATGCCCGTTTTTAAAAGGCATTGCAATAAAGGGAAATGTGCATTCGGGGCTCAATAAGTTTTGTGCTAACTTTACATATGAGCTGCGGGCTGCTCTTGGATCTGTAGTTCGGGATAGGGAACAGATATAGAAAAGGAAGCAGCATGTTGACAAATATTGAAACATTGTAATATGGAAAAAAGAAAAGGCTATGAATTGAAGGGCCAATTCAGTAATATCATTTGACTATGGTGGCTGTGCATCCTGGACACAAATGCAATATTGTACTCATAGTTGTATACATTGTGGGACAATCACAAAAAGGTATTATGCATCATGCAGAAACAATATGAGAAAACAAAATTAAAGTTGTGCCTAAAGAAGACCTTCAAGATTTACCTGGAGCAATTTTCCTTGTACGTACATATTTGATAGAAACGTTGCTGTGCTGGAGCATCGCTTAATTAATTTAACAGGGAATAATGGCTAGGAATCCAACTCCATTCCTGCATTCCTTTTTAGTTATGGCTGAAAGTGATTAGTATCCCAGGTATTGGCACAGGAATGCAGAGCTCAATCCCTAGAAGAGGGCCCCTTTTTGCATCAAATTATTTAAAACCTGCTTGGAAGACACATTTCAGATATATAAAACAGTTTTTCTTTCCAAAAACAGACTCATTTGGATCTAGTTGTTCAGAGTGGACCATCAACAGACAATTAGCTTATCTGACTCTACAAGCACACTACGTAATAATGTTATATTTTAGTCATTGGCACATTCTCAAGTAGTAACTGTCAACCATGAATCTTACCCTTTAATCGGAGTCAAAATTATATGAGGTTATGGACTAGAAATTAGATGCACAAAACAGCTTGTTGGAGATCATTCTGCAAAGGAATTCACTGCAGCCTCCACAAAACAACCCTTGTTCAAATTCAGGTATGCCCATCATAATTGAATGCACCCAAACTAACAATCCAAGTTTGTGCAAAAACAAATTGGGCAATCGATTTTTATTCTGGATCATGCCACACTCTCAGTCCCAGAACTGCCCCCTTTGCCTTCAAAGAAAGAACCTGATGCGACAAAGAAGGTGACTCAAAAAAAGATTTTACTATATTTAACAAAGGGACAATTTAAAAGAAAATTGACAACAAAAAAGGAACCAAGGATAATCAAACTGAAAACCAAAATAGCAAGAATGTCAAGACTACTGCTTCGCATGAGCAGACTTCATCTAGACACTTTATTAACTCAATAACCAAGCCAAAGAATAATGCATTAAACACCAGCTCAGCTATCTGGAGGGAATACACAAAAATAGCACGTACAAAAACAATGAGAAAGGAAAACCACGATTTAAATACCTCAAAATGCTCATCTCAGGAACCACTGGATCTCTTATCACAAGAAATACAGTCAAAAGAGGTTAAAACAAAACCTGTCCGAAGTGAATTGAAACCCAAGAGAACACCACCTAAGCTTAACTCTAAGCAGAAGAAATCTTTGCAGATTGAACCACGATTTTCCACTCTTAAACAGCAAAGATCTCAGATAGCGAAATCAGTCGCTCAATGTTTTCATAAACCACAACACTTCCCATGCAATGATAATAGACAAATTGTAACTTCTAACTCAGTTCCTGAGTCACATTCAACCAACATTACAAAGTCTCAAGTGGCAAAATGCCAATTTAGGGAATCCAAAAATACCTATGTAATGGAAAAACCAAGTTCATCTCAAAAACAAATTCATCTGAAAAAACAAATATGTTCCTCCATAATATTATCATTTAATGCAGAGCACGCTCCCACCCAGCATATGACCTAAATAGAACATCCATAATGAATATTTTTAATGACGTCCAAAGTTGACTTCCTTCATGAACCTGATCTGTAACATTTGCTAGGCTATGGATCAAATCTATTTTTAAATGCAATTTGGCAAGCCAAACAAGCTCTCTATGACCTCAGATTCACCATCATTCATCAAACTAACATTACAGAGAACGTAATGTGAAACACAATCTTCAGAGCAATTAGGATTTTATAAAAAAACAATTTTCGTATTACAACCACGAGACATGCCGAAAACACAGTACCAAGATTTGAACAAGACATCATCTCGATGCAAAAACCATGTTATGCCCATCAATAAATGCATCTCATGAATACAGGAAAAAGTGTAATTACAAACTGACCTTGTCTGGAAATAACCCAACTAATAAACATCCAATACCAGCAGTATCATCTAGTTAGCTGGAACACACGCGACTATAGTCATCTTTTCTCTCAGTTAAACAACCTCAGTCAATATGACATAATTGCTCTACTAGAGACTTGGATGACAGAAACACCTACATGGAATGATTTCAATATACTGCTTGTACCTGCAATGACTTAAGTGAAAGGAAGGCGGATGTCTGGGTTGCTAATAGCAACCAAGGTATCTACGGGACGTGAGCTAATAAAGTGGGCAGAACCAAATAAATATTTCCAAATGGTAAAAATCATAATCCAAAAAAATGTTATTGCCCTCATAAACATCTATTGGAACCATTCCGCAATATTAACTGACCTCTTCTTCAAAGATCTTGAAGCCCTCTTGGACCTAATCATATTGGACACCACCATTACAATAACTTTTATAGTAGGTTATCTAAATATATACTGTTTACCACAATCAGATGAAATCCTTTCAGCTGCAGCCAAATGATTGACTCTCATAATGGCTAGCAGGCTAATGGTCATGTTAACTGGCTCCATGGAAAATGACATCCCTCCATCAAGTACATGGAAGAGACTCAATGAACATGCCATTATCGATTATGTCTACACGTATCAAGCCTTTTTTTCCAAACATCGACACCTTCAAAGTTCACGGTCACAAATTCACTGTTCACGACCAGCTAATAGCAAGTTGGTGATCGCAATGTCCTCCAATTTCTGAGAATGCTAATTCATACACCACCAAAGTTCTCGTAACAGGAGGTCGTAATCGGCTGTGCTGGAGCATTGACCGGCTAACAAAGTTAAATTAAGTCATTACATCTAAGTTGACTTCTCTATCCAACTCTGACCGGTACTATGTTGCTGCCTTGTAACTGTTTAGGGAAGTGCATTTAAGATAAAAAAAACAATATTCAAACACAAATATAGGTTCGACCAAGATTTTCAGATTCAGAAAAGAGCAATGCACAAAGCAATAAGATCTGTCGCAAAGCTACCATTAGAAGAATGACTAAATAAAATCAAACTAAACAAATCAAGACATGAAAACTGGCCAATAGGTGGTCAAGTCATAATGTACCAAAAGAATGGTGAAATAATACTATAAACCATAATTTCAAAAAGATCAAGGTATATTTGGCAGCTAATAAATCAAGTGACACATAACACCCAAGCTCCTCTTCAACTAAATGCAGTGTCTGATACAGAATGGATAACATACTTTACAAATCTTTATGCGGCAATTGTTCAAACTGTTTTTGAGCATGAAAAGGCACCAGGACCTGCAACATCACTAAAAATTGTTCTTGAGGATGTAAAATAGTATATCTCGAAATTAAGTCGCTCCAGATCCCCCGGACCAGAAGGACTAACTAATTTCACTTGCAAAGACTAATTAGATCAGTTGGCCATAATTCTGCATAAGATCTTTCTCGAAATAATTTCTACTAAAATGATACCTGCACATCATGGCTTAAATCCGTACTAGTAACTATATTCAAAAAGGGCAACAGACTTTTACCTTCCAATTATGGACCAACTGCATTACTGGACACTCCAGGCAAATTGTTTGCCTGCATAATCTTAAGAGATCTTAGCTTATGGATTCAAGATAATAACTTGCAAGACCCTCACCAAACTGGATTGATGCTAGGACTAGGAAAAGCTATTAACCTCATGATTATATCAGCAATACAATCTCAACTCATAACCTCCAAACAACCCATTGATATGGCCTATGTTGATTTTAAATCAGCTTTTGACTCTATTTCCAGAAATCAACTAATGTCTAAATTAAGGGATGCAGGTTGCCCGAGCATTCTTTTAGAATGTATATGTCAGCTGCACTCTAATACATCAATTCAAGTTAAACTCACGCAAGATGGATTATTATCTGAACCGATTTTCACCTATTGAGGCATCAAACAAGGCTGTGAGCTAGCCTCCACCCTATTCAACTTTTTCATAGGAGATGTGAGACAATCTATGGCAGAAGTAATCTCAGAGGCTCCACGCTTACGAACAACTTAAATAGCATGGATGGTCGATGCGGAAAGCCTCATCCTATTGTCACAAACCCCAAGAGGCCTACAAAATATAATCAAAGCCTTAGAGACCTATGCTGAGAAGAAGAATTTAGACATAAACTAAGAAAAGACCAACGTCCTATAATGTAATCTGACAAATACAAGAGTCAAGCACAAAATGAAATGGATCTTAAACAGCCAAGTACTTCAAATGGTCAATGAATATAAAAATCTTGGAATAATCATAAACAACAATATTGCTGACCAACCATACCATGGGACATTACACAACAAATTATCCACTGCAATTTCACGAGTGAGGCTAATTAATATCAAATATGGGAAATGATTGCTCTCATCTGTTATAACATTCTATATACAAAAAGTAGCCATTTTATATAGCACAGAAACCAAACCTCTCAAACACGAACCATATCGGACTGATGTTGAACGGCTCTTATGGAAGCAAGTATTATCCCTACCAAAGTCCTTGCCCATGGCTATCCTACAATTTGAACGTGGCTTTCCCTCCTTATTTACCATACCATGTATAATTGGAGAATTGTATCCTTGCACTGTAAATTTCTCTACCAAGCTTCAGCAAAAATAATTGTTGCTTCTCTAGCGAACTACATGAGAAGGTCAGACCATTCATTTCCATGAAACTGGAGAGAACAAGTTCAGGCACTACTAACAACAGCTGGCATTTCTGATGATCTCTTATTAAATAATCCAAACCAGGCAAAAAATAAGTTCCATCAACAAGCCCAAATACAAACTATTGAATCATGCAGATACTACAAATCATACAAATCAAATCCATTCATTGGAAAAACAACTACGCCAAATGGAAAAGTATCTCCTAAGATTTCCAAATCCAACCTACAGACAAGAATTCTTGCATATCTGCCTGAATCTTCATCGGATTACAGAAATCTTAGCGAGTCAGAAAAGAATTCCAGATGATCAAAACATCTGCAGATTCAATTGCGATAAACAACAACGTGAAACCATGTGAGATCTACTGGTAGAATGCTGAAATGTTATTATCCAATTAATTAAATATCTGCAACCCCATTTCAAAGACTACAGATCATTACATTTAGAACTTTTGGGGCAAAGGATCTTTCACTCTAATGTACACATGATTCAGATTGGTATCATAAAATTAATCTAATCTTTAAAACTTGATCAAGCAGAACTGGCAGAAGGGATCTTGCATGCACGTATGTATGACTGAATTGAGGTGGACTGGTACCAATTTGTGACTTGCTGAAATTTAGTTACAATTATTCTAATCTCCTCAATTACACTGCAACCGCCTGTTCATCTGTTAAATATGCATCTACATATGAAACTGACCGTCTTTTTTTGTTTTGTTTTGTTTTACTTTTCTTATATATTTCCTGCTCATATCACTAGTTTTAAGTTGCAAGATCATGTATACATTTATTATATTTGTATGTCTTTTCATTCCAGTTGCTGTAAGCTGAAAGATATGTACATATTTTATTTTTGAATCTGTTACTCTAAGACTCATTCAACTAAAACAATAAAAAAGAAAAACAAAAAGACAGAATGTGCTTTCATAGAAGGATGCTATTCTCAATTTACAAAAATTGATTCATATTAGGAGACAACTTTTTGCAGAAAGGTATGCTCTCCATCATGTGTGTACGAAGTTAAACTGCTATAATATTATATCTCTTATTCAATTGTAACAGTTCAAACAAGCAGCTTCATAACGTTTCTGAAACAATAAACTTCCAATCAACATGCATACACAATGTATGATTGTTTCAGAACACAGAACATGATGTGAGCATTTCTGTTTCTCATACAAGTCCCTCTTCAAAAAACTATAGAAACAACAAAAATGTGTAGTTTAACGAGTACTTGAAGATAAAAGCTGTCACCAAACATCTTGAATTTGGAGGAGATAAGCAATTCAAAATGGAACAAAAACCTGCTGTCACACATATGGCCACAGTATACTGTGTCAGCATTGATTGCACCTATGCCAATACATCTGCCATATACATTTGTGTTGAGCTTTTGCAATTATCTTTGAAAAACAACATCTTTATGTTTAATGTGATGTGTTACCAACAAGTAAAAGTCATTTCCATGGGTGTCAATTATGCACCACCCACAGTAAATGTATTCATGGGCCACTATGAGAAAACACATGCACTAAAAAGAACCCCACATATCAAACATATGAATGCCAAGCACTGATATATAAATGACATTATCATGATCTGGCAGGGTCCTGAGGATCCTTTGAAGCAACGTATTCAATAGCTCAGCACAAACATCTTTGGCATAGAACTACTCTATACAACAAACAAAATCATGAATGACTTTCTGTATATACATATCAATTGAAGCATGATAGATTACAATCACAAACATTTAAAAAACCCACAGAGGGCAATCCTACTCTTCACACAACCAGCTGTCACTGCAGGAGTGTCATTGACAAAATCATGATGGGAAAATGTGTATGAATATGTAGAAGTTGTAATAACACTAGCTACAAACTAGAATGCACACTGTTAACTTGGAGATTTCAGGACAGAGGATACACAAAGTCCATACTCAATGTGCTGAATCCAAAACTTCAACACTCAGCAGACACGATCTCTTGACACCTATTAAGGAAGGCCCAACATTTAGCTAATCCAAGACACCTACATTTAGATCAATGTTAAGTCCCTCCTTTCTGCCAAATCTTACTCAGAGAAGCACAACTTGGCTACTGAAATATGAAAATAGCAGCTTTTTCAAATGTGGAAACTGTTCTATGTGCCAGTTCGCTTTCAATTCTAAAAATATATTGATTATCCAACAAAGTATCTTCACCATCAGGGAATTCATCAATTGCCGTACCAAATATGTGATCTTTGTAAAAATGTGTATTTGCACGAAAATCTATTTGGTAGCACCATACGTCAGCTTCGAACCAGGATTCATGAACTCTCAAACATAATGGGGAGCCAAGGTGCTAAGCTCCCGCTTGTGTATCACTGGCAGAAATACCGTCAGCAAGATGACGAGAGAGATGTAAAATGTGCATGAGTGCAAGTATTTATGTGTGGAATCAAAGGAGGAGTCAGAGAGCTGAAACCTCAACAACTGGAAGCAAGATACATCTGCAAATTCCGTAATGTGTCTGATGTCCTTCCCAGTGACCATGAAATGAATGTATTTTTATTAAATCAGGTCCTATGTAATTATATGCATGCACACGAACCAGCATCTTCAATTCAAGGACACAGTAATAATGATCAGTTCTTTCTTTGTAACATTGAGGCAATTGGGTCATGTTATGCCTATTTATAGGGTTTACAATTGCATCTAACCTTTCAACAGGGGTGCTGCTCGGGGGTCTGGGTGGGTCTTTAGGTTGTAGCCCCAGATAGAAGCTCTGGGGATACAACTAAAAGGACAGCAGAGTTTCCCTGTTAGGCCTCATGGACTCCTTTCCTGGGGTATTGGGGGGAGGGAAGGTACACAAATAATCAAATCATTCATGTTTTGTATGGTTCAGACAGTTCATTGTGGGAGCACTAAGAAGAGGGGTAACATGCTGCTCTACCTGTGGATTTTGGGCATTTTGGAAATGCATGTTACGAATGTGTTGTAGCAAGATATTCATTCCATATGTGAACTTCACATAAGTGGTTTACTTGTTTTACCTGTTCTTTTGAAGAGGGCAAAAGTGCCATCCTGAAACCTTGCAAAACACAAAATACGTTGTCAAACTATGCTAAGTGAGCTAATAATTGCTCACTGCTTGTTTGCTTTTTAATGAAAGAAGAATGCTGCACTTCCCCCTTCGTGCCTCCTTCGAGTAAGAGTGGCAGGAAGGGACACACTTGCCAAGCATGCATGCCCTGCTTGGCACTGAAAGATTGCAGCCCTGAGACTTACACTGACCTATTTTAAAATGATGACCTGAGCACTACGGTTGTTGTTGGGGATGGTTGTTAGTGGTTTCCACAAAAACAGGTTTGATTGTGTTGGACATGAGGAGGAAGGTTGGGGGAGGGCAGGGTCTGTTTCTGCTCTTCCGGTCGTCTTCTGTGACTTGCTCTTATGTGTTTGTGTTTGGGCATCTGGCAGGCTAATGTTGGTAGTGCCATCCCAGCACATTTGCAGGGATGCACAAACTTACCAACTATATGTGTGGACTGGCCAGGGTTTTTTTGTTAGTGTGATTTCACTTTCCCAGCGCACCCAGAGTCTGCAACTAAAGCAGGGTATGCAGCTCTGCTGTCACTTGAAAAGGTGGCACTTTATCCGGCATACGTGCACGTGTTTATAGCCCGAATTATAGTATGATGAGCGTGGAAGAGACGGAATCCCCTATCTCGTGCTGCCTCTTAGTAATCAGTGTAATATTAGTGTGCTTTGTGGTGCTGTGCTATGCTGTTTCGTGGTGTGGTTTTGTCTAATGTTATGGTGTTTCATCACTTGCTATGGTGTGTTGGGCTAAAACAATTATGTAGCACTAACAACCCACTTGCGCCAACAAACATAATATAATTGGAGGCTTCCCGAGTTGGTGCTGTGATGTGTAGGTGTGAGGAGCAAAAAGAAGTCCGAATATTTGGAAGACATCTACTTTGCTTTCTGCAGTTTACAGTAATGCCAGGGCAGTGATCAGAAAACGTCCACTCTTTCTGTCACAGTGTCGCCACATTGCAGATGTGTGCCGCTGACAGTTACATGCGCACATCACAGTGCCGCCTCCTTCGTGTGTGACGAGTGGCTCCCACATTTGCAAATACTTGCATTTGAGTGATAGCACCCCTGTGCCCCACATTGTTTTAAGCCTGTTATGTTCTTTTAGATGAAGGGGCTTCTGAGGGACATGCACATGTGAGGTTCAGTGCCAGCTATTCCCACCCAGGATTGGTTTTCACAACTGTGGAAAAAACAGGCAGCACTTTGTTCACACTTAATGTGAGAGCCTTACCCTGACACCTGGCTGGTCTGTCCTGAGTATGTCCACAGATGGTGAACCAAGGAAATTTTGAAGGTTGCACTAACGTTGCGAATTTGACTGGGGAAGACAGACCTTTGTATGTAGGAGAACCTGTCTACTCTGTTTGCGATAATGTAGCATTTCCATGGTTACCCAGGGATTGGCAGGGAACTTGGTATTTAGGCATCCTGTTACCCGGGGTATTCATAGCCAGTACTGTAGAGGTTTCAAAGGCTCGTCCACGATGGGACGAGAATGGTGACACTCCAACACAAGTTCTGGGAGACGTAGCGAAATCCTTCGTGCCATTTTGGGGACAAATAGCAAACTCTGAAGACATCAGGAGACTAGCGAGAGTACTGGAGAGAACCATCAACCGGACCACGGACATACTCTATAATATGACATTAGAACAGAAAGCAATAAGATTAGTAGCACTTCAGAACCGAATGGCATTAGATGTCAATCTGGCTGAGCGTGTTGGAGTGTGTAAATTGGTGGGGTCAGCTTGCTGTGTTTTCGTGCCAGATTCCTCCCCAACTATCTTCAAGGCAATACAGAATCTGCACGTCCTTAGTTCAGAAGTGCATGTTCCCGAGGGAAACTGGGATGTTAGCGCTTGGTTCTGGGACTTCTTGTGATCTCGGGGTTGGAAGGTGCTTTCGGTCTTGCTGATAATTTTGGGAATTCTGTTGTTCCTTTGTTGCTGTATACAGTGTTTACCTAGTATATGTTTGATGCTTGGGGGATGTTGCGCACAAGCGATAGGTACAATAGGACACAAGGTTTACGCCCCAGATAAGAGTTCCAAACAGTATGTGCTGGAAGAGATTTTGATAGACAATCTAATGGCAATAGATATTTCTGACAGTGATTCAGGGTTTATGGATATTGAGACGTGGAGTTGTTCGTAAAGTGACCAGAAGTATTTTAGTGCTTGGCATAGGCCAAAAGGAGGGTTTGTCAAACGGGAAATTATATCGTGCCTCCTATTTGTAAAGAATATATGTATATTGGCCTACGCCAAGCTGCTTATAAGCCACTTGCGATGAAATCTGCGTTGCAAGGTCTTGACCTTGGATCAGAGTAAGCCAACATTTTAGGTCTATCCAACATTTTAGGTTCTCCCTCTAAGAGTCACCCTGTGTTCTAAGATAGAGGACAATGTCATTCTGAATGTAACATGGCTGTCTTGACCTCTGTGTATAAGCTAATGTATAACTTGCCTGCAGGTTACATGTTGGGGTCATCAACTGAGACCTTGTCCTTCGCTGACCTGTGTGTAGAGGATTACTTGCACCAACAAAACTAATCCACGAGCATATGTTAGAGACAATGTATTCAAATACCGAATTGTGTACATTGTATAAAACTGTTTGAGAAGGTTTAACATGAAATCCTAAGATATACTGTTACCATTGAGGCTTGTTAGTGAATATATTAAAGGGAAACCCTAAATGTACAGATGGACGAACTCGGCACGAACCCTAGATCCGTAATGTATTAACTTATATTAACTTATATTAACGTGGAAATGGGTTGAACATCATGATTTCGAGTGTATAACGAGTGTGACTATTCTAATCTATAGTCCCACTCACTGAGCACACCGAACCGAGCAGAAGTTCGCTGTGTTGTACTGAGGGCCGATAGCTATCTGTTGCTTTGACCTTTGAAACTGTTCAGTATAAAATAAAGATCTTTTGTATGTTCCTTGTAACCCGCGTTTGGTGTATTTCCTTTTGGGGTACTCAGCCTCGATATCTTCTTTTTGTTTTCACAGTATGGCTAATATGCGGCTGCTTAAATAAAATATTTCAATCCACAGCAAATCTCACGCTGTCTTGTCCAAAGGCTTTTCTTTGTCCTATATAACCTCATAAAGTATTACCTAGCACTATTGAATACATGTTCACACTTTGGAGTGTCAGAATTGCTACATGTTAGCGCAGTACTTCCAAATGACAGAGTATAAACAATATAGCATGCCAAATTAAAGCTTGAAAACACCATACAGCGGCTCTGTTCAAATGATATAGTTATTTGACGTCTAAACTTGCCATGGACTCTAGCCCTGGATCTTTTACAAACCCAGCAATGCCCCTGTGCAGCAGTTATATTAATCCACTTAATTAAATTACTTGGATTGTGAATTGACGGGATTGGAACCTTTAATGTTCAGATTACTCATACAAGTCAACAGCAAATCAATAAACCCATAATGGAAATACCATTTTCCAATAGTGGGTTTGTAAACCGTTGCTCCAGCTCCATGGTTTTCGTCTACAAAACACAGGGGAGACTAGAGAGATCTCATTGCACATTAAAATGATTGAGAGCTTTTCCTCAGTTCACCCCCATTAAACCACAAGATTAAAATCTGTCTTTCCTGCACATGAAGGGATGATTTTCTATTTGCAACTCTTTTCTGTATGCCATAAAAGTGACAGCAGGCTTTGTTTAATGATCCTTTTAAAGGATTAGCATGACCTGCCTGAGTGGTTCCAGGCACTGTCAAATCAGTACATAATGTCCTTTGTAAAGGAAACTATTTGGCTGAACCTGAATAGCAAATTTTGAGCAAGAATTTGGCCTAATACTAAGCTGAATTTCCAAAAATCCCTACTTAAAAAAGCCAAACAATCTTTTCTTCCCCTAATCCTACCCTCACAAAATCCAGAAAATATATTTAACCCTTTGTAGTTGTCCACTTAATGTTTGTTTTTGTCACCCCCATGACTTCCTTCTTGCTGTTGTGATGATTTGTCAATAGTGTAGTGTTCTGTACGGCGCACTAACTTGTGCCTTGTGCCCCTCCTTGTTCCTTGACCCTTCAATGTGGTTTTAATTTCTCATTTTTCTTGTTTCTCTTTCTTGAGGGGTGGGGGTGGTGCACATGCAAGGCTGTGAAAAGAAGAAGGAGGGGACAAGTGGAGAAGTGGAATTTCTCTTTGAAGTATGAGGAGGAGTATTCCTGCATGATTGATGAGTACTGGGAAACTGTACTGCTTTCTGGCACATGTCAAGCAGATATGCCAATTGTTTTAGTTGGCAAAGGAGGCTGAGGAATTTGTGGTAGCTTCAGAAGAAGGTTTGGAGAGGATTCAGAACCATTGTAGGTGGCCTTGATTAGAGAGGTAGCGGAAGCAGGTCCTCTGGTGAAGGCTAACAAACAGGCAATGAAGGCAGAGCATCTGATGGAAACTTTCATGGAAGGATAACTTGCGGTGGGGCACAAAGGCATTCAGGTGGAATAGCAGGACATGTTTCTTATGTAGGAGAGTGGGACAGTTGCAGCACGCACCCAGGAGGAGCAGTATAATGGATGGATCTTGTCTGGGAGAATATGGTCTCCGCCCATGATAGTGAGAGTGCTGAGGAGGGGACAGACCTTGTGGAGTAGCATCAGGCCTATGAGGAGATTCACATTCAGGATTAGTTTGTGGAAGTACCAAATAAGGTTATGGGTCAGACTGAGGGGAGGGAGGAAGTGCAGTTGGATGAGAATGTGGTTTTGGAAAAGAGGTGAAGTTGGAAATGCAGGCACAGAAATTGTTTGGAATGGCTTGTGAAGACATCTGCCTCACACCACCCATATGCCCCTGGGTGTGGAAGTATGAGTCATAAGGGAAGACGACCAACAGGCTCTGGGGGTAGCAGGGTGGAGGATTGTGGAATGACATTGAGGCAAT
This sequence comes from Ambystoma mexicanum, assembly GCF_040938575.1. Lineage (NCBI taxonomy): Eukaryota > Metazoa > Chordata > Amphibia > Caudata > Ambystomatidae > Ambystoma > Ambystoma mexicanum. Next base: position 896,455,045 of record NC_090937.1, on the reverse strand, counting down.
ACAGAGATGCAAGGGCCATGCCCTGGCAATGCCTGCCATGTGAAACCACATGTACTCGTGGTATGAAAAAAGTATTGTTCAAATGTGTCTCCCACCTCTACTCATTCCAGTAGTTACCCAGTTGCAAAACTATTCCAACCACTGTTAGTGTGAATGCTGGTGATTGTACATGCCATGGTCAGGGACCAGAATTGTATCATGGGGTGCACTGTGTCAAGAAGCAGTAAAAATCCCCTTACACAACCATTTTCTCAATCAGTGCTAGTGGCATTGACAACTAAAGCCAGAAGCATGAAATAGTTGCCAACAATGCCCCAGTAAGGTGTTCGTTGTGTTACACCACTGGCACCACCCAGATTTGTGCAGAATCCTTGGGAACACATTATTAGGCCTACTGGCACCCATTGCTTATATTGCTGTATGCCAGTATGTATGCTGCATGCCTCAAAGCCAGGCAGAAAGATTTATTGTTAGTTTCAGAGCACATGGAAAAGCATATGCAGCTGTTCAGTCATAATCCCACAGCTGGTAGCTTCACCCCATTGGCTCTTTAGCAAAGCAAGTTTTGTGTGACAGAATAGTGCTGAACCTGAAGCAAGACTGTCGAGAAAGTTAGGTCTCTGTACTTCATTGCACGAGAGAATACTACCTCTGAGCACCTGTAAGGATTACTATTGGACAACAACGTTGTTGTGGGTCTTTCTTTTGAGTGAATCTTTGTATTAATACTTATCACCCTTGTATGCATGACAAGTGATTGCACTTGCAACAACTGGGTTTCATTACGAGTCTGGCGTTAGCCGTACCGGAAAAACCGGCAGGCTGCCGCCAGATGTGTGCATTTTTCCGCCGGCACCTGGCAACATGGAAACACCAGGGGATTACGACCCCGGTGTTCCTGGAAGTCAGGCGCCGAAAAAATGCAAATCTCCATTCCCATCTGAGTCTCAAACGACTCAATGGGAATGGGGATGACAGAAGCACTGGCTCTGTTAGTAACGGTGCTGGTGCTTCCTGGAAAGCCTGCGGGTGGGTGCTGTCCAGTCCACCAGGTCATGACTGGTGGGTGGGTCGGCAGCCGCCCATAGCCTTGGAGTGTGCCGGTCCAGTAACAATGGTGCATGTAGGCTTAACGGCAATGTTGTTACCGGACTGGCTCACTCGTAATGAGGCTGTCTGTTATACGAATAAATAGAAACACATCAATAAAGCTTAAACTCAGTTCCTAATATTAGCAATATTATGCAGTTGAGTAGCTACTCAGCACCCTACTCTCACTTCTAAAATGTTAAAAATCCCAACAACCAATCAAACATGTGTGTGTAGCTAGTGTGGCACAGTAGAACTTCAAAACATACTCATAATTGTGGATTTGCAAGCCAAAGTGAGAGGTGATGTTATACCTTCCAACCTCTGGATAACCAGTAAGGTGGAAACAGTTAAAAAGTCTGTCAACAACCCATGGTTTACACGGGCAGTTAATTAAAAACAAACTAAAAGTGACCTACAGGTATTTTCCAACAAATACAATGGCCCTCATCACAAGGTTGGCGCTAAAACTCTGGCCGTACCGGCATGGCGGCAATAACATGTCCGGCTTAGCACCAACCCGCAAATAGCAGATGATCAAGAGTGCGCGGGGGCGCGCATCCCTGAATGCCGGTTACAGCCGTACCGGCATGCCGGTAACGACCCCCAAACCCCCAGACAGCAGCATCGACCAATACGCACATAACGGCTCCGCCCTTGGCAACCCCTAAATACCGTTACCGTTATTAACAAATAACGGGTGCGTTAATACCGGAACCCGGAAGTAACGTCATTGCGCCAGAACGGGAAATGCCATGGCGGCCATCATTAAAAACACAATCCATTGCACACCTCCACCTACAGGACCCTCTACACCCCAACTCACAGGCCACCACGGACAACATGTCGAAGACCACCCGGAGAGGCACGGCCCGCCTGCGCAAACCACGTTTTACAGACGATGAGCTCCACATGTTGGCCGACACCCTTGTGTCAAATGCTGAAGTGGTGTTCTGCAACAACCTCAGGCGTCCAGCCCAGCTCAAGAAAAAGTCCATCTGGGAAGACTTTGCCCAGAAAGTTAGCGTGCCCAAGGCTATCCTTACAAGCTGCACCGATAGGCTGCCCTGCCCATTTTTCTTCCCATTGGCTGCCGGGAGGCAGAGCCGGCCCACAACAACCAAGGCCCACTGCTACGTGGCCAGCACCACCTGGTCGCCTTTCTGAACCAGTCACCTCGCCACTGCATAGGAGCAGTAGCTCCTTGGACCAGCCTCTGCCCCTGCAGGAGCAGCGGGCACCTTCCAGCAAGTCGACCCGACTTTCGGCACAATTAAGGTAAGCACTAGACTGTATCGCCTTTACCGAGGTCTGTGCACCTCAACATGGCATCCGCATCCATATTTGATCTGCATTTTATTTAAACCAAAAATTAGGCCAAAACGCTGCACAAATTCCACAGAACCGCCTGAAATGGTGCTCCTGCACCAGAATCGCCATTTAAGTACACGAGGTACTTGATTTTAAAGATGGCCGACCGTCTTTACAACGTCTGACCAGCCTGCCCAAGGCTATCCTTACAAGCTGCACCGATAGGCTGCCCTGCCTATTTCCTTCCCCATTGGCTGCTGGCAGGCAGAGCCGGCCCACAACAACCAAGACCCACTGCTATAAGGTCAGCACCTGTTTGGTTCCTATTTGTGCCTGTGTCTGCCGTCTGCCAGGCCCCTGTCTGTCACATACCAGGTAACCTACAAACCTGCAACCATGACTTTGCCTAGTAGCATCACAACTGCATCTAACCTACTGAGTTTGCCTTTTGGCAATACTAACTATTGCCTTTATAACTAGATAAATTGACTTTGGACTGCCTCTCAGCAACTGCATCTAAACTGTTTTAAACCTGTCTGTCCACTGCCTCTTTACTGCATATCTATCACCTGTAGCACTGATTGCTAAAATTCGAATTTAGGTGACCCATTACCTGTGCATCCTGCTAGCACCTATGCTTGATGTTGTGACTGCATTAGTGCATTACCTGCCTGCGCTGGATTATTGAACTTAGCCTATGTGTCCATTGTGACTGCACTAGTGCATTACCTGCCTGCGCTGGACTATTGAACTTAGCCTATGTGTCCATTGTGATTGCATTAGTGCATTGTCTGCCTGCGTTGGATTATTGAATTTAACTCATGTGCCTAAATAGTTTATTGAACTCTATCTCTGCCCACTCAGCCCCTACCAATATAATGCTGGCTCTCCATACCACTATCATGTTCCCTTTTTTCATAGTTCCTAATGCTACACCATGCACAAGAGGACAATTAATTAAGGTGGGCGAAGGACTATCCAGATTAGGTTGTCAACGTCACTTCCCAATCCCCTGCCCCACCCCCTTCCTCCCCAAACACCCCCCCTCCCCATACCATCTTCTCACTCCCACATTACACCTACCACCATCAAGAATGCAGCAACCTCAGACATCCGTGCCTCAGTCCCAACCTGCCCACATACAAACACACCAAACCTACTAATATTAACGATAGGACCACACCCATCCTGGGTACTGAAAGACTCAAAAGACTCATGTCTAGAACTAAAATGTCCCTATTAGCTACTTCACTCACCACCATACCCAACACACTGACCATACTAAACACCACGCCCATTAATTTCCAACATAAAAGCCTCCATAACGCACCTCCCAAACAACAAATCAAGAACAAAACCACTGATCTTTCCCCCATATTAGGTAACACACCACCCTCTGCCCCCACCTCCACCCTCAAAAGTGCACTCATCAATGCCCGTTCACTAGGTGCCCATGCAATAGATATCCATGACCTTATCGAGGACCAACATCTTGATATGCTGGTAGTCACTGAAACCTGGCTTCACCAAGCGGCAGGACCACTACTAGCCCTTGCCATTCCCCCGGGATTCAGCATCTTTAGAACAGATAGGACAAACACCCAAGGAGGCGGAGTTGCCATAATAGCCAACACCACCCTGGAAATTAGAGACTGCCCAATAGAACAGATACAAGGTTATAAACTCCTACTAGTGAAGTATACTTCCAACCCCAAAACCACTACCAACTTCCTGGTGGTGTACAGATCACCCAATAAAAATACACACCCTGATTTGGACATCCCGCTACTCCTAACTCCCCTCACCAAGCCTAAAACTAAATGCATAGTCCTCAGTGACTTTAACCTAGGATACAATGACCCCCTAGACTCTGAAGCATCTACATTCTATACAGCTATGTCAGAAATGAACTTTGTACAACTGATAGACAAACCCACCCATTCAAAAGGAAGAACCCTGGACTGGCTTCTCACGCTTAACTCTCAAGTCACCATTGACTCCATCCACCCAGTCAAATGGTCAGATCACCATGTAATTAACTTCACTATAGACAATTCTAGTACAGATCACATCACTCCCAAAAAACCAGAAACCTTTGAAACTAGAAATATCAAAAAGCTCTCATCTGACAAACTTACTCCAGCCCTGAGTGCTGCTCTTGCCCATATGGTTCTAGGCACCAACAACCCTTCCTATCTAGCAGAAGAATACCAACAATGCCTCACTCAAACTATTGACTTACTTGCTCCCATCACCACCAAAACTTGCAGACCTGACAAACGATCCTGTTTTTGGTTTAATGAGGAACTTGTAGCCTTAAAACGCACAAAAAGATCATTTGAACACCTCCATAAGAAAAACAATACCCCAGAATCGGCATTAGCCTTTGCTGAAGCCAACAAAACATATACATCAGCAATAATCACCCAAAAAGCCAATGCCTTTAACCTCCGTATTACTAATGCGTCCTCAGACAGCAAAGAACTGTTTACCATCCTTAGAGAGCTTGAAAACCCTTGTCAAACCTCAGCACCTACTAACTCTAGTAAAGACTGGTGCACCACTATACAAAACGCCCTCTCATCTAAAATCCTCCTACTGCAAAATAAAATCGATAGTAAAAAAACTCACCTAGCTGACAAAACTCCACCCACCATATCAATCACCACATCAAATACCACTACTGGCCCCCCATTTCAATTCACACCAGTGTCTAACAAAGAAGTATTTGACACCATAACGAAACTCAAAGCCTCCAACTGTAAAGAAGACCAATCCCCTTCCCACCTAATGAAACTCTGCGCCCCCACCCTTACACCCATCATCACCAAATTCATCAATGCCTCTTTCCTCACAAACACAGTCCCCACCAGTATCAAAAAAGCGTGGGTGACACCACTTCTAAAAAAAACATCCCTGGACCCGTCAATACCCACCAACTACCGACCTATTACAACAGTCCCATTTCTCCTAAAAATAATTGATAAAATAGCCTACTGTCAAATTCAAAACCATTTGGAACACCATCAACTATTAGGAGACCGTCAGTCAGGATTCCGTCCGAACCATAGCACAGAGACAGCCCTCCTTGATCTGAAGATCCAAATGGATACCACTATATAAGTAGGTAAACTCTCTCTACTGATACTCCTGGACCTCTCAGAGGCCTTTGATCTGGTTGACCACGATAAACTCTGTAACACTCTAGCAAAGAACTTCAACCTAGCTCAGAATGCCACCAACTGGATCAAATCATTCTTGGCAGATAGGACCTCCAGAGTATCCATCGGCAAAGAATCAGCAGATCCGGTGCCTGTCCCTGCAGGTGTGCCGCAAGGCTCCTGCCTATCCCCCACTCTGTATAATGCCTACACCAAGCTATTATTCGCAGCTTTGGATGCCATGGGTGTCATCTATACTAACTTCACCGATGACACGCAAATCCTCATTCCTCTCTCAGGCAATCACGAACATGACTCTCTCCTGGTTAACCAAATCTACTCACTCATTCAAAACTGGATGGCTAATAATAGCCTTTGTCTCAACAACGACACAACCGAGCTCCTCGTACTAGGCTCCTCCAGCAAAATCAATACTCTTGAGCCCGCTTTCAAATCATTCACCATCGATGGCACCATAAGCCCTGTTCTTAAACAAGTCAAGACCCTTGGCGTCTACTTAGATGCAACACTATCCATGTCTAAACAAGTAAACACATTAGCCTCATCCACCTCCTACACATCCAAACTCATCTCCCTTAGCCGCAAATTCCTCTCAGCCAATAACTGCGTTACTCTAGCCAGAGCACTCATACTGTCTAAGCTAAACTATTGTAATATTCTCTTCCTTGGCACCTCCAAAGCCAACATAGCCAAACTTCAACTCATGCAGAACAAAGCCCTCAGAGCAGCACTAGGCATCAAACAATCTGAACATATCTCTAACACCAGAAGAGACCACCACTGGCTCGCCATCCAAGCTAGAATTATATTTAAAACCCTGAGCATCACTCACAAATGCAGGGCTAACAAAGCACCCAAATACCTCAACAACACAGTCATGAACAAGCCCCAGACTAGACTCCTCAGGTCCAATAAAAACGCATACCTTGAAACCCCCAGATACAAAAGAGAGAAAGCAGGGGGTAGTAGCTTCAAAACACTGGCCCCCAGACATTGGAACGCTCTATCCACCCACATTTTGAACGAAACTTCCTTCCCAAAATTCAAAAGCTTTTTGAAGACTCGGCTTTTCAACAAGTACTAACTGAACCAGAGCACTAATCTGCTCCAATTAACTATACATATCTGACTATTTTGTATATTGCTGTATAATAATCTGACTATTTTGTATATTGTTGTATATTACTGACTGTTATTCCTTTTTACTTCTGTGTTCACTCTAAGATTGCATTCTCCCATTGTCTGTAACTACGCCGTCTGGGCGTATAACAAATGTAATAAAATAAAAAATAAGAAATAAAAGTGCAGTCTGCACCACCGCACGCACAGTGCTTGATTGTAAAAAACATTGGGACGACCTCAGGCTGAGAGTCCGGCACATATTGTCAGCTAATCAGAGCCAGGGGCTGGCAGCAGGAGGAGGACCACACTCCCCACTGAAATTGGCCAGATGGGAGGAGACCTGCAGCTCCATCATAGACGTGGAGTCCATCGAAGGAGTCGGTGAAGCAGAGTTTGGCGTGCCAACATCGGCAGATGAAGGTGAGTGTCCCTACTGAAACAGTAAAAATAATCATAATCATCCTCCCCCAAATGTGGCTGCTACACCAGTCAACAAATGGGCCATCATGCACACCTACACATATCCATGTACACATTCTGGGTCTACCACCATCCCATCCCAATGCATGTTGCGGTCATACACAAATACACCCACAAGATACATTTCATGGGCATGTGCCACCCAGGACGACCCTCCCAAAACACATCAATGTCCAACTGCACCCAACAATGCGTACATGTGGACTACGCTATCAAAATCCACTCTTCAACATTGCATGTACACAGTCCCCTACAAAGCCACAAATGCAACTGATCAGATGGCGCCACATTTACAATGACTAATGCATGCACAATGCAAGCAGAACAATCACTGATATCCTGCCACTCTCTGTCCCCCACAGGTACGGATGCTGACAGTGACGAAGCGCAAGGGAGTGCACAATGCACAACACCAGCCAAAAGGCCTGGGAAGCAATCTGATGGCACAGATCCATCAACCTCAAGTGGACCAAGGATGCGCCATGTGGGAAGCGGGCCAAGAACCGGTGCAAAAACAGCACCACAGACAAGCACACAGGATGAGCTGACACCTGCACCTGCATCCGTGGTGACAACATCCACACTGGCTGAGGACACAGCAGGCATGGAGGATGGCACACATTCTGCTGCTGCCAGCACAATTGGGGAGATGGCTGCATCGGCAGATCATAGTGTTGATGAGGTAGCTGAGCCGGACAATGAGGGCGATGCAGGACTTGTCCACTCAGAGCCTGTAGTGCACACACCAAGCCCACAGGCCACCCCACAGGACACACCTCAGAGGGCCTCATCCGACCAGGGCAGCCATGGACAGTGATCTCCGGCCATGCACAGCCCCATGATCTATGCTGTGCCACCACATCACCAACCGACCACAACCCACACTGCCATACGGGACCTTGAGGGACGTCTCTCCAGGATGGAGGCCCGGCAGGAGGTGATGCAAGGCTATGTGCAGCAGTACCTTGCTGAAGGAGAGAAAACACGACATATTATCCAGGACAGCACTGCGGCCGTTATCCAGGCCATTAACTCAAGTGCACAGCAAGTGCGTGATGGCTTCAATGCCTTGGGTCAGATCCTCACCAGGATTGCTGACAGCATGGACCAACAGCAAACCCTGCCCCTTGGATCACAACCATCTGGGTCATCCGCATCATCCACGCCAGCGAGCTCGAGGCAGACCAGCCCCGTGTGCATGTCTCTGCAGAGTTCGCGCCACTCAGAGATCCAACCCCCACCTCCGAAGGGGGCTCAACAGTAGCAGGGCCACCCTGCATAAACCCTTTGGGCATACATCCAGACACATGTCGTGCCATTGTTGACTTTGTGTGTTAGGGGGTGGGGTGGAGGCTGGTGGTGGGTGTAGTGTGTAGTACTGGGGTGTTTGGGGGCATGGGAGTGGGGTGGGGGAGGTGGAAGGGTGGTGGGGGCGTGGATTGTTGAATCATGTTGTACTTAATTTCTCACGAATACACAAGTTGTGTAACAAACATCACATGAGTGGACATTGCTGATTTTTTGTATGTCAATGTATTGCTTCATGGTGATTCGTGCACATGTGCTCACACAACCAGTGCCCACAGTACACAACACATGGCACCCTCTGCATTAAAGTACATCAGAATGATTGGTCTATGACCATTTTGCGCACTGCGCGACCCTCACGAGTTTCGCGTCCTGGCCTATGTCCTACTTCTACTCCTTCCTCTCCTTCTACTTCACCAGATGGTGGCAGCTCCACGTCAGGTGGCAGGGGTATGTTCTGCCGGATGCACATGTTATGTAGCATTGCACATGCCGTGATGATCTTGCCCACCTTCTCAGGCCTGTATATGAGTGCCCATCCCGACCTGCTGATGCAGCGAAACCGTGCCTACAAAAGGCCAAACGTCTGCTCAATGACCACACGTGTATGTGTATGTGCACGATTGAAGTCCTCCTCATGCCTGTTCTGTGGGTTCTTGACAGGGGTGAGTAGCCACAGCTTCAAAGGATATCCAGCATCACCTACATGGGAGCAGAAGGAGGTATGTGTGAGGATGAGGCTCAGTTGACAGGTGTGCTCAGCCTGTACATCATTCAAGTTCATATGCACTATCTCGTCATTGGCATCCACATCCACATGACTGTCAGCCCTGTACAGTACATGCCAATCCATAGAGGGAGCCTTGTGTGACATACACGACCTATGGTCCTATGATTTTAAAGCACCAGGCCACCCAATGTATGTCTTGGCTAGGGGCATTTTGCATGCAAATGTGAGTGCTGTGTGTCGGCGGATGACTTAAGAAACTTCCATTCCCCCCAATCCATCTGCCCCCATGGCCCAGAGGGCATTCCCCTTGCATATGCATGTACCTCCCCCCCAATCCATCTGCCCCCATGGCCCAGAGGGCATTCCCCTTGCATATGCATGTACCCCCCCCCCCAATCCATCTGCCCCCATGGCCCAGAGGGCATTCCCCTTGCATATGCATGTACCTCCCCCCCAATCCATCTGCCCCCATGGACCAGGGGGCATTCCCCTTGCATATGCATGTACCCCACCCCCCCAATCCATCTGCCCCCATGGCCCAGAGGGCATTCCCCTTGCATATGCATGTACCCCCCCCAATCCATCTGCCCCCATGGCCCAGAGGGCAGTCTCACCCAACAGCCAGCCACTTCGTACAACGTCTCCTTCCATATAGCGGGGTAGTGAGGAGTTCCGCAGCACCATGGCATCATGTGTGGATCCTGGGCATCTGGCACAACAATGTGTTATTATCTGGCTGCCATCACACACCATCTGCACATTGATGGAATGGTATAGCTTCCGATTGCGGTACACTGCCTCCACGGCATGTGGGACTACCAACTCTACATGGGTACAGTCGAGGGCACCAATTACATTGGGCATGCCTGCCAGTGCATGGAATGCTATTTTGGTGGCATTAGCCTCCTGTGGTGTCCTTGGTAAGGATATGTAGGCACTTGCGTGCTTCAGTAGTGCATCCAGCACTTGGTTTAACACAACAGAGAAGCATGATTGGGACATGCCATGCATTTGGCCCACTGTGTGTTGATAAGTGCCTGTGGCCAGGAAGTGGAGTACAGATGCCACCTTCAGCAAAGGGGGGATGGCTGTGCGGATGTTGATCAGGCTGACCAAGTCATCCTGTATTAATTCCACTATGTTGGTGATGGTGTCTCTGTCCAGGCGGTACAGGGTGTGAATCTGTGCTACGGTTAAGTCAAATGGATTGGCCCTTATACGTGGGATTGTTGGCTGTCTGAGGGGAGCGACTGCCTGCACTGGTGGGATTTGCTGGGCATGTCTCACCCTCCTTCTTCTCCGGCGTCTCCTCTGTGTTTCCTGTTGTACTGCCTGCTCAAGGAGTAGCAGTGCAGGCATGTCCTCCAGGCCCAGTATGGCAAGTACAAGTGGTAGCATTTTGCCTTGGAGGGGGGTGTGGTGTGTGGGTGTGCTCCTTTTGAGCTGATCCTGACTCCATTGCCTCCACCTGTGCTGATTGAGTGCACCTGTGGCACTTGGTTACACAGCAGTTTGCTGTTTACGGGTGGTCCGCAATGCCGGTATTGCCGGCATCATGGAGGCCCTTTTCACCGGCATCTCGATGCCGGTATGTACTTGTACCTGTGGCTCGTGGTGTCCCCTTCTTTGCGGCATGCCGGTATTAAGGCCTCCCCATCTGCGTGCGTGCCCGCATGCCGGTACGGTGGTGCATGGCCACAGCGGGTCCTTGACGATGCCGGTAGCAACGGCATCTAGGGTCATCATACACCGGCACGGTAATGGATGCCGGTATTGCCTTACCGGTGCCGTTCTTACCGGAGCGCCAACCTTGTGATGAGGGCCAATATGTAAAGCATTATTAACTCCCTGCAAAGGATTCCTCTCACCATTCCTCTGCGCTTTGAAGGTGTCACTTATCCTAGTCAAAGAAGTACCAGGTTGAACACAGGTTCTATACCGACACCGTGCTGAAAGAAGAAACACTATAAAACCCAGTATTTCACCACAGCAGGGAAAGATGCAAGGCTAAACAAATATAGAAAGGAAAAATATATGTTGAAAAAATGGGTAAATAATTGATTATTTCAACTCCCAAAAGAGTCAAACAATAGAAAATGTAAAACATTGTCAAATTGATTTTTTTAACCCCATTATCAGTATACTGTCTAAGCATCTGAAAGCTGCATGTTGCTTGTTTCCAAGGAAGTTCAGATTTGTAATTTAGTCTACCACAAATTACCAAAGAAAGCATCAGAATTTGAAAGAATTGTCAAAGTGCCAGTTTTGACACTTATAGACTAGCATTAAATCCTTGGCCTAATCATTAAAGTTTCTACGCACTCTCTTTCTTATGCAGGTCATGATCTTGTAGGTCAGAAGTTGACCTCCAGACCCTGTCTCTCCATAATCCACTGTGTTGTAGCCTTTTGGTGAAATTTCAGGAATTCCTCCTATCGGTCTTAAACAGCTAGGATAAGTTCCACCCCTGTTTCCCTGTTAGACAATCCCATTCTAACAGATTAACTTCTTCTAATCAGTAGAAACAGTAGAACCAATCATCTTGGATGTTTTACATTTGAACTAAAGTCAATCTTGTTGTTATCAGTTGCTTGAGAATGAACTGGCATGTATGAACATAATGGACCGTAGCCAAATAATACAAGATATCAGTACTTTATCCCTAACGTTATTGATTATCAGTTTTGAATTATGTGCTTGCACTCGGTAGGCATTTTGTTAATAGTAGATTGGACATGTACCTTTTGAGTTTACATAATCATCTTCAAATATTAACATGTGTGTTGCCCATGTTGGATTTGTTCTGCAGTTTGTAATTAAGCTGTTTCAAAACATTACTATTATTTAACTTATATTGTGTTTGTTTTGAAACTGCTTCGCTTGCCTAATTATGTTTCAATAATAATGCAACTAAGTTGTAACACTCTCATTATAGCAAAGTATAGACATCATTAATTTTTAAAACCAATATGGGAAAGGTACAGATTAGAAGTGAGGGTTTGTGTTTAGGACATTAATGCATTTCTAAACACACAAAGCTTTTTGTGGCTTCCACTGAACACAGTTTCAACCCTATCATGCATTCCGAAAGGTTTCAATAAAGTTAAGCATTTCCAATTGTGCTTGAAGAGAGGAGGATGTCAAAGTCAAGTGTTTGAATGCACATTTGAGGAATGTATTTCTGTTAATGTCAGTAGCAAAGTTCCATGTTTGAAATGCATCCCTGTCACATCAATACAAATGTGGTTGTAGGCCTATGTGGTGTTGCTTGAAGTTGAGGGCTGTTCAAATTATCAGTATGTAATATAATTCATGACATTTAGTATAGATTCTTGTCCTGTGTGGTTTGTTTACCACTGCAGCCCTACGTGTGCTTCAGATGAGCAAATGTTTTCCTCTTTCTTTCACTGCCAACATTCTGTTCTCCACCATCATGCAATGGCCACTAGCCCCCAGACTTTAGTTCAAAGTGCAGAACATTTTGAGGAACTGTACCCTTCATCATTTATATTTTCTGTTCCTTGTTTCATTGTACGGACCCCCTGCAGGATTGTTGATCACCATGACACTGAGGTCCTGGTGCTGCGTCAACAACTGGTGAGTTGTGGCCATTGGGAGGGAGCTGGGTTGGGGAATTCAATTTAGACTGTGAGAGAAATGTTGAGACTTGTGGGAGACAGAGATATAAGCCTCTGGGAGACAAGCCCCTTGCCTAGAGTGTCTTTCTTCTTGTATCATAGGCCCTAGAGTAAGACATTCCTGGCAGAGCTTCCTGGAGTAGTACTGCCCTTTAATATGGATGTAATGTGCCCTTCACACCATTAATCGAACATTTAGCTCTATATGAGGTCTTTAACTATATAATGTGTGTTAATGAATATAAATGCAGTCAAGTGCTACTGTGGTGCTTTCCTTCAGACTTAACTGCAGCAACAGTCTTACAGTAAATTTTCATAATTTTAAATTTGGAAAGTCCTACGGAGATCCTTTCTACGTTTCCAGCCTTGAGAGAACAAAGATGGTTATGACCAGTGTGGCAAGGTCAACAAAGGTGAATGATTCACTTGGTTTAGAATTCATTTTGTTCTATTTTTTTTTAAATTTATTGATCCAACTTGAGGTTGTCATCTACCAATATTCACAGCTTCTTTGCAACCTTTGATGTGTGATGAAGGTAGACATGTTGTATGGAAAAGAAAGATATTTAGCACATCGGTGTAGCAGTATTGTTGGGTCTGCGTTCAGGCTGGATGTGTATCATCTAGTTGATCTCTTTGTATGGCTCATGTGCATACTCTCTTTTTGTGTGCACTCATTTTGTCTTCTGAGCATGAACTTTATTTGAGTATCCTCTGCAAAATTGCAAGGTGATAGGTTGTCTGATTGGATGACCCGCATGCATACTGCCATGTAGACTTAAGCAAGGATGGTGGAGAAGTGGTTCCTTGTGGGCTACTCCAACTGCTCACCATGCAACTGATCAGGAATGTGGCAGGGATGCAGTCTCGGTCCTGCCTGTGAACAATTCTTTCATCCATTCGATCTGTTTGCTGTTTACAACCAATTCTTCTGTCTTTCCACTAGAGTGTTCTATTGATAATTGGATCAAATTCTGTTGATATGCTTGGTAGGATAAGGGTGCAGGTATTATTAGAATCTGTGTTAGCTTCAGGTCATACCACATTGACACTAGGGAAGATTGCATTCATCTGAGTGGTAGGACCTGGTCCATTGTGTGATTTATTTATGTTTCACTGAGAAGCTGGAACTAGAATATACACTCTATTATATTTGCAATTGTTTTTTTTATTTAAATATTTATAATTACTTTGTTCCAAACAATTCAATGGACACAAATGAAACATCAAAATGAGTGAGCCCCTTTCCTGAGCCACCCTTTCCCAAAACCTTCACACAAAACTGTCAGGAAACCTATGCAAACAATATCAATTGCATAGGAATGTCCAGCAACCTTCCCCATATGTTCTCATGCAGTCTACTTCTTTTCTGCTGTTTCAGTACAAGCTTCTCTACCTCTTATTGGTAGAATTGGGTATGCAGGGCAGTAGCTGTTTGAATCCTTTCACATTCACAAGGATTACTTCTTCAGGGACTTGAAATAATCTGTCTTAAACTGTTGTACATCTATCCCTTGGTGGAAGGATAAGTTTAACACATCCATGAATATGAATCTGCCATGTGAAAAATGTTTTTACCTGTCCGCTGATCATGGGTCTTCTGGAGAGCCTGCACAGTTGATTGTGTTAAGAAGTTTGCCAAATCTGTTCTGAGTTTGGGACTAAACAAGTTCAGGGGTGGTGACTTTGGCAAGAGCACAGATGGGTCCTTACCTTGTTCGGTCTCAGTGTTTCCTATTTTGTTTTCCAGTTAGCGGTAGATCATAGATATTTTGGAGTTATAATTTGATCTGATAGCAGCACATATTGTTTGAGTTGAGATTGGTACACGTTGTAGCAGACTGTTGAGGTTTGGAACTCTTCTAGTAATTTGAACATCCCCTTCTTTTAAGATACTGATTGCTATTTGAGTACTCAATTCTGTCTTTTGCTCCCATCGGTCTTCCAAATTGCTTGTCTTAATTATGCCTCAAATGGAGCTCTTTGCTGATCAGGTAAATCCGAAATGCAACAATGAGTTAAAAAACGTACATACTTACACATACATATTTATATGAAAGAACATCATCTTCAAATTAGATATGTCAGGGATAGTGGATTGGTGCTACCTGGGTGCACTGAATAGTTGATAATAGGAGAGGAACAGAGACACAGCACTGCAGTTTGAAATAGCATGGATTTCATCATTGACATCTTCAGAGAATAGTTGTTTCTCCTGCTTGTTGGAAGGGATTTGTGCATACAATACTGCCTGTGGAGCATTACCTTTACAATCTATGTTCCCGTCATCACATAACACATACATTTTATGACTGTAGAAATGTCTAGGGTGTGATTCTGGATAAAGTAGGTACTTGATTATCTATTTGCAGTGGAACTTGAATATATAAAGATATTCTATTGCAAACATAGGACTCCTCCCTGATACATGTTCAGCTTTCTTTTCACTACTACTTCCTTCCATGCGTGGAATACATATTGAACATCTGCAAGTGGCTTTGTTTTCTATGTAGCTAAATATGGGCCAAAGTTCTCCCACTATCTTTTGGAATGATACACACATTTCCATCCTTCCCATAGGTGAACACTCACACCATCAAAATCAACTCAGTTTACAGCATAATCCAAAACTGGATTGCCACTTATAATTTATGCTTTAATGATGAAAACATATCATTGACTCCCCACACTGGTTTAAACACATGGACCCTATCTTCTCCTCTGTTTGTATTGACGGTACATCCATCCCAATACTGAAACAAATAAAAAAGTTGGAGAATACCTTGAAGCTGACCATGCCATGAACACGCAGATTAATTCCCTTGCTTCATCCATTGCCTACACAGTCAAACTCATCTCTCTAAGTAGACAGTTCCTCTCTCCGAATGACTGCCTCACAATCACACAAGCATTGATCCTATCAAAATTAGACTACTGCAATGTTCTTCTTGTGGGCACCTTGACTGCCAATATGTCCAAACTCAAACTCTTCCCAAAATAAAGCACTTTGCTCCGCCCTCGACCTTAAACACACTGACCACATTGCAGCTACAACATGCAAATCGCCCTGACTCCCTATCAAAGCTCTAGTGCAATTCAAAACCCTATCCATAGCTCACCATTGAATGCACAAGGAGGACCACTGTATCTTAACAACTGCATTAGCCAAATTGTCCCTGTGTGGGCGCTTGGATCTACTTCTAGCATCTCATTGCATAACCCCTGTTTCAACATCAAAAGAGCAGGTGGAGTCAGTTTCAGCATCACAGCATCCAACATCTGGAACTCACTACCCGCACACATCAGAAGTGAAACAATCATTCTCCACCAAAGAAAAAACAAGTTGTTTGATAAATATGAGTTACAGCTGACTTCTGCTTCATCCCTAGACCATTTTATGTACTCTGTTTTCCTAACTATGTACTGTACTAGCACCATGCTACCTTTGGGTCTGGTCATTTCAAAAATTGAAAAATAATTAAATTAAATAAATAAATAAACTGAAGCTATCCATACATGAGTCAAATTGTATCCAGTGCAGTGTTGATTACATTATTTTCTATCATTAATATAGGCAGCATGTTTCTTGATGCCTTAATATAGAAGTAGGTCCTCTGTTTTATTGACTCTATTTCCTGGCTCTTCAGTATCATAGTGTTTTTGTATGTCATCTAGAAAACGCTCAACATTCTTCCCGTCTTCCTTGGGAAACCTATATATAGATGAAATATGAATATGTGTAAATATTGCTTTAGTTTATTTCTGATTTGACTTGATAAAAACAATACAAAATGAAAACCAACACATAAATATATATGATAATATTAGACAATACATCCAAATCCGAATTCACAAGTTGTAGAGACTCTCACAATGAAATTTACATGGATGTTTTTAAATATTAAATATCCTATGGAGAAATTGATGCAAGCAGATTTGTATCAAAGCATATCTAATTTACAACCTCATTACATGTCATCTGAGTGACCTGCTCTCCATATGAAGTCAGCTACTGCATACATTACATTTGTACAGTAAGCATATTTACATAAGGAAAGGGTCTCCATTGCTGTTCTCACTTTGGGCCTTATAAAGAGTTGGGCGGTGTGGTAAAAATTCCATGGTAATAGCGTTACTGCCACATTACTGCACCACCCAAACATGAGTTTGGAGGAAAATCAGATGATTCACATTCATCTCATTTATCTACTGCTTCAGTAATTGCGCCCAAAAAGCCCAGTTGAGTCCTATGGACTCAAAACAAATGGGGTCTTACACCTCCACTTGTGATCTAGCGGTAATACCGGCGGACCACATGGCAGTAAAGATAATTGTGTTGGGTGGTATTCCAGTGGATTTACTGCCAGGATACCGCCCAACTGATGATGAGCCCCATCATATCTTAATCATTTCTTGTCACTAACTGCAGCACTCCATTTATTGGTACAATTTCTAGAGGTACAATGCTTAATCTGTACTTCATTCTTTTTTTTTTGTTGCCTGAGGGGGTTAGATCGGATCATAATAATCTGCAATGCCTAGAGATTGTTTTGCTTACAGTAATCACTTCCCAATTTAGGATTTAGGCTTCTAGTGGTCGTTTTTGCAGTGTTAACATCTGATTTCTAGTCTTTTACTATCATACTAGAGGTGTGACTGATAGATTCCAGAGACAGCCACCTTATTTACAAAACCTAACTCACTTAATGTGTTCTTAACTAGGCAGAACCAGACCAAGGACCGCTTCCCCTCATGCTTTAATAAATCTTGGAGCGATCTGATATATATAAAAAGACCTAATTTGTTCAACGTGTGATCCAGTAAAAAAGTGGTCTCAAATTGTCTAGGTGTTGTATGCCAGTCGAGCCAAGTTTGAGATCTAGAGAGGTTGTAGGGGTGCTACAGGGGAGGAAAAGACTTTGTTTTTCAAAATGTGTTGTCACCAGATGTGAACGGTTTGGCACACACATGTCCCCAGGTATTGGCTCCATAAAGGGCCACGTGTCATGCTTTAGAACTGTATATCTCCAACGCAGGGTTAATCATTGGTACTTTTGATAAGCCCACATACCTATATACCATTTGTCCTCTTCTTGCTAGAGGTTAGGCTGCATTTTATATTTGCCTATACAATGTGTCTCTCTCATTAAATACAATCCCTAGATAGTGAAAGTGATTAATTCATTCTATTTTTCATCCTTCAGATATAAACATTATTCCCTATAAAGTGTTTCCTCAATATACCTGAGCACATCATTGCTTTCGTTTTTTGTTGGTTTATTTCCAAGCCATTATTAAAACACTGTTCTTCAAATCACAGATATTGTCAACGTGATATAAAAGGGTTTTTGGAGAAAATAACTGCATCCTCTGCAAGCAGTCATAGCCCTATTTTTTCTCCACCTAGTATTGGCGCATCAGCAACTACAGTAGCAGATTCCTTTGGGTATTCCATCTCAATAGATTGAAAAGAATGAGGAGGCCAAAGCAGAGCCTTGTTTCACACCTTTTTCAGGATTAAATGGACTAAGCAGTTTCACGCTGGGCCGGTGCACAATTTTGCGAAACGGATGCCGTCTTTATTCCACCAGCCTTGTGAGTAATTCCAGGCGGTCGGACGTCTTTCAATGTATTGCTGCTCCTCTCTTTTTTTGCATGCGGGAGAACCAGTTCATCCGTTTCGCAAAATTGTGCACCGGCCCAGCGTGAAACTGCTTAGCGACCCAGTGCTGAATTGAACAAAAATTGACTAAAGAAGTTGCAGGTCTAGAGAGAAAAAAAGAGTTTCCCTGCTGAGAACAACAGGACAAATGACATGATGGCAGAGAAAAATCGTGTAAAGCCTACTATAATACCACAGAATCAGTCTGTTGTATTACACTATACATGGAAAAGGAAGCAAGTTCCCACTTCCTTCGTTACATGAACTAAAACTTGAGTCCAACCACAAGAGCATAAAAAGCATTGGAAAATGTGAAAAATCTGGGGATTTTGTTGAACTTTTTTGTCACTTCAGAAAAACAAGATTTCGTCCTGAAGAGGGCTAGAACTATAACAGCAGAACACCAGGGATGGTGTTCATGTAAATCCTGTGCCGAAACATATGTAGACATCTAGACACGAAAATCTATGTGTCTTTATACAGCATTAAAACTCCCGTGCTGTGCATTTCAAGCATGTTCCCCCGAATATAACATAATGCTTTGAAAATTAATTTGTCAAGGTGATTTACTATACCTGTCACTTTACTAACTTTAGACACTACGAGTAAATTATGTGTTTTTGCTGGACTTTTTAATTTTTGTGTGATTCTAACCGGCTTTAAATATTTGTAGGTGTCTTGTGGAAAGCACCAACTATATACATTTGTATGTTTTTTAATTGAATTCATTATTAAAATATGCGTTTATACTTTGTTTATCCTTAGTACAATAATATGTGTTTTATGTGACCTCTAGATAGAAAAATAGATAATCTATCATTTTGCATTCCTTGTCCCTGACCCACATGTTAGGTGGACTAAAAGAGGGATAATTGAGTTTTGCTTTCTGTTTGTTACATGATAAAGAGAAAGCAGTCTGGACTATGTCGGGCAACGATCCAGAGAGCACCACAATCAGTCAGGATGTAATTTACAGATTCCTTTGAACCCAAGCTCTTTCTTAGACTCACAGTTGATGACTATTCCACTGAGATACAGACGAGGACATTATACAGAGCTAGGGAGCCTACAAGGGCCACACATCTGACCGTGAGACTGTTGCGGAGGTAATTGTATGAGACACATCCTGTCCTTGCCATTTTACAATGGTTAAGGAGGAAAGTGGCAAGAGTGCATCCATCAACACAGAAACATACACCTCATTAAGAACAGCGGTGGCATCGGACATCAAATATCGGACATCAAATATCCACACTGCTTACACAATATAACAAAACTATGCATCATACTGCGTGCATGCCATGAATCAGTATAGATCCTAGCAGCCTTTCCCTTAGCCGAAACACAAGCATGGGTCTCGCCAAATGTGACAGCTGGAAGCAGAAAAACGAGGTTTAAAAAAACATAACAGTGATCAACCTTAACATAGTGGCAATTATGAGTAATTCTTAATAAGCTAAGACAGCATAAAGCAACGCTGCAGTGACTAGGTTTAGCTGATACAATGTGTCTGCCTTTTCAGCTAATAATGATGGAGCTGCCACAGATCTCAGCCAATTACCTGTAGCCCACTTGTAAAATAACTTTATTTCAATCTTGGAACAGGTACCTCTCACTTTCAGAGATATCGTGACCAAAGGTAATTGACTTGGGTTTGACATAACTGAAGCAATTTTTAGGGGATTTTGTGTTCTTTCAAAGTATGAGATATGAATAGATCAAAAGAATTCTGTTTGCAAGCTTCCAATGAGGGTGATGCAAACACAGGTTTGTCAATGTTCCAGACCAAAATTAACTCACGCCTACTTTGAACACCACCAAGTTAAGGTCTTGTTTTCAATACAAGAAAAGAGTGTCAGGCGTATAAAACAATATTAAACATTTTTGTAAGTTAATGAAAATAAAACCTGACTTTGCAGTTTGCTCAGGGAGGTACATAAAACATGTCACAGTGCAGATCTGCCAAATTAAAATGTGGAGCATGCAAGACATGCATATTGATCAATATTCAATTTGGGAATTCACCCTGGATCCCATTCAGCCGGGCACAGAACCATTTAAAAAAGAAAGCTCAATGTTAGAATAATCTCTTCCGGGCTCAGATCCCTTTCATAACAATATTCAGAGAATTTGTTCTTGGGTGACTCAAATTTCTCCCCGGGACCCCCTCATCCGGGCGCAGATCCCTTTCTTTCTCACGATTAGTCTCCCTGAGCCCGGCTTGGACCAATAGTTATGTACATTAAACTATCAAAGATTTTTGGATGTGCACAGGGTTTAGCTTGACCCGTTGCATGACTACTTTGATGTCAATATTCCTTTTTCTCATACTAAGCATCATTTGGATATCTAACAGAGACTTTCAAATGAGCACCCATGTGGCGCCGGACCTCTCTGTGTATGGTCTATTTTCTTAGCCTCCCAAAGTTCAGTCACTCTGACTCACCAGCTGTGCTGTCTTTACTGGTGCTGCTTTGTTCGACAATGTTCATAATGAAGGCTTCCCTCAGCCAGGCTCGAGCCTTCCCTCATGCAGCACAGTTCACGTCGAAGGCTTCCCTCTGCCGGGATCGAGGCTACTTTCAAAATACTCACAAAAAAATGGTTTTGGGACTCCTAGTCCCAGAATGCACTGGGCTAATTTTGCTCCCACTATACAGCTCCCCAAAAAGGTATTTTGTGGCATTCGGAGCTGCAGGAGTTAAAAGGGGATGTTGATCTGCGGTTAGGGTCTCTCCACCTGCCCCTAAGAGACCTGGGTTCACCTGCCTGGCCCAGGGGAGGAGTCTTGCTGTGGGTACCACCAGGCAACTCTAGCTGCCTGTAGTCTTGCCTTCTGTAGGTACAGCTTCCTCCCCATAGTGCAGTCTCCTCTGAACTCACAGGGCAAGTGTCCGGGTGGTTTTCTGATCCTCCATGTTTCCCAGGGTCTCTGTAGCTCTTTTGGTCTTCCTCTGGTTTCATGCACCTTCCAACATCCCAAATCGCTCCAAGTGTGCTTTCCCGCTCCGCCTTTGATGCTGTCTGGAAGAGACAAGTGAAGTCAGCTGTGAATAATTATAATTAAGTGCCTGACCCTGGCTGACATTATTAGCAGGACAACATGAGGGTGATTGGTGGTACTCTTTCCTCTGTGTCGTAAGATCTTTTATACAGGTAATCTTTACTACTCCCAATCATCTCTTCTTCTTTACAGTGCTATGTGAAGATGGGAAAGGTGGGTGTTGTGGGTTTGGAAATGTCCAGAAATGGTGGAGGGGTTGTGCGATTGTGGGAAATTGCAAGAAGGGGGATACCGTGTCTTTCCATCAGGTGTCTATGCCCCACTCCCCAAGGACCTCTCACCCAGGTGATCCTCTCTCACTTGTCCATCCACAGGGTCTGGATCCAAAGGTGATGGCTGTGCCCTGGCCACCTGAGCAAAGGATCCACAGGGTTTGGGCAGCGAAACACCCTCTGTTTTTTCACAGTGGACAGCACACTGACTCACATGTAGTCTATGGTTCCCAGCGGAATCAATGCCACTTACCTCCATGTGCTCCAGCAATCCACAGAATGCGTGTAAGCATGCTGACTTACACGCATCTTCTGGTTCTCTGCTAGCACGCTGACTTGCATACTGCTTTGGCAGCTCCTGCACATGAAACTGCAGTGGATGCTGACAGCTTCCTGAATCCAAGGCTTTTCTCAATACTGGTACCTGATAGCCCTGGGAACTTGCATCCAAGGGGTCTTAGTATGGAGGGGGAGAATGAACTGTCCAAGAGAAGGTGTCAGCCACTGGATTTAGCCTGTGAAGGAACAGGTGTTTCATGCCCTTGCAAGTGCATACATCAGAGGACAACTTGCCTGCAACTTAGCTACGCACCTTTGTTACTGCGTTATGTGTGCTTCTGTTTGTTGCTGTTGTGTTACAGCTACTCCTCTATGTTTGGAAACGCTTATGTTCCAAGTATTGCTGTGCTGCTGCTCTATGTTTCTGCTTATGGTATGTTTGCCATTATCTCACTCAGGTACTGTCAGTAGAAATACCTGATGACAGTTGCCAAGTTTACCAAAGCTGCCCAATTCATCATTCAGAGGGGTGCTCTTTACTGTCGAGGAAATTTAATCTGAAGGCAACCTAACCTCAGATAAAGTTAGCTAGTGAACTCTCTAGCATAAATAATTCATTCACTGATTACTCACTTATAAGTGTGTCTGAATGTTTTTTCAGTTTCATGTTCAAGTATTATTTAACCTCTTTTACCCCAATCATGCACAGTAATTGCCTTACAATAATGTATGCTTCATTACAAAAGAACATTATTTAAATCACAAATGTTATTCTAAATTTCATTGATTTCATGCTATGTCATGACTATTATATTAATTTCATATTACTCATATCTGCTTTCACACTTGCACACTTTTACAATAAAAAACACAAAAACACAAACTCTTTTGGATCTTCTTCAAGGCTTCATTGATTCATAAAAAGAAATACAAAACAATCTATATCAACAAATATATTGCACCGTATTATCTCTTTTAAAATACAGTTCGATACTACTCTACATTTCAAATGTTTACATCTGTTAGTTATGTTCAACATTCGTTATAACATACCATCACATAGTTCTGCCCATTCTATAACCCTTTTAACAGTCAGACATATGTTGTGATAACATGAATATTAAATTGTACCAGTAATCATAATACTGTGTGTGTCTTAGTATGTCATTGGAAGAAAACTGAGCAAATAGACCAATTGTTCTTCAAAATTGTGTAAGTTCTAACTTTACAAATAAATCAATCATTTAAAAGTCTGCTTTTGGTCTACTTTGGTAGTATATACATAATACCTGATTCTTTGAGCGTATTCTCTTCAATCCTTTTGATCCCGATCCTCTAAGAATTTATTTGTGTTCATTTCTATCTTTCATTTCTTCATCATTGTGAAATAAATAATATCTCTATGTAATCATATATTTAGAAATCTTGAAAATAGACATAGTTTGAGTTTAAATGGTAATTAGTCCAAATGTACGATATGTTTCATGAATACTTCTAGGAGATGGCTAATTCCTCAATCTGTTTGGCTCTATTCAATATCTTTCTGTTACTTTCTTTATCTTTGCTTTTCAGCTCTGAAAAAATAAAGAAAAATCCATATATTCTATGTCTGATTCTACTGAATGTAGTCTTATGTTAAACAATTTTGAGTTTCTTACCTCTGTTGCAGTTGTTCTTATAATTGTGTCTGACTTTAACAATGCTATGTGTCCATTAAGGAAGCTCTTGATTCTGCAGTATATGAATGATCAATTTAGGCAGTATCCATAGATATAGGTATCATGTTAGGGTAGATTTTTGGCCTCAAATAAAGTGGACAGTTTTACAGGTAAGGGGTGTGGAACCTTCCCTGTGCATCCCTGTACCTATCCAAATCACTTCCCTTAACCTCTTTCCAGTTTTCCTAACTTCCCCTACACTATCTACATCCTCTCCCAAACACTCTTCTCCCCCTTGGCAGCCTCTTGGTCATCGTTTGTGTAAAACACAGGAACCTGTGCCAACCAAGTTGGCACGGCCATTCGCCATTGGGCTTCCATGGTTCGGGAGGGAGTCAGGATACATTCACATTCCCTGGGTGCTGACAAACGTATTATCCACAAAGGAGGCCTATGGAAACTCATAGGTTATCAAAAGACATATGGAAACTCATAGGTTATTAAAGTGCAGAGTTACACTACAGTGTCAACAAGGCCGGAAACATACTTGCCATGAACAGCACAACTAACTTAAGGGGCATAAAGATCAAGGGGTAACAATGTGTCAGCAACCTTGCAGGCACCCTGTCTGTCCTACTTTGTATTCATTGTATTAGGCAATGGAGGAGGTGGGAAGACAGTGATAAGGGAACTTTGACAGCCACAGTGACTGCTTAGCTGCTAGAATCAGGCACTTCCAATGTCTTATCTCTTTGTAATATTAACATTTATCATCAAATACATCAATATGTGGCTTTTGATACAGTGAACCACAACATTCTTCTGTGCTGCCTGGTGCTGGCAGGGATCTCTGGCATCCCGCTGGCTAGGCTTGCATCCTTTCTTACAGAGCGATCCTGGATCATCTCTTTTCCCTCATTCCACTACGCACCTTTCACCTTTGCTTTTTAATCTTTAATTACATCCTCTGGCAGACCTCAGCTCTAAATACAGAGTCCTTTTTTAAACATATGCAGACGATACACAACGTGGGTTTTGTCTGGATTCTCCCTTAACATTGCCTTCACATAAATTTAGAGACTGCCTCTCGGCCATCAGGAGCTGTATGTAAACAACCAGCTTAAATTAAATGGGCTGAAGACTGAGGTTTTGTTAGTCAGTTCTCAGACATTGAAAGCCACATCGGTTAAAAGCCTTGTGTAAAGCTTTTTTCCTCAGTGTCGAGATAAGCACAGATTACCGCAATATGCAACACCCGGCTTTGCCAAGCTAAAAGTGCTCAGGAAAGTACTCCCTTTCCTTCCCACGGACTGTCGGGACAAGATGGTCACCTCGTTGATCATGGAATCGATTGATTACTGCAATCAGGATCTACTTAGGCCAACCAGTTTTTCAGATGCATCAATCACCTGCAGGTTCTCCAAAATTCTGCATCGCAATTAGCCTTAAATACACAAGACTTACTTCTTCTGATCCTCTGTTATGGCAGCTCCATTGGCTACCAGCGAGAGGGCCTGCCCCGTACCAGTCCAGACAGGTCACACCACTCAATGAAGAAGCCCTGTTAGAACACATCCTGGACAGCAAGCAGCTTGGCTGTCGCCCAGCGGTCCACAGTCGCAGTGTCCACCCAGGGGGAATTAGGCAGAAAGTTCCAGAGGGGGAAATCACTGTGGAATGGACACATGCTGCCAATTTGTTTCCATATCTTGGCCAGGGCCAGCACTGTGGCACCAACGGGATTGGAAGGTCCAAATCTAGCGACACAGGGGGGAGGACCAAGCAGTGGATATCATTTCAGTCCACAGCGAGGTGCCCCAGTTTAACATGGAGAGGAGGGTCCACAGGCATAAACTAGAAAGTTGCAAAGTGGACTTGGGCAGCTATCCAGTACCCCTCAAAGTTGGCAGCACTGAGTCCCACTTTTGATACTGTGGTTGTTAATGTTGTCAGTTTCAGAGGGACTGCACCAGAGTACCAGAGGAAGTCATTAACGGTTCGAGCAAGCGTAACGAATTCTTGGCCCAGCCATATCGGGACATTTAGAACTCTGTACAGCAGTTGAGGCAGTACCATCATTATCTCGACCTTGGCACTTAAGGGGTTAATGAAGGAGAAAATGTTAGTAGGCTTTGAATGGTGAAATACCAAAATCACCAAAAAGGCCTTTTCACAGGAGGGGGGGCGACCCATTGCAGTTAAAAGGTTAAAAACCAAAATATATTTTTTCAGGTCTACATTCATTTGCAGTATGCTAATGCAATCGTGTATTCAGGGTGGTGAATATAATGTTACACATGTCTTTGTGTTTGACCTACTTCTATAACCATGTATATAATGTCAGGTTGGTTTCATCTGAGATTTGTGTATTTGTCAAGGCATTTATCGAAATACTAATGATTTAGTTATTGGAAAGCCAACCTTAAAAAATATTTGTGATCTGTCACTGGGAAGATATGTACTAAGGTGCATAAATCACAGCCTGTGGTCCATATACTGATTTCACTAATTTAACAAAATGTGTGATCCTGGGCAAATCATTTAATCTCACAGCCTGATCAGCTGACATTGGGTGTCACTAGAAGTGATTTAGTTTGCTATTTTTCCTATGAAGAAAAGCCCTCATGTTTACTAAACTATTGAGTTGTTGCATTTTGATAATAGTAAACATTATTCTCTTGGCTTACACTTAAAAACTTATTTTAATGTCTTTACCAATGGTGTTCTAGAGTACTTAAGACTGATGCCACCGCTTTTAATGTTATTTACTTTGATGGCACTCCTGATCATGTCAATCCATATCGGGATCTGTATATCTTGCTGGACAGGTCTGGAAGAAATTAGAACGGTGACCCAGTGGTTTAATCGCTGAAGATAACATTGAGGGGCACTCAATATTTTTTTAACCCACTATCCAGCACTTTCCCCAAATCTTCTTTCCTCAGACTTTTCTCTCTCTCAGCCCTGTAACTAGGTTTATTTACACAAAGAGCTCACACTAGGGAAGGCACATCATATAGCCCTGAACACACAGAAACACACACCCAATTCGGTGTCTGCCAGGCTTCCTGTAGCAGATGGGTTCAAAGCAGCGTACCAGTGTTATGATTTAGCAGTACCCCATTGTAATTCGATATCCCAACACAGGCAAGGCAAGGTTGGGTGCCCACCCTCTTAGGTTGGTGGAAATGCCCTGCCATTAGGGGAGAATCGTCCCTGCTGTGTCACTCAACCTTCAACCACACAACTTGCCCCAAAGATCCAGAATTTAAAAGAGTGCATGGAAGTTCTGAAATAGCCACTGCCCCCATGCCCTGACCTTCCCACACAAAGATACTGCTAAGTCCCCGGAGTTACTCAATGTCAGAGTCGATCATTTGTGATGGGGGACGGGAGAGACAGTGTGTGGGCAGGAGGCTGAACCTTTGGCACTAACAGGGTAATTCATAGATTTCAGCGCAGAGGCAGCGCAGGCGAGCAGCGCAGAGAGGTAGCTTGCGCCAGCCTGCGCCAGCCGTGAGCACTAAACAGCATTCTGGCGCACCTCATATTCATGGATCATCAAAGCCATTTTGAGTGCTGGCGCAGAGAACATCCCGCAGCGCCAGTTACGCCCCCAAGAATGCCCCTTGCGCAAGGATAAGGTATTGAAATCCCCAATTCAGCGCAAAGGGCCGTGCTAACCCTGCACCAAGTCACAGGGCAGGGACAGTGCATTTGGGGGGTGCACAGGAAGTTTCACATGGGATAGGGCTTGGGCGAGCGGGGTACGTGTATTCTGAGGAGTGCGCGGGGAGTATCACATGTGATAGGGCTTGTGCGAGCGGGGTACGTGTATTCTGAGGGGTGCGCAGGGAGTATCACACGCGATAGGTCTTTTGCGAGCGGGGTACGTGTATTCTGAGGGGTGCGCGGGGTGTATCACACGCGATATGCCTTGGGCGAGTGGTGTAGGTGTATTCTGAAGGGTGCGCAGGGAGTATCACATGCGATACGGCTTGTGCGAGCGGGGTACGTGCATTCTGAGGGGTGCACAGGGAGTATCACATGCGATAGGGCTTGTGCAAGCAGGGTACGTGCATTCTGAGGGGTGCACAGGGAGTATCACACGCGATAGGCCTTGTGCAAGCGGGGTACATGTATTCTGAGGGGTGCACAGGGATTATCAAGTGTGATAGGCCTTGGGCGAGCGGGGTACGTGTATTCTGAGGGGTGCGCGGGGAGTATCACACACAATAGGCCTTGGGCGAGCGGGGTATGTGTATTCTGAGGGGTGCGCAGGTAGTATCACACGTGATAGGCCTTGTGCGAGTGTGGTACGTGTATTCTGAGGGGTGCGCGGGGAGTATCACACGCTATTTCACTGGGCGAGCGGGGTACGTGTATTTTGGGGGTGCGTGGGGAGTATCACATGCGATTTCGCTGGGCGAGCAGGGTACGTGTATTCTGAGGGGTGCGCAGGGAGTATCACACGTGATAGGCCTTGTGCGAGCGGGGTACGTGTATTCTGAGGGGTGTGCAGGGAGTATCACACGCGATTTCGCTGGGCGAGCGGGGTTCGTGTATTTTGGGGGTGCGCGGGGAGTATTACACGAAATTTCGCTAGGTGAGCGGGGTACGTGTATTCTGAGGGGTGCGCAGGGAGTATCACACACAATAGGTCTTGTGCGAGCGGGGTACATGTATTCTGAGGGGTGCGCGGGGAGTATCACACACGATAGGCCTTGGGCGAGTGGTGTACGTGCATTCTGAGGGGTGCACGGGGAGTATCACACGCGATTTCGCTGGGCGAGCGGGGTTCGTGTATTTTGGGGGTGCGCGGGGAGTATTACAGGAAATTTCGCTAGGTGAGCGGGGTACGTGTATTCTGAGGGGTGCGCAGGGAGTATCACACGCGATAGGTCTTGTGCGAGCAGGGTACGTGTATTCTGAAGGGTGCGCAGGGAGTAACACACGCAATATGGCGTGTGCGAGCGGGGTACGTGCATTCTGAGGGGTGCACGGGGAGTATCACACGCGATAGGGCTTGTGCGAGCAGGGTACGTGCATTCTGAGGGGTGCACAGGGAGTATCACACGCGATAGGCCTTGTGCAAGCGGGGTACATGTATTCTGAGGAGTGCGCGGGGAGTATCACACGCTATTTCACTGGGCGAGCGGGGTACGTGTATTTTGGGGGTGCGTGGGGAGTATCACATGCGATTTCGCTGGGCGAGCGGGGTACGTGTATTCTGAGGGGTGTGCAGGGAGTATCACACGCGATAGGCCTTGTGCGAGCGGGGTATGTGTATTCTGAGGGGTGTGCAGGGAGTATCACACGTGATTTTGCTGGGTGAGCGGGGTACGTGTATTTTGGGGGTGCGCGGGGAGTATTACACGAAATTTCGCTAGGTGAGCGGGGTACGTGTATTCTGTGGGGTGCGCAGGGAGCATCACATGTGATAGGGCTTGTGCGAGCGGGGTACGTGTATTCTGAGGGGTGCGCAGGGAGTATCACACGCGATAGGCCTTGTGCAAGCAGGGTACGTGTATTCTGAGGGGTGTGCAGGGAGTATCACACGTGATTTTGCTGGGCGAGCGGGGTACGTGTATTCTGTGGGGTGCGCGTGCAGTTTCACACGTGATTTAGCTGACCGAGCGGGGTACGTGTATTCGGAGGGGTGCACGGGGAGTATCACATGCGATAGGCCTTGGGTGAGCGGGGTATGTGTCTCTTGGGGGTGCGCAGGAAGCATCACATGCGAATTGGCAGTGTGGGACCTCCCAGGTGTACCCTCTCCCCTCTCCCCAGGCCCTTGCGCTAGCCCACACCAGAGGGGACTACCCTGCACCCCAGGCCATGCCCCACAGGCAGCCCATCCACCTTGGGAATGCCCTGCAGGTATCCCATCCACCCTGAGCATGCCTCCCAGCCAGCCCACATGTCACCATGCACCAGTGAGCACCGACTCATGTCCCCCTGCACCCCCACCCACCTGGCAGTGAGGGACACCTGCCAGCAGGCACCAACTCATGTCCCCCTGCACCTCCTCCCACCCGACAGTGACAGGAACCTGCCAGCAGGCCCCGACTCATGTCCCCCTGCACCTCCACCCACCCAGCAGTGACAGGCAGCTGCCAGCAGGCCCCCGACTCATGTCCCCCTCCAACACATCATCATGATCCACAATTATGGCTCTCATGGCCACCAAAATCCCCACACGCCACCCCTGCCCAAAGAACCAACGAAGTATTACATCCACCCCACATTGAAATGCCCATTACATGAAACAACCCTATTGGCATGTATGTACATCAACACATGTCCGTCACACACACACACAATGGGTGCCAGTGAATGTGAAAACCAACATCGTGACATGCATGAAACCAATGAGAGAATACCACACATTGAAGTATGAAACAAAAATGTATTCAACACAAAATGAAGTGAATGAAATGAAATCACACAATAATGGAAATAATAAATAAAATGCAGCATGTTCCAAAATGAAAAAAAAATATGAAATTCAAATGAAAATGTGTCCAAAGTCGCCGTCCAACAAAGCAAATCCAAACGGAAAGAAATAAGTAAAATCCATTGCTCCATGGTGAAAAATAAAATAAAAATGACGATAAATCCACTGTTCAACTATATACACATAACAAATCCAGGGTCCATGAGCCCAACCATTGAAATGAAACCTACAAAAAATACTACCTAATGAAGAACTATCTACAAAAAGGTGGGGCATAGTCCAAGCACCCCAAATGAAAGAAAAACATGAATGAAATTTAACACTAACTAACTATATACAATAGCGGCGGGCAAGTCCTACGGCTCACTTGTCGATTTCCCGGGCAAGGGCATCATCGAACTCCTGTTCTATGTCCTGGAGGTGGGCCTGTTACATGGCCATGAGGTTTCGCAGGGATGACGCCATGTCCAACTCCCTGTGAATTGCCTCGCGGCACTCGGCCTGCCTCTGCACCCTGCACATGGAGTCCTCTGTCCTGACCATAGTAAGCCGTGCATCTTCCGCCCGCCGCCGCTCCGCATCTATGTGCTGGCCCAACCGCTGCCACACGGAAGACACTCCCAATCCAGGGTCCTCCTGCCTTCCGACCAATGCCTGCCCCGCTGATGTTGATGGCACCGACCCATCATCGCTCCCACCTTGAGCCTGCTGCTGCTGTGCCTGTGCCCTGGCTCTTGATGCCTGCACGTCTTCCTCCTGCTGGGGTGCAGTTGTTGGTGTGGCCACCCCTGCTGGACCTCCGACTCCCGACTGTGGCAGGGATGTGTCCTCCACCAGCCTGGCTGCTCGGTCAGAGGCAGCTCCACAGGGTACCCAGGTGATAAATGGGCTGGAAGATGGCACGGAGTATGACTGGCGCATAGGGGGTTCAGGTGAGGAGGGGGTCAGAAGAAGGTCAGCAGATGGAGGAATCCAGTCCTGGTGACCCGTCCCAGTAGGTCGACGCGGTCAAAGAGGCATCCGAGATGACGTGCAGTGTCTTCATGAAGACACTGCAGGTCACCTCGCATGCCCCGTTGACGCAACACCATCCCAGCCAGGACAGGCTCAATCCTCGATTGCCACGTACGCAGGGAGGTCAGTTGTTGTGCACTCATCCCCTCCCTGAAAATGGGTCTGGACGTAGGCATCCCTGCTGGTGCGGGATAATGCAGTCACAGGATCAGGGACAGGATTGTACATGAGTTGCTGAAGGTGAGCCTGACGTCACATGCAACACGGGGAGTGCAGAACACATGCACACACGCCACCAGACATACATGCATCTGTACATCTCCACCACCTGTCGCTGTGAAAACATCCCCATCCATGTCACATCTGGCAATAAGCCTCCTACATGTCAGTGTCACATGCATCCATGGTGTATCACAGTTGCACATTTGTCAAATACACACACATGAAAATGTACATAGTACAGATACATGCAGGTAGAAGCAGCATCCATGTGTGACACCACAACCATGCCACAGTACATACACAGTATGTGACACCACAACCATGCCACAGTACATAGACAGGATTTAAAAAATGTGTGCACCCACACCTGCATTTGCCAAGCATGCTTATCAAGACATACACCATAGATGTGTCTCACACATGAGAGGACTCACATGCAGCAGGCTCATTTCCCTGTACATACACATGCATACATGGCCCTACACAGACATATGTACAACCTGCACACTCCTGACACACTTCAACATGCACAGCGTCCAATCAGTACACATGTACACTTACTGCTCGACTCCAGATGGGTCTGCCTCTCAAGGACCTGGAGTTGGAGCGCTGGGCGTATACGTTCCAGGACCCTCATTTGGTTGTCGGGTAGATCGACCCGGCACCCCTTGGCATCTGCTGCCTTCAAGAGGCGCCAGGCCTTGTTCAGGGTCCTGGACCTGAAGTCCTCCCAGCGCTTCCGGACGTGTTCAATGTCGCGTAGATGGCAGTCACGATGTCATCCAGATCCTCTTCCATCCTTCATTGTCGGCACGCAAACTTCCAAAGAGGGCATCATACTGCCCCAGGACTTGCTTCACCAGGATACCAACTTCACTGGCACTGAAGCTGGTAGCCCTCTGCCTCTCTGGCTGGGGGTTGCCAGTGGTGCCAGATGATGTTGTGTCTGACATGGCAACCCCAGAGGCAGGTGTGGGTGGGCACTGGGTCCTGGGGCTGTGCTGTGGAGCGATGGTATCCCAATCGGGAGTCTTCAATTCCAGCAGGGGTGGTCACAGCAACTGCACCCCTGCAGATGGCTGATGTACAGGCACCAAATAGCAGGGCACGTGGGCAGCAGGCAGGCAGGCAGCAGCAGATGGCAGGTGGGAGCGTCCTCAGGGCTCAGGGGGGCAGGAAAATGGCCTTCTGGGCAGGTGCGTGGTCTTCCGTGTGTTGTTGCGTGGCCAGCTTGATACGGAGTGATTTGGTACATGAAAAAACTGCACGTCAGTGTGTAATTCGAGGAAAGGCCCTTAGCGCGTAAGCGCATCTGTGATGTGACGCGCAAGGGCGTTTCCCTCAACACAGGTGCATGTTGATTGTACACGTGCAAAAACTGCACGTCCGGGTGTGACTGCGTGCAATTGGAGGAAAGGGCCTTAGCGCGTACGTGCGTAAGTGACGTTGCACGTGTGGGCTGGCTTAAAAGGTACGCGTAGGACACCATTTTCTTGTATGTGGTTTTTGTGGAGAGTGAGCGGGTGATTCTTGTACTTCTTGTCAGTTCACACGCAATAACTTCACAGCGGTTCCAGTTCGTACTCCCTGTTTATCAGACAGCGTTCAATTCTTCTTTTGGCGGCGGTGTTGCCAACACGGACACGCGTGTCTTTTTCAGGTTCTTTTTCCAGACAGACCGTGAGTCGCGCACGTATTTTCCAACTGTGGTTGCCCCTGTGTGTCGCGTACCCGTTCAGATGTCATTGTAGGCTGCGTGTACCACGCGAACACTTAATTTTGTGTTTCTGGGTGCCATTACGTAGTGCAGGTTCATTTTTCCAAACACGTGCTCTACCAGGGGTTGGGTGCACGTTAAATATTGTTTTTGGGGTGCCTGTGCGTTGCATGACCCGTCATCTTCCCCCGGGGGTGATAGACAGCCTTGCTAGAGCACTAGGGTACGAATTCCATCTAGAACCTTACCCCTTTTACCCCAATTGCCCAGGACAATTGTTTACTGCAACTCCCATATGCACAACAACATCAGTGCCATGGTTGGGAGGCGACCAAGCACTAAGGGAGGCAAAGGTGGCCGAGCTCAAAGAGGTGGGCATGGTAGGGGATGTGGCCAGGATGTGCAGGGTGGCCCAAGAGGCCAGTGTGTGGAGGACCAATCAGGGACACCTATGCCCCCCCCAATGGTTGGGGGAAATGTAGCTGACACCATCCCAGCTCAGCCCTTGTTAAACCGTCCCATATTGTCAACAGAACCGGCACAGGACGACTCCCAAGCTGACTTCCGTGTCACCAAGTCTAAGCCATGTGTGGCGGTGAAAGTTGCTGTCACCAGGCCATGTGGATCTGGTGCAGCAATGTCATCTGCTGCCCCAAGTAGCCAGGGTGAGGAGGCTGCAGGGGAAGCTGCAGCTCAATCTACCCCAGCTCCGATTCTCCCAGCCGGGACATTGTCTCCCAAGTCCATCACACCGAGGTTGGTCCTGCCAACATCACCCTGCAGCCAATGCCTGCAGTGAGACCTTTGGTCATTGTGCCTTTGGAAACTTCCAGTGCCCAGTCCACCTGCGCTTCTGCCCCTACCAACCAGAGCGGCGTAAGCCACTCAGGGTCCGCACCACCTTCCAAGAAGAAGAAGAGTGCTCTTGAAGTACAGACTGGGACCCCAGACATGGCTACACACTCCGGCACGTCAAGGAAGCCTAGTTTCAATGACGTTGAACTAGATGCTCTTGTGGGCTATGTGTCGTCCCATAGCGCGAAATGGTGTTGTCTGCAGGGTGCAAGACTATGCCTGCTCAACGTAGGGCCCACTGGCAGACCATCGCGGACCGCATTAGTTCCCTTGGATTCGTGAAGCGCACAGCTGATAATTGCTCTAAGCGGTGGAATGACCTGAAACGCAGAGCAAAGAACAAGCTGGCTTCCAATCATGCCTCTACTCTGGTGACTGGCGGTGGATCTCCACCAGAGGATGACCAACTCACTGAACATGAGTCTGTCGCTGGAGCCTTCATCACAGAGGATCAGATCTGAGGCATGGGAGACCTACCAGATCTTGAAGCATTGTCTGGTGAGTGCCCATGCATGTGTGTGCAATCCATGTGTATGTTTCTTGAGTGATGTGTTCTGTGCCAAGTGAGGCTGTGTAGTCATGACTGGTATGGGTCACCCAGGTGGTCCCTCCAAACCATTCCCCGGCCTTGGGTTTGGGTATGACAGTATCCCTTCTGACCACAGTTGCCAATTTGCACCTGATTACTGCAGTTGCCCTTCAACTGTCATCTTGCAACAACATTGTTCAAAATGTTTTCCTGTTCATTAAGCCTGATTGTTTTAATCATTGCCATTTTTATCACACAATTTTTTGCCGTACTGACACAAATGTAACATACTTCAGTCATAGATTACACCCCACAATGGCCCACATTTATTACCTTGTTATGGGAATGATTTCACCATTCAGGCTAATTTAGTAATGTGCACCTACACATGGCCTGCAAACAATCATTTTTGAGCCGTGTTTGAATGTTGAACATGACTGTTGTCTTCTGTCATGTTGAAGTGACCAACCATTGATGTATCCATGTGCCTGCCATCACTGCATCAGTGAACACTGGATTTGTTGCAGCGTGTGGCACAGGCATGTTTTGTCACACTATTTTGCATGGTTTATCTCATGATGTCCATCTCACATGATGGGTGACAGTACTTATTTCCTACCATCTGGCTGTACTTGTCAAATGTACCAATGCTATGCTACCTGCCTTCTGTGTGCTGTCATGTGTCATGAATGTGTATTGGATATGCCACTCACAGGCTGATGTGTGATGCCAGTGCTATCCAACATGCAGCACCTGTGTTACTTTTCCATCTTGGAGTCCTCAGTGTCTGCGTTTGCCTCCCCTTCCAACTCATTGACAGTGCATGCATGCTAGGGTTATTGTCATGTGGGACATGTGTCATTTATGTACTGGATCTCTGCCTCGTCAGGCCTATGTGTGTGTGCTATGGTTCTCATGCCTGTTTCCATTTGTTATCTTTCATGTTTTTGCAGGTGATGTGGCACTTGATGCTATTGAGGAGGAGGAGATGGTGCAGACCCAGGTGGAATCACAGCCACAATCGGGCACCAGTGGAGGACGTGGGGTGGTGGTGGGTGAAAACCCATTTCTCCTACAGACCATGCTGTCCACGGGTATCTCTGGGTACACCTCCGGAGACCTGTATGAATCAGGTGCTGAATCGGACATTGAGACATATGTGCCGTCGCAGATGGTGTTTCTGGCAGGGATGCTGTTCGGTCCAACCCACCTGCATCGGGGGTAGACCCCTCTATGGGAATTTCAGTGTCGGAAAGTCTGCCTGTGGCGGTTACGGATGCAGTGTCACACTCCACAATATTTACTCCTGTTCCTGGGCCAGCAGAGCAAAGGAGAAATGCAGTCCTGCAGCCTCAGGCAGTGCCAGCACAGCAAGGTGCACATCTCCTTGCCCCAAACAGGTGTGGTGCCCGCCAACGCGGTGGCCGTGCGCCTGCAGGCAATACTGTGTGGGAGAACTCCATGTACAGTATAGCAGCACAACAGGGGGCATTGTGTGAAATGATGGCTCAGGCAATGGATAGGGTGACCACTTCCATTTTCCCCCCTGAAAGGCAGATGGAGCTACAGCAGCAGGCAACAGACTCCATTTGCTACTCACACAGGGAGGACATGTTGGCAACCGACAGGGACCGATGGGCTTGACTGGATACTCTGCGCACAGCCATATATGTAGAGTCACAGGCCCACAGGGAAGCCCTCAGGTTAGAACACAGGTCCCTGAGAGATACTCTGGGTCAACTTGAGGTGTCCCGAGTACAAGGGCAGAACAGCAGCTGGAGCAGCTGACACGCACACTCTCAGCTGAGCTACAAGCAACCCATCAGGAGATCCGGGCATCACGCGAGGCCATGCAGGCAGAAATGCGTGCTACCCATGAGGTGCTGCATGGGGATATCCGTACCATCATCCTGCAGAACCAAATTTTTCACACTGTATGCTTGCTGCCATGGAGGAGCATGCCAGGGCTTTGCGTGGGCTGCCTCCCATATCACGTCCACCTTCTGATGTACCACCAGAGGGTGGTGACAGCGACGGCAGTTCTCCCACTGTAGCATAGCCATGCAGGCCATGAGCCCATGGAGGTATTTTTGTGTTGGGGTGCACCCTGTACCTCGTCACTCCTGGGTGGCCTCCCTCCCCGGTCCACACATGGCAATTTTTTTTTTTTTTTAACAGTGTGATGCTTTGTGTGGCTCCCGTATGCATCCACTGTGTATTCCAGCTGGGCACATGCAGGCTTGTCCTGTCTTTGGGTTAGATGCTTGGGTTCCTGACACACACCCCTCCTGCTTCCCCTTTCCATGGGCTTGCAAAGGGTGTGACCAAGTGACAGTAACTTACACAGTGACATTGGGCTCCCATAAATTGTGTGCACAGTCTGTGGTCAAAACTTTGTATACATTCCTGGTGGGTATTGTTGTGGAAATCTCCACTGCATGGTGGATTTATGTATGTTTCTACATCCCTGACTTTTTCCTTATATACATGTACCTTCTTCATGTCTTAACAAGGCCATCTACTTTGCAGATGCAGTTCATGGTGTATGCAGTTCACTGATACATTTGCCTTCCAGCAACAATCTGCCGTTGGAAGGGGTTGATGTGCTACCTTAGTCAGGTTGTGACACTTGCACTACTTTTATTTTTTATTGTAATATATTGCCACTGTTTGACCATGTACTGATGTTTTATCTTGCTGGTAAGTATTTGTTCATGTGTGTTGTTTTTGTATTCATTATTGAGAGCAAATTGTCTGTGGCCTGTTTCCATTTAGGACAGTGCACTTTGTGACACTTGTGTAATGTGTTGTGCATTCATTTGGTTGCTTTCACATTGCATGCCATGCCATGGTGTGTTGGGGAGGTGTTGGGTGACATGGCACTATTTTGATTTGGTATTTTGCAAGGGGGTAGTCCTTCATGCTGCATGAATTTGTGCCTTTTTGTGACACATCATTGGGTGTCTTTGAGTAGCTAGGGATGCACACAATGTAGCACTTCCAGGTGAACAATCTCAGGCTGGTAAGGTTGTGACAGTTGACTGTCCCTTTTGTCATCATCATTGATTGCGAGCAGGTTTGTGCAAGGCCTGTGTGCACTCCACAGGGGTGGTATTTAAGGTGAAGTAATTTGCCACAAGCTGGATTCAGGCTGCCTCACCACGTGCCCTTTCACCTCCCATGTGTAGCAGCCGTGCATGTGGTTGGGGATGTGGGGGCACCACCATGTCCACCGGCACGCCCCGCCGGGTTGCAACGTTGTGCAAGACACATGCTGCCACTATGATCCTGCACACTACTGGGGGCGCATATAGCAGCTGCCCACCAGAGCAGTCAAGTGAGCGAAACCGTGACTTGAGCACTCTGAATGTGCGCTCCACTATGCCCCGGGTTGCAATATGGGCTGTGTTGTGTCTTACCTCGGGTGGTGTGGTGGGATTCCGAATTGGCATCATCATGTAGGTGCTCAGAGGGTGGGCACTGTCCCCTGGGGAGATGATAATGGCTATCATTAGTGGGGTTTTCACATTACTCAGT
The DNA here is from genome assembly GCF_040938575.1 of Ambystoma mexicanum. Taxonomy (NCBI): domain Eukaryota; kingdom Metazoa; phylum Chordata; class Amphibia; order Caudata; family Ambystomatidae; genus Ambystoma; species Ambystoma mexicanum. The sequence goes on along the minus strand of NC_090937.1, from coordinate 896,416,979 downwards.
GTCTGACATGCATGCATGTGCAGAGGCTTTTATACTCACCAATCAGACATCTGTCGCCATGCCGCCGAGCTTCCAGGTCCCGGTTTAGGGATGACATTCTGAATATGAAACTATCATGGCTTGACCCTGGATAGTTGGCATATACTGAGGTGATGATTCCATTGGCATCACATACTACCTGCACGTTGATTGAATGCCAGTGCTTGCGGTTTCGATCGATGTGCTCAGTGACCCTGGGAGGACATAAAGCCACATGGGTGCAATCAATGGCACCTAGCATTTTGGGGAAGTGTGCCACCCCATAAAAGTCCTGGACCACGGCCTGCCTTTCTGCAGGTGTTCTGGGCATGTATATGTGCCTGCGGACTGAGGCCCACGTTTCTTGTGTGTGCTGTGCTATTTGCGCTTTCCCTGTGTGCGTAGCGCATGCCGTTTAGTGATGTGTGCACCCGCGTGCGCCACCCACGAATTTAGCGCACATCCCAGGATTTACACACGCAGTACATTCCATGAATCGATGTGCGTGGCTTTGCACGCGTGCGCTGCGATTTTCACGCTTGCGCTGCGATTTTGATGCTTGCACTCCCCTTTTCGGCGCACATTTATTCCATGAATTGGCCCCTTAGTCTGCAGCACAGGCGTGGTTCCCCGAGCAGAACAGAATGAGAGCCTCTCACCCAAGCAAGAGCAGCAGCTGCCAGGAGCACCCAAAAGTGCCCCGGAAATGAAAGCTCTGGCACTCCCAGGCCCCCTCCCTCACTGCCCTCGGCCACAGCTGAGCTCTCCAACCTCTGTGAGTAGCCTGACTTGCTCTCTGCCTTTGCGTCAAAGCCTGTCAGTCACTCTGCCTGTGTGCTGCGGCAGGGCAGCACACAGACAGAGAAAGCAGACATGCGCATATGCACATATATATCTCTTCTCCCGGCTGCTGCCGCATACTTTCCTCAGTGGCTTTGCTCTCAGTGGGAAGGGCTGTGTTTTGTCCAAGATAGAAACACATCAGCTGGCCGGGGGAAGAGAAAATGAAACAAAAACACACCAGAAGTTCTGTTTGCCTATAGCAGTTCTACATGATGAGAAGGGGTCTGCAGAGGTGGTGTGGTGGAGTGGATCGGGCCGTGGCAATGGAGAATACTACTGGCACTGGAGGTGATGGAGCCTGTTGGAGATGCAGTAAACTGTAGGAGATGCTTCCTGTTGGAGGAGACTGGTGGTCTGTGAATGAGATGGGGTCTGGTAGAGGAGATGAGGTCCAGAGAGTAGAACGATGGTCTGTGGAATAGATAAGATCTAGTGAAGATATGGTCTAATGGAGATGTGGTCTGAAGAAGGAGTGTGGTGGTCTGTGGAGGAGATGTGGTGTAGCAGATTTGGTCTGGTGGAGATGTGGTGGGATGGAGAGCGTGGTCGTGTGTGGAAGATCTAGCTTCCTGGACATGTGGTTTCATGCTACAGATGTGGTCTAGTTCTTAAATTGCAGACTAAAGCAAATATTTAGATTCTAACCCCGGATTTCCTGTTTAGCCACACTGTGTGATCCTGGGCGAAACCCTCTGTGTCTCAGTCACCCATCTGTCGAGTGTTTGCAACCATTCTGAGCAACACTACTCCAGTGTTCAAGGAAAGGTACCCGCGGGTGGACGGAGTCCCCCCACACTTTTTCAGAGGGCAACTTGATATGCTAATTTCTGGTGACCATTCAATTGGTATGCTAATGAGTCCCCCACTTTTTTTAAAGACTTGACCCCTGACTACTACAAACTGAGTAAAAAGACAACTGTGTAAAATGTCTGAGGCAACATTTTAATAATCTCTTTCTCGTGGTTATAAACTGCTCCCTCCACATATGAACTCGTTTAGCAATTCTGTAGGGAGTCCGGAGAGTCCTGCGGTGGGATTCTTATGCTTGGGGGTAACCAACAAATGCCTGGGGCAGGCAAGTACATTTAGTCAGCAGTAGAAGGCATAGAGGCCATCAAGGTGCATGCAGAGTGTAAGAGCTGCAGCAGGGGAGACACGCAGACACTGAAATATGGAGACATTGTGGAGATGTACAGACTGCATGCAAGTACAGTCAGTTAGCAGGGGAGACAAGCAGATACATAGAGGTGCAGGTAGACTGGAAGTTCTACAGATACCCAGTCCCTAAACAGATCAGTATCAGAACCACAGGTATGAAGACCTCAAATGGACAACTGTGATGTCAGGGTACCCCTAAAGAGACCCACAGAGACCACGCAAAGGCCACTCCAGGGCCCAGCAGCACAGCAACCTCAAATAGAGCGCTGTGGGGCCTGCAGCCCTACAGAACCCAAACAGCTTTTGGTTGGGGTAGGACACCCCAGACAGACCAGTAGTATGATTACTGGTACAGGGACCCTAAACAGATCACTGCAAGGACCACAGATATATCACTGTAAGGGTCACATGACAAGAGACCCTGGACAGATCACTTCCCAGCTCACAAGTATGCACTGCCTGTGGTGCCGTCGAAGTGATGTTGTGCCTGCACACAAACACATACAATGTCAAACACACAAAGACACTATTCTACATACAGATATACATGGTCATAGCCTAGGCCTATAAACTCAAAACACAGCACTGTGAGGCCAGGGGAGCCCACAAAGGCCAAAGTGAGGGCCGGACCTGCAGATGTGTAAGAGACAGCCAGAAAACCCCCCCAAAAGATTACGAGGCTACAGGGAGAATGGAGTCTCGCCCAAAGGACATCAGGCCTCATTACCTGTGAAATAATGGTAGAGGAAAATGGCGATGATCATTAGAACCAGTGACCAATGAATTATTTTAGGAATTTCAAATAGTGCACTCTGTGTGGGGCTGCTGAGGCTCAATTGTAATTGCCTTTCTAGGGCTGCGCAGCAGCGGAGGAACAACAATGCCTGTCTTCCTTCAGGCCAGCGGAGGAGCAGTTCTAAATCCCTCCTCTCTGCTGCTCTCTCCCCTTTGTTAATGTTGTTATGGCCGCTGCCCAGCGGCGTCTTAGGGACCTTCTTTGTCTAATTCATTGTTGCAGCCTCCACCAGTGTAATAGCCTCCTCTGTCTGAATCTTTGTACGATCTGGCGGTATCTCCTTCTACTTTGCTCCTTTGATAACGACTAGATGTCATTCGAAAAACGGACTACAGCAACCAGTGTTGCCAGGTCAGAAGGAAAAAATAAGCCAACCAGTGTCCCAATTTTATTGGCTGTGTCCTGTGTCTTGCATACAGTCAGCTCGGAACAGGAATAAGCCCTGATTTTTCTCCTCTGAAGCCAGATCAGCCGTCCAAAGTCTTCCCAATTCACCTTTTTCATCTGATAGTTAAAAGCTGAGGGAAGCACAGCGTCTTTCCACTGCTCCACCAGGTTCAGCTTTGTGTCAACCTCATTTCAATAAACCTATTAGAGTTTGATGACCCAGACACAGGGGAGCCTGGGCAAGGACGATTGGGGGGTGATAATAAATGGGAGGGGAGTATAACGTAGCATGCTGTGTAAAATAGTGGGTCAAGCAGATGAACTTATATTTAATTCTAGTTCACTGTGAATAACATTTTAACCCCTTAAGTGCCAAGGACAAGGTATCTCGTCCTTGGGATTACCTCCCTGGTGCCAAGGACGAGATAGCTCGTCCTAGGCACTTAAGGGGTTAAAGATAGCGGTCCTTCCCGCAAGAGTACTTGGATGTTTCGCCCTCTCGCAGACTTCCGGGGCGAAATTGGCTATGTATTTACCATAGTTTTCATCGTATAGTGTAGCAGGATCACGTGTAATTACTACGCCTAAGTATGTGATCGTAGACTGCGCCCATGCAAATCTCTGAAGGTCCGAGGGAGGGACAGTGGCCTCCATCAGTAGGAAGAGCATGGATTTAGCACAATTAACTTGGAGGCCTGAGAGTGCACCAAAGTATATGATGTCCTCCAATATTGGGGAAACGTTTAATTCTGGCTACCGGATAAAAAGTAGGGCGTCGTCCGCACACAGTGAGATGATCTCGGGTGGACCAGATAGCCGCAGTCCTCTGTGTGCATGTCATTGTCGTATACTGTCGGCCAATGGCTCTATGGCCAAGGCGAGGATTAGCGGCGAGAAGGGGCAAACCTGTCTTGTGCCTCTTGCTATCAGGAATTGGGTTGAACAGATGTTGTTGGTACAGACTCGTTCAGCGGGGGAGGAGTACAGCAATTTAACCCAAGTTCTAAATTGGGACTGAAGTTGCATTTTTCAATTACCTGCCATAGAAACCTCAATGAAATGGAATTAAAGGCTTTTTGCATGTCTAGGGTTGTTGCAACTGCTTGAGTACTGGGATCAACAAAGGTTAATATGTTGAATAGTCGACGCAAGTTATAAGAAGGAAAGCATCCCTTAATGAACCCCGGCTGGTGCGGATTTATGACGTACCGCATGTATGGGCCAGTCGCACGGCTAAGACTTAAGCGCACATTTTAGCATTACAGTTAATAAGTGAAAGAGGGTGGAAGGAGCCGCACTGTGTGAGGGATTTGCCAGGTTTAGGCAACACTGTTTTTATTGCTTTACAAATTGAGGGGGGTAGAGTATCCATATGGCATGCCTTGTTCCGCAGAGCCAGTAGTGGTGCGATGAGGCAGGATTTGTAATTCTTATAAAACTCGATCGGGAACCAATCGGATCCCGGGGCCTTCCCAGAAGCTAGCGAGTCTACGGCGTTTTATATCTCATCGGATGTGATCGGGACATCAAGGGTGTCCCTAGTCTCGGAGGAGAGGACCGAGAGAGGGAGACCGTCCAAGAACATACTTATGTCAGCGTCATTGGCTGTGTCAGTATTGGTGTAGAGTTTCTCATAAAACTAGCGGAATTCGGCATTGACCTCCTGTGATGACAGGTCCAGGGTACCATCTGCTTTTTCTATCAGTAGGATGTTTGACGTGCCCCTCTCAAGCTGGATCAGCCGAGCGAGAACCCAGCCAGGGCATTTGTCCTCCCCGTATTTCCGTGCAGACTGGGGGCCATCAAGAAGTGTCTGTTCGCGTTCAGCATGGGAGTGGAACACATCTAATTCGGTTCCTATATCAGAAAGTGTGTCGGTTGATTGTGTGGCAGTGTATTGGGTCTCAATAAGAGCGAGTTTGGTTTCACTTTTAGTAATATCCCTTCTAATAGTTTGGAGGATCCCTGCTTCTTTAGAAATCACCATTTCCCTTATATATGCCTGAAATGCCTCCCATAAAGTGGCTTGAGATGTGACAGGGCCAGAGTTTAAAGCAAAGAAGTCGTCAATATCAGTACCCAGTTGAGATTCAAAGGTGGTATCTAACAATGAGTGTGGCTTTAGTCTCCATGACCGAATCTTTGGATCATCCGTGGCCCATCTCAGGGATAATGTCACTGGTGAGTGGTCAGAGTGTTTCCTAGAAAGGATAGAGGAGTGAGTAATATTTGTAAGTAGGGTGTCAGTAATGAGCCATCTGTCAATGCGAGAGTGAAAGTCATGTACAGACGAGTAGAAGGAGAATGTGCGAGAATCACGGTGTAGCAGTCGCCATGGGTCAGCAAGTTCAAATTGGCTTAGCAGGTCGAGGATAGTTTTAGCCGCTTTGGATAGTTGACATGGCTTGGAGCCAGACCTATCATAGTGAACATCAAGAATGGTATTGAAGCCCACACACCCCCTTAGTATTGGAATAAGTGGAAACCCAGATAGGAGTGTGACGAGATGGATATAAAAGTCGGGATCATCCATGTTTGGACCATATACATTCAGCAGTACAAATTCCTTGCCCTAAAGGGCTCCAAAGAGCAAGACATAGCACCCTGCAGGGTCTATGTGCACAGCCTTCAGTGTAAATTGGAGACTCTTGTGGGTAAGTGGTATGACGCCACAGTTCTGAGTAGAATATAGTACCTTTGGGCCCCAAGATTTTGCAAATCCCTCACATGTGGCTGTAAGGGCGTGTGTTTCCTGCAAAAAAAAGCAGATGAACATGATGCCTTTCAATATAAAGTTGCAGTTTGTGCATTTTGGCATAATTGACCAGCCCCTGGATGTTACAGCTCATGTATGTGACAGAATCAGCCATTGACCCACCGATCGTGAACCACCTGTAAGTAGTAGTCTCGGCCAGCCTATGGACATGAAGCAGTGGACCCATAAGTCTCGATAAGTACAATGAGGAGATTCCAGTCCCCGGTCACTTGCCAAGCAATTTTCCGGTTAAAACCCCCTTCCCACCACCCCACACCCCTCTCTCAATCACAGAGGTGGCACCCAAGTAGAACTCAACCCAGAACATAACCATTGGTGACATTTCCTGGGGGGCTTAGCGCCACTCGAACAGGAAGCGCTCGTGCCGGGGCATTGACTAGGTACACTGTGGCATACAACGTACTGACAGAACCATCATTGCAATCGGATGGGTCCAACATGCGGGAGAAGGCCTGATACTAGAGGGATCCCCTCAATGGAGGGCTAGCTGCCAGGATCCATTTTGGGGCCTGGCCCACAGGAGAGGTATAACTACCAACAAATGACATGTCACTCTTGGGAGAAGTCACAGTGGGAGGTTCACCCAGGGAAGTGCTCATCAATAAACTTGGAGGACTCTTCTGGGATGGTAAAGAAGAAAACCTGGTTAGAGTGTTCAACCCTAAGCTTGGCAGGATATTACATAGAGTACTTGACTCCCAGGTCCCGCAATCTTTTTTCACAGAAAGGAAGGTCTTCCGCTCCTGCTGGATGGCAGTGGAAATGTCTGGATAGATGTGGATCCTGGTGGATCCCAGGAAGAGGTTGCCTTTGATCCTTGCAGCACACAGCAGGGCATCCCTGTCATGGTAGTTTAACACCCTTGCTATGATAGGGCGGAGAGGGGCTCCCGGCCTGGGTTTAGCCGTTAAAGTTTGATGTGCCCTTTCAATAGCGAATTGTGGAGACAGCTTCGGAGAATCCAGCAGGGTCAGCAAGGTTTGCTCTATGTAGTCCTCCATGGGACTTTCGATGTTGTCCTCCGGAATACTGATAATGCAAATATTATTATGCCTTGAGCGTGATTCGAGATCTTTGTTTTTCTTGCTGATCTCCTGCACTCATCTGGACAGAGTGTTCAGTTTGGCCCGAAGGGCACCAATGTCCTACTTGGTAGTACCCACACTATTTTCAACATCCGTCACTCGATTATCTGTCTTTTCCATGTGGGCCTTGATTGAACAGATAGTCCCGTTCATGTTATCTAGCTTGGAATGGAGGGTGGTGAACCCCTCACGCATCTACTCAAACATTTTTGACAATTATGGGACATCTGGCGGTGACAACATGGCTGCCTCCTGCTCCGGCAGTGGCTCCCCTGATTTCCTTGTTGTCTTTGTATACATATTAGTGGAGCTCTGCTTCTTATTGGCCCCCTTTAGTCAAGCTGTCTGAGAGTGTGCATGTAGCCAGGTGTTTGTAATTGTCAGAAATCAGTGTGAGTGAGGTAACCCTCCCGTGTATGTTTCATCTAGGACAGGGCACGGCTCTGACGGTGGCTGCCCTCCCTGCGCGGTGGGCGACGGCCCCAGCACAGGGGAGGGGGGCAATGTCTCTCTTGGCTTCAAGATTGAGTGGGTTTAACTTGAACTCATTGGGTGGTAAAAGAAGGCTAGGTGATTCAAGCCGAAGCGAGGGGGGGCTCCCTTTTGCTGATCAAATTCTACAATGGTAAGCTTAGGTGCCGCCGCATTGAGCACACCGTCCCGGAGCCGGGCAACATCAATAAGTCCACAGGGGTGAACCTGGTTCCAACCAATAGTCACGTGCCTTACAAATCGACTGTGGCCTCCCACGTATGTGTAGATATGAAAGATGCAATGGTGAAGTTACATCTTCCCAGACCACTACCATGTATCTGGAATTTTCAATGCCAATGTGCGGGCCCTACCGGACCAAATCTGCTATGTAGGCTCAGCATCCAGCTACCAGGGTGTCAAGCACCCAGATGCATCCAGTTGAGAGACAACCCAGTGCCCCCCATCAGGACCATCAATCGCCACGTATCAGGTCCCACCAGACCTACACATCGTTGACTCCACCAGTATATACAGTGTGTGAGACAAGTTGATGATGCCCACTGGGATTTGCAAAGTTTAATCCTTCAGGTGCCCCCAGACGTTATGTGCAGCATGTTTGTTGAATGTCTGTACGACTACATTGGGGAGGGAAGGCGCAATGGTATGCCCTGACAGTTTCGGAGAGTGTAGGTATGGCAACCCAGACGGCACACAGTGCAGCGCGTGACCGCTGTGACCAAGGCCACACAGGAACAGTGTGACAAATGATCTGAGGGGGCCGCTCGCTACTGCCAGAGGCACGTCCTGGATGAACGGCTCACTAATGCTTGATGTTTGCATTGCAACAGCACCCCCAACTTTGATTTTTTTTAACTTGCGAAATTTCTTCTGCACCATTACACAACTGAAAAAAATAAAGCAACTGGCCTCTGGGTGGTTTCCCTGTGATGCTAATAGCAATAACACAAAATTCCAATTCCTGTTCCATGTGGTAACAGCCAGGGGGACGTCGTTAAATGTATTCTCTGCACCTAGAGCTACTGGCTCAGTCCCTGGGCAATTACCACACAATACAACAGAGGCATAGACAGGGTAGGGTCTGAGAGGGCAAGGCCCACCCAAAATCTCTAAATGCCCACTCAGCAACGCTGTGTGGGCCTTTATAGATGTTAATGTCACTGCAGTGGGCCCAGGTGCATTAGCTGCAGGCCCTACTTGTTAGACAATTCTGGCTATACCTCTGTGATACAAACGTGGCAACTGTGCATTATTGCTTAAATAGTCATAAGAATTTATAATACTCACTATGAATAAACAAATATTTGCAATCATTCCTGGCTTCCAGTTGCAGCAGCTCCAGTGCACCCTCAGGCCCCTCCTTTTACTGTAGGCCTGATAAGTCTTACATTGCCCCACATGCTTATCTGTTCTCTTGTATAGACTACACCCACAGCACCCAAACTTAAATCCACATGTCTGTGACCCTTGACTCCTCCATCCCGACCATCCACTCCTGCCCAAAAAGTAAAGAAAGTAAAAAAGAATTAAGAAAATCACCATTAATAAACTAATTTGCACTAAAAGCATTGCCTGTCTTTTAGTGTGAACAAAATGCAAGCAAGACACAACAGACCAAATAATCTATCCAGATTACCCCAGTAATGGGGATGTCACCAGTCAAACTACTCTGTTGGCCCTGAGAGAAACGAAGAACGTGGAAGCGGTATGCATTACACACCTTCACGTTTGCTACCTGCATTGCAAGTGCATGCTCGTCTCTGTCATATTTCTTTGACATCAAAGTAATTTATTTGCAGGATTTGTTGCCTGCACTTATTTCCTTTGTCTAGCAGGGAACATGATGAGAGGAATCTGCATATTGTTGCAGGTGTTTGAAGGTGGGATGGGTGGAGGGCAGGGATGTAATTTCACCAAAATGCCAGGGGTAGAGGACATGACATCACAATACCACGCCCCCAAGTGTGACATCACATGAAGTGATGTAAATTTGAGACCTCATTGTCATGTGACCACACCCCCACATGACATCACAGGAAGTGGCAACATACATCATTATCCCTCAGTACACTAAGGGAAATATGGTTATGGTATCACTGTATCAGTGTGTCAAGGTCCATGTTGCCATGGGAAGTTTATGAACCCAAATCCCCTCTTTATGTGGATCCGCCCTGTTATTTCAAAAGTACTACAGAGCAAAATCACATTCTGGGGGGACAGAGGCGGATAGACGGGTATAGGGATAGGGGAAAGCCAGGATAAAAGGGGAGAGGGGGATTATTTCACCAGGTAACAGGTATTCTTCTAGTCGATGGCATCCACTCTTCAATGATTTGGGCACTTACCCCATTTTCTTCTGATTTGGCAAGTTAGCCTCAGTGTTTTGTTGTACTGTTTGCAGTTGTTTCCTGAACTTCATTATTCCTGCACAAAACATCCAGATGTCTCTGATTTTCATCGCCTTCAAAACCGGGAGCTAAATTTAAAATGGGTTTGATTAGTGCATTGGCAAATACTGTTACCTGATCATCTTCCTGTATATCTTCAAAGTGCTTGAATAACTCACGAGGAAAAAAACATTCAGGTTCTTGTTTCTATACATTACTAGCATTACACTCTCACACTTTCAAAACAAGTATAATGTGTTTGTTTCAGGTACACATCTTACCATACAAGCTCTGCAGAAGTTTTTTGTGTTACAAAACCTGATTACCAACATTGAAACCTGTTATTCCACATATGGAGTGCTTCTGAATTGCCATTCTAGTGCTGCATCCTTACATCCAAAATCTGCATGCAAACCTGCTGTGTCCATCACATATTTGAAGGAAACAAACACAGTGGACCCTGAGCCCCTGCTTTCACACACACAGCTCCATGGATGTTTGGAGAAGTAGCGCACATAGTACCAAGGAAGAAAGTACCATTATTACTGTCTGATTGGTAGACATGCACATGCATCTTTTAATGTGTATGAGTAACTAGATGCAACATATTTATTAGAAAAACATTTCAGTTTTTTAGTTAAAGCATGATTACTTGCTTACAAAATACTCCCATGGGGAACTGGATTTACATTTGTACTCCCTAAAAATCATTTTACTCCCAAGTTTACAAAATAGGGAATAAAATAGTCCCACCTCAAAATCTTATCAGGTGCATACCTAAGCAGTGATTTCAAGTATTTATTTGTGTAGTTTATTTTTAGACCAGTCCTATCTATCAGGGTTATAGTTTAGATTTGAGAGATTAACAGTTGCATCTGTTCAAACTCTGCCCCTAAAAAGAAGGAAACACTAGCTCCTGAAAAAGAATTGAAGTGAAGCATATGTTCAGTGCCATACAGTTTGAAGTTAATGTTGTGGCATTCTCTGATTCAATGGAAGAGGGACAGCAATCTTTAGTGTTGGAGCAACTAGGACAAAGCTGCAATGCATAAATAGATAAGGACTAACAGATCAGATCATTAACATATGTTATCCATTTTCAAAATGTTGCTTTATGGTCATTTACCTCCCAAAGCAGTCACACATAAGGCTGGATGTCAGCTGCTCAATGGTGGTACTGTTTACTAGCATTGAGAACACAGAAAGGAACAAACTCCCACACAAAGATACAGGTCTGGTAGCAGGTCTGAAAATAAAAATAAAATATCAGAATGGAAGAATCATTTGTGCAACACCACACCATACAAATGTTTAATAGAATTTTAAAGTTCTAAACTGGACCACAGAGGCTTTGCACATGACAGACTTAGAGACTGACTTCAGGCCTGGCAACGATTCATCATTAACCTCCCGTGACAAGGAGGGGAGCATGTTATGCACCATTGTCCAAGGATCTCTAGGAAATAGCTCTGTGCTTTCTGAGCAGTCTTCTGAATTGTAACTGATGAATTGCAGTTATAAGGCAGCTCTTGATGTAGTAAAACCCTCTTAACAAATTGTGTCTTCTGCTACATATCTGTAAGCAGAATGGGTGCCCCTGCATATGTTCTTTGTGCTGAATGCTTGTTAAAAGCAAGCATTGGCAAAGCTAAATGTTTTGGCTCTTCTATAGACATTTGTAGTATGCACATTATGTGAATATTTCTCCATGCTGTCAACAAGCCAGCCACGAGATGTGGCTGCACGAGATCTAGCCCCTGGAATGCAGGAGACGTACTCGTGACTGAGGAACGTCAGCTAATTCGAATGACAACAGACATCAGCTGCCAGTTGGTGGGGCTCCATATCACCTCCTTTTCCCATATAGCTTTATATATATATATATATATATATATATATATATATATATATATATATATATATATATATATATATATATATATATATTCAGTGAAAACACTTTGTTAAAGGGACGTTATGGTTAAGTTGCGCTACTAAAAACCTATGAAATTCAATGAAAAAACTTTGTCAAAGGGACGTTATGGTTCCAAGTAAAACCGAAAAACCCTTGAAATTCGCCAGTTATGGTAAGCTATGCAGCCATAACTCGCGCCACCACCGTGCACTGCTAAGACTAACACCCAGAACATCAAAGATGACATCACAAATGTCATTGATGACATCACTGTCCTTACTGTTCGCTAGCAAATTTAAACTGTTCTAAGAACACACGCATTGTCCTGAAATGTTCGTTTCACGTGTGACGCAATTTTAATTAGTTCAGGACCCGAACAGTGTCCATAGAACATCAACGCGCATGCGCTAGCCAATCTCCGTGCATTTGGTGTCCTGCGGACATGCGCTTCCTTCACGGACTTGTTCGCGAACGGATCATATGACCGCGCCCACTCTGATCGCGTGTTCTGAATGCGGACACTGTTCGGGTGCCCGAACAAATTAAAAGTACATTTTCAATTAATCCATAATATTTTTCAATAAAATCTCACCATGGCACAAGTCCCACATAGTAATCCTGAGTTTCTACATACCTTTTGAAACTTTTCAAACTTTTTTTTGTGTTCGATCTGTCCGCGGACAGCGCGCATGTCCGCTGACCGCGCACAAGCACCCCTATAAAAGACCACACCCTAGAGCTTATTCTCATTGTGTTTCTGGCTATTCTTCGAAACACAGCGATTTTTGCTGCCAACTGCAGATTTCCATTGCATCTTTGATGGCATCCCTGGCTGCTGAACTGCCACCTGGTGCTGCACCTGCTTCAGCACCACCCCCACCCCCTCCACCACCACCACCTCCCCAAGGGCCTGAAGAGGGGAACAGAAGTGAGGATGCAGAGGAGGAAGAAGAGGATGATGAGAATGAGGTAGAGGAAAACCCTACTACCCGCATTAGGCGTGAGTCTTGGGTGTGGCGGTTATTTACCATTCCTAAGGCTCGTGCGAACCGTGTTACCTGCAATGAGTGCAAAATGATACTCAGTCGTGGGAAGCATGGTAAGTACAGCTTTGGGACCACTACTATGAAGCGACACCTGAGGTCATTTCACTCTGGGGCTATTCACAGGGTTGTACCTTGCGAAGAACGTAGCAGGTTGATTTCCTCTACTTCATCCTCTGTTTCTGATCCTGTCACCACAAGGACCACCTCTGTGGGAAAGCGTCTTCCTCAAGCTGCCTCACAGGCCATACAGAATGCTGATGACCCTTACCTTTCGAGGGTCACAGTTGTATGTATGTACTGTGACTCAGTACTCTGCAGGGGGGAGCGACTTCGTAGTGCTTTTGAGACTATCGTCTCAGAGCACGAGAAGATCTGCTCACTACCCAAATAAAACCCACTCTACATCTTCCTCTCTCAGCTCGCCCTTTCTTATCCCTGTGGTTGGTGTCCCCCCTTTACCTTCCTTTCCCCTCCTCTCCTAGTGTGTCGTGTATAAAAAACCAAAAAAAATACAAAATATCAAAAATCAAAAAAAAAATAAGGCTCTTTTCAGAGCCGCCTTTCACAGTTAAAAAATAGAAGTGAAAATAAATGAAGCAGGGCCCTTTGTGTTTTTTAGAAGTCCGCGGACAGTTCGCGAACATTTAAAAAATTGGGTTGCTACCCCATCACAAACATTGCAAGTCAAAAATTATAAATGCTTAACACCTACTTCAAAATGGTTGTTGTAATTCCAAAAAAGGTTGCAATGCATTTTGTACATTTCTCAGAAAAATTTGATTGCCAGCATAAGTAAGATGGACTACATCTCTGCGAAAAATGTATGTAATACGAAACATAATATTTTCATTGTGAAAAGAGGACATGCCAAAATCTCTTAGAAAGGCACAAACAGCCTTATTAACATTGTGCCTTGCTTTTTCCATTTTGGACAAAATGAAGAAGAACGAAGCCACATTTGTCTCTGCGCAATCCGTGAAAATATCACTTGAGAATTAGGAAACATGTCCATAACCTTCCCAAGTACTTCTTTCATAGCAAATTGCAACAAAAAATCCAGTCACATGTCCTAAACTGTTCCCTCCACAATGAATTACAATTATGTCTGGATGTTGCTCTGTCTCCAAAGTAGCACAGAGAGGTAGCAAGTCCAACCACTTCATTCCACGTATTCCATGCCAGTGTACTTCCACATGTGGCAATCCAAGATCTACAGCTACTCCACAGCTTTCTGCATGCACCTTCAACCAATGTATCCACGAATCTCCCAAAATCCAAACAATCTGTTTTCTGAAACACACAGCCATAGCTATCTTTTGTTCTCACAGCAAAAAGAGTATCTGAGAAACTCTCTCCTGGCACAACACACCCACTAAACTTTCCTGACCAATCCCTTTCAGTGCTTATTCTCATTTGCATGACTTCTGTCATGATGCCTACCTCCAAGGAGCCAGGTCGGGCCCAGCAACCCCAGAGGCAGACATCATTTTCCCCAGGGAAGTCTCAGCGGGCCCAAGTCGGGGCCCTTTGGACTCAGTCCTGGCGCCTTAGGCGCCAGGCTCATAGCGGACCCCAGTCCTGGCGCCTTAGAAGAGGATATGTGTTTAAGTGCTTGGGTGCACACTTACCTGATGCAGACCTTGCTGCTTCATCCAGGCCCTCTTGAGGCCTGAATGGGACTACTTTACCTGTAGGACTACTTCACCACCCGGGTGTGGTCGGGGAAGGATACATACCTGATTGGTGGAAGGATACATACCAGGAACTTCTTCCAAGGCTATTTAAACCCCACCCGAACAGCCACACGTGCTTCGCGTTGTTCTGCACCTAGCAGCTGGACGCTCACCGTGTCAGCTCCTGCATCCTGACTTCAGCCACGCCTGCCAGCACCCTGGAACACCTGCAAGGGGAGAAAGGAAGTGAATAGGAGAAGAAAAGCCCTTACCTGCTAAATCTGCATCCCGGAGTCATTTCTCCAACGGCCCTGAAAAGGAAGACATCATTTTAAAGGCATTTTGTTTCGATCGCTGCAGCGCTGCATTTTACTCACCTTTGCAAGGCGCTTCCATCTTCAGCAGCGATCTTCCGGATTCAGCTACGCCCCGGCGCCTAGAGGAAAAAAGACAAGAACAAAGGTGAGAGGGAGAAAAGGAATAAGGAAAGCTCAGTTTCCTTTTAAGTCTTACCTGTTGGATTATTCCCACTGCATTTCGGGTCCTGCCGCTTCCTGGCATCTCCGGACCCCGGCCCCTATGGGGAAAAAAGACAAAGACATTGAATGAGCGAATGCAAAGACATTACCTGAACGCTCATCCAGAACTGTTTCACTTCGGGTCGGCGCCATATCTCCGGCACTCCGAACCCCGGCCCCTAAGGGGAAAAAGACATAAGCATTAGCGCTTGCTGCAATTAGACAACGAACATTATTATTAAGCTTGAACTTTTGAACAGAACTTTTACAGCGCCTTACCTGAACAGTCAAGCTTACCTGAACTCCCATCAATCCTCAATCCAGTGAAGTAACTGGGTTTCAACGCGCCCCTGCATCAGAAGCAGGATGGAGAGCTCATCCTTCCAAACCCTAAGGTGAGGCTTCACGGGGAATCGTGGAGGAGGTATCCTGGAGGGTTGGAAGGGAGTGGGAGGCTCGAGCATTGTTCCACAGTTGGTAATACTCCCTTTTCACGCACAGGAGGGTATCCAACGAGCCAGGGAAGCCATAATAGAGGGGCCCTTCCTGTCCATCTTCAGAGTTCTGCGCCTTCGACGCCGCGCCTCCGTGGGAACCAGGTGAGCGTTACAACTTCTGAACCCAAAAATCCCCGGATGTAACTCCTGACGTCCGCAAATTACCGCCATGTCCGCGGACATATCGTAACATGAACAGCCCTTCTACCATTTCCACTTCACTCTCTCTGCCATTCCCTCATTGGATGTAGCTAAAAAATCACATGACCATGCACCAATCACATTCAAGACCTCTAGATCTAACTGTATCATCATAGATCAGCACTGCAAATGTACTGTGAATCTCTCTGAGTACAAGTGTCATATCATTGCCGAGCACCATCTACCAGAAATACTGTACAAGTCTCCAAGATTTCTACTTGCAGCTCCATGCATATCCATATGCATGAACACAAACTTCAGTTATGCATATTTTCTGTACAGTAGATGAACACATTTTCAAACAGACTTTTAGCTTGTGTAATCTGTAGAATGAATTTACTGTATTTTTTTCAATATCCTAAAATCAACTATCACTTATAAACCTTTATACTATTTACTTTCTTTATACACACACACTCAAATCATGTTAAACTAACATTTTTTAAATGAAATATATAGACTACTTATATTCAAACAAAATTGCATGCAAGCACAATCTATGTTTAAATCTTTAAAAAAAAACTTATACAATTTCATATTTTTTGGTTTTTTATTTATTTATTTACTTAATTACTTTAATTTAGACATGACATTGAGGCGCTATTAACTAGAACAGCTTACTTACAGAAATAGTAGTATTCACTGGTATATTATAAATTTCACAAGACATAGTAAAGATATTTTTTTTGCTACAGTTAGTCATTCAATACAATTTGTTCATTAAGAACATATCATATGTACTGAACTGATGCAATGTATCTTATGTAAATAAATTAGTTTAATGGTTTTAAAGAAGGCACTGAGAATTTCAATTAAAAAAATCAATATCTAAATTAAAAACAGCGCTATATACAAACAAAGTTACTAATTTGAAGCTTTTACAATTGCAGTGAAGACCAGTCTACTGAAAAGAAGCAGCCGAATTTGAAGAACAAAGAAGAACTAAGAAGTTACCTGTTAATTTAAGAAAAAAAGTAAGTAGAATATCACCAGAATATTTGTATTATTAATCAAACATACTATAACATTAATACAAGCTATTTTGGTGCCTAAAAATAGAGATTGTGTACCATTTTGTCCAAAAATCTCCATGTCTTAAACAGCGATTTAGAGCCAGAATGGCCCACAAATTCCTATTTTTGGACACACAAATTACCCAACTGAATTGCTACAATTTTCATATTATAGAACAAACAACTGTTTTAATTGTATACATTAGATTTACTATTTGTACTTTTCCACACCAGTAGCTTACTTTTTTTTGTCATCTGAACCCCAGTTTAGTAACACATGAATTCAAGAATACCTATCCCTACTAGTTGTAGTTCCCAATGCACAATCACACACCATTACATACATCTTTATCATCTTACTCAAACACTCATGCACACAGCACACATACATACCAGAACACCCCAACCCATATCTTCTTTATTTTTTTCAACAGACCCTAAAGAATGCCTACCAAAAGTCAAGTCCGTAGAAAGCAACACAAATGCAGAGCAAATGAAAATAAAAGTGTCCAACATAAGCATCCATCTCTAGCAGAATTTGTAAAAAAAAAGTTGAAACAAAACAGCTAATACAGTCATTTAGTGAAACACAAGAAGTTTCAAGTACAAAAACTTTGCCTCCTCTATCAAAATGTATAACAAACCAAAAAACAATTAACAGAAAATCAGCTATCACTACAGATAAAACTACTTCTTCAAATGTTAATATAGTGCAAAGTAAGCATACCAAGAAAAGTATTTTAGCCAAAATGTACCGTCACAAATTCCTTCAAAATCTTATAAAAACAGGAGAGAAATCAGGTTCAATGCTTAAAACCTATCGTAGGAAATTAATCTTAGAAGCGTTGATGGACAGTGCAATTCTTCTGAAAAGAAAGTTAGTTATTTTACTGTTAAACAAAATGAAACCACTAACAAAACTAATAACTAAATTACAAAAATACCTTCTAAATAAGCGAAATGTCAACAGAAAGAACTTCTTAAGAATCTGCGGAGGTGAATGGAATCACACTACGAGCACAGAACCATATTATAATGAAGAAGCGTACAAACAAAAGCAAACAAATACAATTGCCATACATAGCAGTGGTCGAGGTTATGAAAAAGTGAATAATACCATAATGGAACAAGAAGTACTCCTTACAAAAATATGCCCTGAAAACTTAGAGTTACCCCTCCATTCAACTGAATCAGAACGTCTAGTGTACAAATGGCCATGCACGTCAATGTGTAACATTCCCAAACAATGTTTCAAATCTTTACGCCAATTCCTCAATAAATATGCAAAAAGCAAAGACAAAATCACTGCAAAATTTTGGGTACCTGTCCAGTGCGCAAGTACACAGGACTACAAGGACATTCATTGGCCTGCATTACAGGACCTACTTGTAAAACCACTTTCCATGATATCAAAAGGATATCAACACATCATTCAACTATAATAAAACTGTACTATGCTAAAAGTCCTGCTTTAGCACTAGCAAAGTTAAATAACATCCTTCTACATGGTACAGCAAAAGACCTACTTGAAGAAATTCACTATATCCAGAAAAAATATTTTGGAAGTGAAAGCCATTTACAGAATGAAATAGTTTTAAACCAATTAAGAAACAATTCTACACATGGCAACTTTTTGCTAAACACATACAAACAAGAAATACTAAAATTTAAAAGTACATCAGCTGAAGTACCAAACCATGTATGTGTATGTTGCTGTAGAACGTTTTATAAAAGTAACACAAAAACTGTAGACCTATCATACAAAATAGAAGACAATGAAGATTCTAAATGGTTTGAATTAGCTCTCTACCTTGTAGCAGAAAACAAATACGAAATAACTGAGCCCTTAATACTTTGAAGTTACTGCACTACAAACCTTGACAACAACCAAACTCCTTCACGTGCTATCACAAATAATTTGGAATTATACCCAGTACCAAAACCCCTACAACAACTTAATTTATATGAGAGCATCATAATTCAAATAGTACACCCATTTCAAGCAATAATACGCCTTCAACCAAAAACAGCAAAATTACCTCCTTCTGAATTGGTAAAAGGCATTCGAGGAAAAGTAGTTTATGTACCATTAGATCTAAAAGAAAATGTGCATACTCTAGGAGTGCAACGTCCAATGCAGCAATCTTTAATTATCTTAGTAAATGGAGTACCTACAAAAGACAAAAAAATATGGCAACAGCTGGTAGATTTATATAAAGTTAGACAAGCCTTCCAATATCTTAATGAGAATAATGAATATTACAAAGAAATTAATATTGAAGAAAACTCGAAAGATACAACAGAAATAATTCAAAAAACACAAGAAGCTGGTCAATTTGAGCTACTAGATCCAGCTACAATATCAAATACTTTAGACCATTATACAATTCATCCTTTGCACTGTAATGACACCGTAGAAGATGCACTGGAAACTTACCAAATGCGTCAAACAAAAGGATCGCCAATCAGCATATGGGAAAAAAGTATAGAAGCACGTGCTTTTCCTCTACTCTTTCCTGCTGGCAAAGGAGGAAGGTATGATGATAGACCTATTCAAATATCAGCTTCAGAATACCGCTCATTACGGATGTATTCTGAAGATCCCAGATTTAGACAAAATGTGGAATACATATTCCACCTACTCTTTGAAAGTGAACTAGCAACTTTATGTTACAGAGTTGCACACATATTAAAACCAGGATCACACTTTCAAAATATGACAGTTACACAATTATTAGAAAAAGTGCAACAAAAGGATGAGGTTTTACAATCAAATATTACATATCTATTAGCAAATATGCGTGGTACTAAAGAGTACTGGTTTCAACGTCATGGAGATGTACGTTGTATGATCAGAAACCTTGGCCCACCCACTTGGTTTGTTACATTAAGTTGTGCAGAATATGCATGGGAAGATTTACATGAGTTCCTATGCATATCAAATAAAAACAAAACGGACATAGATATACTAACACCTGGAGAACTTTGTTCTTTGGATCCTGTTAAGGTTTCAAGATATTTTCACCATCGCTTCATTGCTATGCTACATTTTATTTGTAATAAAACTGTTCTTTCCCTTGTAGAAGTGCAACACTTCTTTTGGAGAAAAGAATACCAAGCCAGAGGAGCACCACATATCCACATGCTTTTATAGATTAAAGATGCTCTTAAATTTGGTCAAGACAGTGATGCCACTGTTTTACAGTTTATTGAAAAATATGTCACTTGTGAAATTCCATCAGAAGCCACAAACAGTGATCTTCATGCACACATTTTACAATTTCAAAGACACAAATGTGGAAAATATTGTTGTCGCAAATACAAAAACAAAGGGAAATCCTACACCAAATGCCGATTTGGTTTCCCTAGACCAGTTACAAATGCAGGTCAAGTGAACAACCTCATGTCTTCAGTTAGACATAGTGTTAAAGGTAAGTCACCTAAAAATACATATTACATAAAAAGAAAAGAAGAAGAAAAATATATCAATAATTATAATGCAATCATTGCCCACTTATGGAATGCAAACATAGATGTGCAGTGCATTGCAGACAATTCTACTGCAGTTGCACGATATGTCACAGCATACTTAACTAAAGCAGAAAAGACAGGGCTCCAAGACCTCTGGAATTACCTGTCATCAGATAAAACAGTATCTCAGAAATTATACAGATTGGGCATAAAAATGCTCACCCATAGAGAATGTGGATCATATGAAGCAGCTGATCGTTTTACTGGTACTGCATTGTATGGTAAATCTGAAAATATAGTATGGCTAAGTCTTGGTCCAGCTAAATCTAGAAAAAGAGTTCTAAAATCATATGAAGATAGAAACAATAGCCAAACATGATCCCAACAGCCAAGACATTTTAAAAAACAATTTGTTGGACACATACTACCCAAACAGAAGTAATACTTTGGAAAACATGTGTCTAGACCACATAGCCCAAAACTACACATACAAAAATAATATGAAACCTGATGAAAAAAAGGTAAATATCCAAATTTAATTAATCATATCAAATTGCCATTAAAGACTCCTCAACATAAAGAAGTATATTACATGTCCCTGCTACAACTCTTCAAACCATGGAGAAAAGAAGAACAATTACTAGATAACTATGACTCATATGAGGATGCTTTCAAAGAAAATGAAAGCACTATAACTGATGTAAACTTTACACAGTACAAAACAAGGTTGCACAATGAACAGCAACACGAAGAAGAACTCCAAGCCCAACTAGATAAGGACACTCCTGACAGTAGTCAACCTTCTGTAACAGGAAGCCAGGAACCACTGGGAGAACCACTAATAATAAATGAGGCAGAATTAGCTATGATAGAAGTAGAAAACACCATGTGTCAGTATGAAGATAAGGAAGACTTAACTATACTACAATCAAAACTAAACAATGAGTGAAGTAGCATTTTTCAAGAAGTAACAAAACAAATTGCACATGGTGTAAAACATGAAAATAAAGAATGTTCCTGCCATAATTATAAACATATACTACTGTACGTCAGTGGTGAAGCTGGTTCTGGCAAAACATTCCTAATCAAAATCATTAGTAAGTTCCTTCAACAATTGACAAACAACAAACTGTCAGCTGTTGTCACTGCCCCCACAGGTGTAGCTGCCTACAACATAGGTGGTGTTACATTACACCGATTAATACTATTACCAGTAGAACACCAGAACAAATTAGACTATTACAAACTTTCTGCAGAAGCTGCAATGGAATTACGCAGAGTATTGAAACAACTGAAAATGCTACTAATAGATGAAGTGAGCATGGTCTCCAACCTGATGTTAGCTTTGATTCACCTCAGATTACAAGAAGTACTCAAAACAGACTATGAAGAGCTCTTTGCAGGAAAACACATTATTGTTTTTGGAGATCTGCTTCAATTAACACCAGTAAAAGGTGAGCCTATTTTTAAAACATTAGGACACAAACTCTGCCGTAAAACTTTTGGCAGCATTGGAAATGTCAACCTTTGGCAACATTTCCAATACAGAGAATTAACAGAAAACATGCAGCAATCTGCAGATCTCACTTATGCCAACATTTTAAAAAGTATCAGAGTTGGTATACTTTCTAAAGAAGCAGAAGGAATATTGAAAACCCGGCACATTAATGCACTTTATGGCGATAATGCATGTGCTACAGATGTTATGGAACAATTAGCCCACAAAAATGTCAATTGTATGGCCTTAATGCCAACTCTTGCAAGCTGTTTCAAATTCAATGAAATCATGCTAAGTAAAGAAATGCAACCAATCATGGAAATTAGCGCCACAGACAAACTAGATGTACATGGTATGACACTACCCATGTGTGACCAAGCCACAACAAGACTAAATAGTTTAGAAAAATCAATCTCAAACACAGCAGGCTTAGAAAATATATTAAAATGATCCTTAAATTGCAGAGTAATGCTTAAACGTAACCTTGACGTGGACCAAGGACTAGTTAATGAGGCACTGGGTACAGTTGTTGGCTTTCAAACATACCCACGCGACAACAACATTCAGTTTGTCAATATACTCTTTGACAAACTTTCAGAAGTAAAAAGGAAAGGACGCTCAACAGCTAGATTCCTTCTCTTCAAAGATATGTATGTACGCAGAGAAAAATGTTCTCTAACTCTTGCATACGCAGTCACGATGCATAAATCACAAGGTTTTACCCTAGACAAAGCAATGATAGATATTGGTAACACAGTCTTTAAAGAAGGCATGAGCTATGTAGCACTATCACGCTTACGTACACTTGACGGTCTATTTCTAATCAACTTTGATGCAAGTAAAATAAACGCTGATATTCCTTGCATTTTACAATACAATAGACTTCGCTCACTATACACCCCCCACCTAAACTCATATTCTGTTCCACAAAAAGTAAAACACTATAAAAGAAAAATAAATCAAACAGAAATGCAACAGGATGTCACTGCAAATCCTCCAAAGAGAGTAAAAGAAACTAATACTTCATCAAGTACCACAAGCAAAAAAGAATCAATTAGGGAAAGTAAACCAAGTACTTCTTTAAAGAAGGAAGACAAACTCCAAAAAAAGCAGTTAGATACAGAACTACCTGGACCATTTAAATTCTCAAATATAGTTGATGTAAGTTGCTACGCAAATGTAGCAATGAATATTCTATTTCAATTACCACCAATTGTTGACAACATTTACTTACGCAGTACAGACCCATTGTGTTTGCAAATGTTAGTACTTCACAGAAATGCAGCAAACAATCCTGACAACACGTATAGTGTTTTTTGAATAAGACAACAATTGAACTACTGTGCTGGAATGGTGAAATTCACTATAAATTCACAGGAAGATCCACAAGAATTTCTAATGTACTTACTACAAGTACTGGAAAACAAAAACATACCTATAAATGAAATCTTTCAGATTTCATACATGTGGAAACATACATGCACTCTCTGCAACAATGTGACACAAGAAGAAATCCCCAATGAACGCTTCATATATATATCAATACCAAATTGTGAATCAATTCCATTTCAGCGACTTGTACAAAATGCAAACCATGGTAGATTATGCTCTACCTGCAATTCAGATAATCGCTCCACGTTAGTAATACAAACACATAGTAAATACATAACACTAATGCTTCTACGGTACAATGCAGATGGTACCAAAAACAACTGCAAGCTGACTGGATTCACACATGGTCAAATATCACTTGGTAAGAAAACCTTCACAACAATAGGTATAATCTACCACGCAGGAGCCACAACCAATTCAGGGCACTACACTGCATATATAAAAAAGAAATGTGGATGGTTTGAATGTAATGATAGTACCATTACTCTAAAGCAGAGATTTCCAGGAAATCTTACAAACGCTTATTTGATGTTCTTAAAACCAAAATTTGATAACTGTATTTAAACCATAAGTAAACTTGTGTTAAAAAATATAAACTGTTAGAATACTCCAAAAGCTATCTAACTGCTCAAAGATTCTACAACAACTAATCAGATAAATGAATACCACTAAATTAGACCAAAAAATATACAGTTAGAATGCGCCAATTGGTATCTAACTGTCCCAAGATTTAACAATATCCAAATAGATAAATCAATACCACTAAAATATATCAAACAAATAGACAGTTAGAATACGCCAATTGGTATCTAACTGCTCCAAAATTTTATAATATCAAAACAAATAAATAATATGTTACTGCTCCAAAAAAATACAACAAGCCAAAGTATTAAGCATTAGCCAGAAACAACAAGTGAACACTGAAAACAAACAAACAAATAAACTGTAGCATAACAGAAAAAGGTTTTTTTTTAATCCAACATGGATTTTTTTTTTCTCCCACAGACCCAATGATTTTAGCAACAAATACAGAAACTGAGCAAATTGCACAGTACTCTGATTTGTAATCTACTAAATATGAGGGTCCAAAAAAAAGAAGAAGTATATTGATTATACAATGTAGTAAGTCATTACAAAATACTAATACTAACATGCTATTTTCTTTTATCACAGAAATTAACAAGAAAAACATGGACTCCCGTTACTAGACCAAACAGTAAGTATACAATAATAAGGAGAACCATAGCAGCATATCACATCCATAGTATCTAATACCTTTGTTCCTTATACATTTGTTTTTCACCCAAAGTTATAAGCAAATATGAATGTGATATGCTGCGGTGGTTGTTGCCAGGGCATACAGTCTTGGGTGACTGTATGCCCTGGCAACAACCATTGCAGCATATCACATCCATAGAGTCAAACATTTCAACTATGGTCTATGGAAACTTTTAATGTCCGCGGACATTATGAGTGTTCTTAGAACACTTTCAACTTGCCAGCGAACAATACGGACAGTGTTTTCAGGACACCCCCTATGAACATTTCAGAACAACGCGATAGTTCTTAGAACACTTTCCACTTGACAACGAACAATACAGGCAGTGTCCTCAGGACACCCCCATTTTGTTTATTTGCGAACATTTCGGGACACTGCGAGTGTTCTTAGAACACATTCAACTTGTCAGCGAACAATACGGACTACGCCTTCAGGACACCCCCTACGAACATTCCAGGACATCGCGAGTGTTCTTAGAAACGTCTTCAGAACACCCCCATTGTTTTTATTTGCGAACATTTCAGGACACCGCGAGTGTTCTTAGAACATATTCAACTTGACAACGAACAATATGGACAGTGTCCTCAGAACACCCCCATTTCATTTATTTGTGAACATTTCAGGACACCATGAGTGTTCTAAGAACACATTCAACTTGACAGAGAACAATACGGACAGCGTCCTCAGGACACCCCCATTTTGTTTATTTGTAAACATTTCAGGACACTGCGAGTGTTCTTAGAACACATTCAACTTGCCAGCGAACAATACGGACTACGCTTTCAGGACACCCCCTACGAACATTGCAGGACACCGGGAGTGTTCTTAGAAACGTCTTCAGAACACCTCCATTTTGTTTATTTGCGAACATTTCAGGACACCGGGAGTGTTCTTAGAACACATTCAACTTGACAGAGAACAATACGGACAGCGTCCTCAGGACACCCCCTACGAACATTCCCTGGACACCGCAAGTGTTCTTAGAAGCATCTTCAGAACACCACCATCTTGTTTATTTGCGAACATTTCAGGACACCGTGAGTGTTCTTAGAACACATTCAACTTGACAACGAACAATACGGACAGTGTCTTCAGAACACCCCCATTTTGTTTATTTGCAAACATTTCAGGACACCATGAGTGTTCTAAGAACACATTCAACTTGACAGAGAACAATACGGACAGCGTCCTCAGGACACCCCCATTTTGTTTATTTGCGAACATTTCAGGACACCGCGAGTGTTCTTAGAACACATTCAACTTGACAGAGAACAATACGGACAGCGTCCTCAGGACACCCCCATTTTGTTTATTTGCAAACATTTCAGGACACCACGAGTGTTCTTAGAACACATTCAACTTGTCAGCCACAACCCCATTCATATTTGCGAACATTTCAGGACACAGCGAGTGTTCGACAACGTCTTCAGAACACCCCCATTTTGTGTATTTGCGAACAATTCAGGACACCGCGAGTGTTCTTAGAACATATTCAACTTGACAACGAACAATACGGACAGCGTCCTCAGGACATCCCCATTTTGTTTATTTGCGAACATTTTAGGACACTGCGAGTGTTCTTAGAACAGTTTCAATTTGCTTGCGAACAAAACGGACACATATTGAGGCCTCAGAGCACCCCCCATTCAGTTTATTTAGAACATTTCAGAACACCTGTGATGTCCGCAGACAAATCAAACACAAAAAGAACGTCTAACACATAAAAAACACAACTTTCATCCTATCTCATACACCCCACCCTCCCCAAACACTCCTACACATATTTTACATGGACGCGGTAGCGTCCATGTAGTTATGGTTAAGTTGGTGTTTCCATAGGAAGAGCATTTTTTGGGTGGCTTGTAACTTCGCTCCCTCTGAACGAATCCTCACCAAACTTTGCAAAAAAAGTATATGGCCGCGGACATGCGACGTGTTCGCTGATTGGACGGCGAGGGGCTTGGAGCGCGTCAGATTTTCTGTGGCGCTCGCCATCTTGTATTCACATGTCTGGCTCCCCCTTTTTTTCCTTTACTGACATATCTAGGCCACATGGTTTTGCTCAGTAACAGTCAAGGGGCCTCATTATGACCCTGGCGCTAAGGGATTACCGGTACCGGTAAGGGTACCGGTACCGGTAATCCCTTAGCGCCTGATTACAAGGTCCCTTTGCGGGTTCCTACCTTAACATCTGGTTTTACCAGCCGTAAAGGATTGGACCCGCAAAGGGACCTTGGTGCTAATTATGGTACCTTCACAGTACGCAAAACTCTAATAAGAAAGCAGTTATCTTTTCACTATTCAACATGGCAAGATTATGAATATTGCACCTTCATCATGTATGCTGCACACACTGCCTATATTTCTGCATGAGTAGCTTACTATACTGGATAGAACTTCATAATAGAATGCTATTTATATCAATGCATTGCTTAATGCACTAATTAGCTAATGATATTTATCCCATTGATCCTTGACAGTTTTTGGTCAGCATTATAAGAATCCCTTGTACAGAGTGTTCATGAAAAGTACATACACATGTGATGTCATCAATGACATTTGTGATGTCATCTTTGATGTCCTGGGTGTTAGTGTTAGCAGTGCACGGTGGCGTGGGTTATGGTTGCTTATCTTACCATAACTGCCGAATTTCAGGGGGTTTTCGGTTTTACTTTGAACCATAACGTCCCTTTAACTAAGTTTTGAGAAATGTGTTCAAGAATTGGAAAACAGGATGCATACTGTTGAAATTAGACATGATGTCCCGAAAAGCAATGTTACGATGATGAATACTAATAAAAGTAATGAATCTATAGCCCAAGTGGCAGAAATAACAAGCGGAAGAGGCAAGTCGGAAAGGACTTGCAGATCAACATGGGTTGAAGACAGCAAAGGCAGAGGGGCATCCAGGACATATGCAAGGAAGAGAAGCCCACGCAGACAGAGAAACAGTCCAAGAAGGAGGAACACCGGTAAGTGTTTCAGGTGTGATGGTACAGATCATTGGGCAGACAACCCAGATTGCCCGGCTTTAAAAATTATATGTGGAAAATGCAAAGGCAAAGGGCACTATGCCAGGTGTTGTAGAATGCAGAATGCCTCTGCGAATTGGATAGGTGATGACAGCCATAGTGATGGAGATGAAGATGAATGTGTATTTGTTATATCAGATGAGGAGAATGAAGAAGAGATGGAGAGTCCCAAGGCCACATTATGTGTGGATGGAGTGAGCATGCACATGATGATTGACTCCGGTGCCAAGTATACTCTTGTGCCACAGGCTATGTGGGACAAGAACAAACATGAATACCTGCATGAACCCGACATAAGGCCTAGAGCCTATGGTGGAGTTAAAATAGATGTCATTGGCTGGTTTTGGAGCACACTAAAATTCAAAGATAGAAAAGCAAATGGAAAAGTATACATCACGAGAGCTGGAAGGACACCTTTATTGAGTTGGACTCATCAAAGCAAACTCAAAGTAAAATTGGATGCCAGTGCTGATGAGTCAGTATTGAATATTGAAAGTAATGCTATTAAATATCAGATGGGCAAGGAGGCCAAGAACATTGACGAAGTAATGAGAGGTGTTTTCAAGAATGAAATTGGGTGTCTGCGAGGTTTTTCAAATGAAATCAGAATGAAACCTGGATATGTTCCCGTGGCACAGAAATTACGCAATGTTCCCCTCTCTATGAGGGAAGAAGTAAAGAAGAAGATAAAACATTTAGAAGAACAGGGTGTCATAGAGTGTATCGACACCAGCAAATGGGTATCTCCGTTAGTTGTTCTAAGGAAGAAATCTGGGAAATTAAGAATATATGTGGACATGCGGGAGCTCAATAAGGAAATAGTGTCCACTATAGGTCCTTTGAAACATTTCTCCACCCTCGATTTAACTACAGCGTACCACCAGGTGAAGTTACATAAGGACTCTAGGAGTATGACGGCGTTCATTACGGCAGATGGGTTGTACCAATATAAAAGATTGCCTTTTGGGTTAATATCTGCTGCCTCTGTTTTTCAGAAGATTATGCACAAATTGTTTGAAGGGGACCACGGCATCATTTGTTTCCAGGATGACATATTGGTGCATGCCGTCGATCAAAGATCACATGATGAAAGACTGCACTATGTGTGCAAGAAATTATATGGGGCAGGCGTGACTTTAAGTAGAGAGAAATGCAAAATTGATTGCCGTGAGATTGATTACCTGAGACATACAATATCAACTGAAGGCATAAGGCCAAAGAAACAATTAGTGAATGCTATAGAAAATATGCCAAGACCCAAATCAAAAGAGGAAGTGCGTACTTTAATTGGTATGGTGGACTACTACTCGAAATTCATACAAGATTTTGCCACACACCATTCCCCTACGTGAACTTTTAAAAAGGAAAACGTTTGACTGGAACATGGAATGTGTAGAGGAATTTGTATGGATCAAACGAGAAATGAATAGAGCACCATCTCTGAAGAATTTCAGGAGTGGCAAGAAAACCGTGATCACCACAGACGCCAGTAATGTGGGTCTTGGAGCAGTTGTCACGCAGGAGATTGATGGGTATGAAATGTTGATTGCCTTTGCATCTAGGATATTAAAAGGTGCAGAAAAAGTCCTATGCTGCCACAGAAAAGGAGACATTGGCAATTAAGTGGGCAGCAGAAAAGTTCCGGAACATCATCTGGGGTGCAGAAGTAGAATTTCGCACAGATCACAAACCATTGGTCCATGTTATTATGAGCAAAGGTTTAGATAATGTGTCCAATCCCATAAGAAGATGGGTGATACTCCTACAAGAATATAATTTTATGGTGAGATATGTGCCAGGCACAAGGAATCGAGCTGCTGACTGTCTGTCACGTATTACCAACATCTCTGAGATAGACGATGATGATGATGAAATGGAATCTGAAGTTGTGTTGAATGTTGACGCCCTTTCCATATCGGAGAAGGAATGTGAGGAAGCAGAGGAGTCGGATAGTATGTTAATGCATTTGAGACAGATCATTCAAAGTGGAAACTCTTTAGTGGAGATCAAATATGAGGAGAGTAATCTCACAGAATATTGGAGAGTTGTTAATGAACTCAAGGTAGAAAATAGGCAGCCGAGCTGCACTTTTGTCATGGACCTCTGGTGAAACCCTGAACATTTGAAATTGGTATGAAGCTGGGTCCTTGACCTTAGACTATTACACAACGTCATTCTATGGACTTGAAGTGGACTTGAAGCTCACATTTTCTATTTGTTTTCACCTCTTTAGGAGTATGTTTGTTTAACTTCGCCCACATTAGCCATAACGCCTATATCAATGCGGAACACACGCTTCAGGAAGTCTGCTTCTGAAATCTGCTGTTACGCTGTTAAGCGGTTCAGCGCATTCAGACTTCGGAGTGTTTATATTAGTGGGAGCGTATTATTTTCACCATCTTTACTGATTGTCTTTAGCTCTTAATGTATGCAAAACTTGATTTATACTTTAAAATCCAATATGCCCTTACACATGATGGTCACCTGGGCCTCAGTCCTCTTAAAACCTATGCCACCAAGACTGTCTCTGACCATTGTGCTAAAAAGAAAACTCAGTGGTCAACCTGCCACTGCTCCAGAGAAGAAAGTGGTTTCTGGAGACATTCGTGAGTTTTATCAATTACGTAGTGAAATCATTGTCATTCCTGATTGTGAAACTGTTGACTATGTTACCATAGGTGCGATCACAAGTAATCATGCCTTCATAATGATGTTATTCAGCCATTTACCAACGTTTCAATCTCCGATTCTCAGATGGTTTCCATTAGTGAAAAACCGGTTTGCTGTTTGTCTCCTGTGCCTGAGATTGAAATGCAACCCTTACAACCCAGTGTGTTTGTTCTAGAGAATGACACTGCTCTTCCTTGTCCCAACAGTGATGCGGGCTTTCAAAGCATGTTACCATTGGATAGCAACATAAACGGTGATTTTGCTATTTTTCCTTGCACTATTTTACACACGGGCTCTCCCTTGCCTATAGAAGACTGTTCCCTCCCGTTTCCGATATCCAATGATGTTGAAGCTGCGACAATAGTCTCTATCAATCACCCAGTTTATTTGAACAACTTGCTCACATGTCTGCTGACTTACTGGCATCTTTTATTCAGCCAAACCCACGTAGACCGGCTTTATCAGTCGGTTCTAAAGCGATGGAGCTGGGTCCTTCTGCCAAAACTGATATCCTATTAGAATGAACGTTAAATGCAATTAACAGCTCCATTAGCTCTATGCTGAAATTATTTGACACCTTAGAGGCGAAAAGTGTACATAAATCCAAACAATTAGATTTTCTAGTGGCAAAAATGAATGAACAGGGGTCTTATCATGTCAGCCAGCCCTTAAATGCACTGTCTGCCCCTTCTGGCGCTGTTTCCAGTTGTTACATGCTGAATGGTTCACCCAAAGTCTATCATCGTAACCCTTGGGACCAAAACTCAAATAAGAGCGAACCTTCCTCCTTTACAGATATCATTTGCCCCATCGAAAGAATTGAGGGAGCTCCTCCGGTATCTTCACTTCCTACTGCTGGTGTAGTTGATAACTCTGTATTAGAAATTAACCCAGCCAAGGCTGCTGTTTATAACATATTTGATCCCTGCTCCAAAGTGGACAAACTAACAACTAAATCTAAGTTTAAGAAATCTAAAAGTCAAGCGGGTAATTCCTCTAACATTACTTCCAATCTGAAACAGTTTGTCAAGCGACTGCAATTGCCTAAGTTCTTTGCCATAAAGCAAGCCAGGCTATTCGCTTAAAATATAAAAACATTGCAAAGCATAGGAGAGCTGATGCCCTTAAGAGCGCTATACCCGATAAGGAGTATGAACCACTGAATGATCTGCTTAAGGTAATTAATGGACCGCCTGAGGCGCCAGAATCAGCAGAGCTTTTGACAACTTCTGCTGCTCCTAGGGTTGCTCATATTTTAACCTCCCTTGTAATACCTAGCCAGCAGCAAACAGAGGTCATTCCCTCCATTAAAATACCCCCAAGCCTGATCTGAGCGTGGCACCTTTGCCCTTGCTAATCTCAGGATCTTTGCCATCCAAGCTTTCACAAACTGATACTATATTACTTGATGTGCGAGCCGAGATCCAAAGATCTATAAAGAGTACCTAAAGCTTAAATCTTCATTCCTGGGTGAACAACACGTGCTCTTTCCCACTGTAATACCTTCTGTGTCTTCATGTAGATCTACCCTTACTCACTTACCTATTGCAGGTGATACCAAACAGAACCCTTCCATGTCTCAGCATCTTAATTACTTGAAGAAGTCTAACAAATCCAAACATGCTTTATCTTTTAACAAGTATCACTGATTCATACTGAAATGTCGCCCTGCCCCCTTTCCTCTATATGATTTATCAAGAGTGAGAGTGTGATCGATTTTGAGTGTTGTTGATAGTCTGCAGGATATTACATCTCCTGATATTTCTCAGGTCGCATTTCGTTATGAGGAGGATTGACGTGGTTCGACATTGGGTTTCTTCTAGTGTTATTCGGAATGTACTGTGGCAAGCCAGGATTAAGCTCTTTGCATGGGCCATCCTCGTGGCAGTAGATCCATCATCCCAAATTGATGCCACTGAATTGGACATTGATCATGTTAACGAGTCTCCTTTTCTAGTAAGAAAGGTTTAAAGTTTCGTATCACAAAACCCTCGAAAATAAAGCTTTGAAAAAAAAAAAGTTTTGACAAGCTATATTTAACATGCAAAAATGCATTTTTAAAAACCAATCAATAGACATGGACTGGTTTCAATTGAAATGTACTTTCACATGTTAAAAGTAGCATTTCAATGTTTATTTTGTAACTTTAAAACATTACATGGAGCTGTCCAGTGCTGAAATGTCAGCACTGACCAGCCCCTTGTAATGCTTTAAAGTTTTTGTGTATATTGGGGGGGTTCACCCCCAGATCCCCACACCCTCACGTCACACCCAACCCCCAATCCTAAACCAAGCCCCAACCCTAACCCTAATTTAACCCCTAAACTAACCCAAGCCCCAACCCTAACCCTATTTTAAAACTTAAACTAACCATAGCCCCAACCCTAACCCCAACCCCAACCCTAACCTTAAACCCGAACCCTAGTCCCAACCCTAACCCTAGCCCTAATTTAACCCTGAAACTAACCCAAACCCCAACCCTAACCCTATTTTAACACTTAAACTAACCCTAGCCCCAACCCTAACCCCAGCCCCAACCCTAACCCTAGCCCCAACCCTAACCCTAATTTAACCCCTAAACTAACCCAAGCCCCAACCCAAACTCAAACCCTGGCCACAGCCCTGCACTAATACTTGCCATTACATGTCGATGGCACCATTGAATTTCTTTCAACAAAATGGTCATTCAGTGGAATGGCATTTCGCCGAAAAAAATGTGATGGTTTGCCATTCAAAACTTTTACATTGGAATGTCCGTATACCGTAAGAAAGCCAAAATTATATCAATCAGCAAACCATGATATGTTTCCTCACTTGCATTACACTAACACATATATGGCCTACAGTGGGACTCTCGGATGGACTACAAAGAAATAACCATCATTGGAATGTAAATCTAACGTATATTCCGTAGCAAGTTGGAATACCAATGGATTTTCCCATTTGATGATAAACAATGATGCCTCCATTTCGTTTTATTACATATTGTCCTTAGAGGAAACTTGGCTTCTTGAACAACCTTTATGGAGTGGTTTTGATCTAGTCTTTAACCCTGCTGGTCCAATTAGCCGCTCTTCATCAGGTCTCTTGGTAGCTGTAAAGTGAGGAAAAGGGTTCCAACTTAGCTCATGGACTGCACCTAGCCACTACCTGCAATTGGTCAAAATACAATACAAGGTGGGTGCCATTGCCCTTACTAATGCATATCGTAATCCAGTGGCTCTGGCTGAAGAAATTTTCTTTTCTGATTTTGAAACCCTACTTAGCATGATCTTACAGAACCCTCACATCACCAATACTTTCATAGTTGGCGACTTCAATTTACAATGTTTACCAGGTTCCAAAGGCGTAAGCAATCAGGCCTGTCTTAAATGGAAGAGTCTGATGAAACATCATAATTTGATTATGCTCAATGATGCTGTAAAGGGTGATATACCAACTCAAAATACATGGCAGAGAGGCCAAACTATGGGAAAAATTGATTATGCATTCACTGACACGCATACATTTTCCGAAATGTCTAGATTCTAAATAATTGAACAAATGCAGAGTGATCATGAGCAGGAGTCTGTTCGATGGAATCATGGTTCCCTTGTGTCACCGGGCAAAGGTGACAAATTTGATTTATGTTTAACAGTAAATAATGCGAGAACTAGATTCTGCTGGACTGATCGTTCATTAGGTGCCCTAAAAGACCACATTGTGGACTCTTTCCTTTCACCTGGTTGGGCTAATGAACTTTACACTTTGGTTTTAAAACTATATAAATCAGACTCTGGCACACATTCCCACCAATATTTTACTCCCAAACGTAACTTTGATTTTGAAATTCAACAGCAAAAAGCTAGGTTCAATAAACAAAAGCAGCAAGCTGCTCATTTACCTCTTACTATAAGGACTACTGTAATTAGATCCTTAAAATGTAAAGATAGAAATTGGGTCAAGTCTTATAGAGTAGTTCTTTACCAACATGATGGAGGGATAATGTTACATGCCATAGTTTCAAACCTGACAAATATATGGTCCCTCTTAAACATTGCAAATCATGAGACACAAATGCTGGTACAGATCAACAGTGTATTGGAGAGAACCTGGATCGATTACTACACTTGTCTCTAGGCCTTACCAAATCAATTCCATCAAGGCACTCACATCTCTACAGTGAATTTCAATCAGATGGAAATCCTTGAGGAAGACATCTTATATTTTGTTCAAAAATCGAGTTCCTCCAAGGCCCCCGGGCCCGACTGGGCTAGCCAACTACATGTTTAAACAGAATCCTCAGAAGAGGGATAATATTCTATTTCACATTTTTGTTCAGGTTCTTCATACTAACACGATCCCTGAGTCATGGTGTCACTCCATTATCGTTCCGATCTTTAAGAAGGGCGATCAGTCTAATCCTTCCAACTATAGGCTGTTCGCCCTTTTGGATGCCTCAGGAAAACTCTTCACTCATTTCATTTTGAGGGACTTTAACAGGTGGACTAAGGATCATTCCAAATGAGATCCCTGTCAAACAGGGTTTATCCCAGGTTTGGGAAACTCGATTAATCTCCTAACAATCCCTACTATCATTGACCATCATCAAGTCATCAAACACCTCTTTACCTGCTCTTTATTGATCCACAAGCTGCTTTTGATTCAATTTCTCGCGAAATCCTAGTTCAGAAAGTTAAGCAAGATGGATGCCCATCAAACATTATAGCATTAATAAGTGCATTGCATACAAACACTAGTATGCAAGTTAGACTGACGATACAAGGCACTCTAACAGAATCCATTAAAACATATAGAGGTTTGAAGCAGGGCTGTGTTCTTGCCTCGGCCATATTTAACTTCTTTTTGGCGGACATTGCACATACGTTTGACAAAGTTGTGGGAGATCCCACTAAACTGGTATTTAAAGCTATCCCAGCCTTACTATATGCTGATGATCTGATTTTACTTTCCAAAACTCCTCAAGGCTTTCAAAACCTTTTGGATGGTCTCTCGATTTATGCCCAAGATAATGTATTACCATTAACTTGGGAAAAACCAAAGTTATGACTATTTATCCTAAGGTGAAAATCCCTTTGAAATCATATGAATGTACAGTACAAGGGCAACCAACCGAGAGAGTCCATCAATATACCTATGTCTGGGCATCAGTCTGTCTACATTTAAATCTCAAGCACATTGGTCCAAACTAAATGATAAACTGGGCCATATGATATCTCAGACATCTATTATTCAAGCGAGATCGCAAAGTTTTCTATATGCCCAGCGCTGACTTACTTCCGCCAAAAGGCCACCCCCATATTACTTTATGGATCAGAAATGCAAGCATTAATGCCTGAACCCCTATAGAGTAAACTGGAGAGTGATTTTTGGAAGCGCTGTCTTGGTTTACCGAACTGCATCCCAATTCCTTGGATCAGACATGAATTGGGCTTAATATACAAGTCGTCTGTGGCAAATTGTTAGATTATTTCGTAAGTGCATCATAACAACTGACATGACTATGCTCAGAGGCACATTGTCCAATTATATATCTTTTCAAGCAATGATCCATACATTTGCAAAAGGCGTCAAGCAGTATTTAATGCTTTAGCTGATGCTGACGTCTCTCTTAAGACACTTATCGAAAATCCTGTAAGAACAAAAACCAAGATGTTCATGCGTGATTGGATAAGAAATAGAGAACGATGTCTACAATTTCAGGATTTCAAAGGCTATTTCCAATCCTATAAAAAGTATAATGAAATTGAGCCGCATTTAACAAAGTCACCATCAGTGGCTCACAGATCAGAAATTTTACGCTTACAGTTTAACCTGTGGCCTAATAGGGAGACCTTGGCCAAGTGTAAAATAATTCTTCAACTTCTGTAGATATTGCCAAAAGAAAACGGAATCTGAAACCTTATATATTATCTCCGCACTGAATGTGAATCGCTTATCTACAAGCACATCCAATATTAGAGGCCTAACTTGATGAACTGTAGAGAAATGACCTCTGTAAGATATTTTGTCTTATTGGGGTAAATTTGGGGTTTGGCAGTATTTTCTTACCGTAAAGATATTGGTGGTAATTTGGTGGTAAATTAGTCTTGCATTTAGATTGGGTTTGGCCTCATATTATTTTAGTGACAATACCTTGTTAGCTTATATTTGTGGTAATTTTAGTGGTATATTGTTTTGCGGTATTTAGTGATGAGAATGGTTTTCTTCCTTATATTATAACCCCATCATAAAACAAAACCTTCCGTTCTATTAGAATACCTCCAGTGGTCTATACAGAGCCTTGGACCTATGCACTGTTATAACCCAATAGTTTTATTCAGAGCGACCTTGTCTACTGAAAATAATTCACATATGCATGAATGACACAAACTCACATTTGTTTTCATAGGTGCTTGTTATATTGAATTACAATTAGATGTCATCAAGTCTTACCATGGTTATTTAGAGCAGACTCTGGAATACAAAAAAAACAAAAAAAAAGCAGAACAGGCGGGTCTATTTGAAATGTAGATTCATATTCTGACATCCTGAAATGTCAAAAATACACATGCAGGAATCCCTAACCTTTCTACACTGTAATCATTTGTAGCCAAACATCAGACATTGAAATGATCCTCACTTGGCACAAAGCTTACCGAGATCAGCACTTCTTTAAAGTTCTCAGTACAACCTTGCTCCGCTCGCAAAGACAGGCCCAGTCAGTGCAAAATGCTTCTGTACATTTTGTGTGGGGAGCACAGTGAGATAATTCTCCAAGCCAGCGCTCTGTAACCCCTTAGAACTCCCTCTACCTTCACAGCTCAGTCTCAACTAACTCCTCTCTGCAACTTTTGCCATTAGCAAAGCTCGGATCCTTCCCATTTTTACGTGGCATGTCTGCAGACACTTTCTTCCAATCAGGTTAAAAAGAATGTTTTCTGCACCACCCTCATGTTCCAACAATGAGAGCTTCAGAACAGAATTATTGTATCTCTTTGGTTTCCTGCTGCCTCTTTCCCTCTGCTCTCCAAAAGCTAACACAGAAGAAAGAAAAAAAATATGCCAGTGTGCATTTAAAACGGAATTACAGCAGTGCCACCAAAACATGTATTTTCACCTCATTTTGCACATGAGACTACATTATAATGTTATGGAGGCTAGAATTAATATTTAGCAATGTTAATTAAGTTAGTAAGTTATATGAATAGTGTAGTCTCCATGTATAAGGCATCACAGAAAAAAAACATTGACGCACTTGATTCTCTGCAGTTTCAAGTTGGGCTTGGCTGTGTTATACATTCTGTACTTTGCATACTACCACTCAGGCTACATTAAACTTGCTAAACAAAAATTCTATACTGCTGCTGGCAACAAAAATGCCATCAGATTTTGCAATAATTGCAATAAAATGCCATCACATTTAGTAAAGCGCTATATATAATCTTACATATTCCCTCCTTTTCCGACAATCTGGCTACCCAAATCCACAAGTGGAGGAAACCCAAATTGTCTGTCTTTCTTTCCATCATATGAATCACAATTGAAATAATAGCTATTTAATAAAAACAAACATTGAAATATTTCATAATAAACCACTGCTTAATCATAATAATAGTAAAACATATTCCAAATGGGTCCATAAATCCTTATACACACGTGCATATATATGTATGTATATTTTTTTAAAACAAAGTGTCCGCCATCAATAATTACAACACAATAAAATAAAATAAATAAATACAAGAAATGACTGATATAATTAACTAAAACAACTAATTAAAGTAACAAACATGTGATCCTCCACCACACTCCTTTTCAGTTCCATAGAATAATACTTCATTAGGAACGCCGTAGAATTAAATTCAATTCACTACTGTTCTTTTAAAACATTTGTCATTTTTATGATTGACATGCATCTCTACGATGTTCTTATAATCATCTTTTCGTTATCTGGCTCATTCGGTGAAATCCATCCTGGCACCCTTGAATGCTTTTCCATAGAACTCATCTCTTCGGGCGTCTCTGTTACCTTTGTCTTCACCTCCATACTTCGGTCCGGAAGCATTACTTGAGCTTCATCCCATGGACTCCAATGCTCTGTCATCTCTCGTGTCCTCCAGTCCTGCAATCTCTGACCTCAAAAGATATATTAGTTGTTCTAAATCAAATAGAAAAGAGACAGATTAAGTACATAGCACAATACCAATTTCACCCTTTCTACTAAAAAAAAAATATAGTCCAAAACATTCCGCTCGCTTTCTGAAACTAAGCACATGTTAAACAGAAAACATACATATACATAAGACACCATTATACATCAAAATATATTTCAACAATGTACCATCATAATTCAATCAACTTCAGCCCCTTATATAAATGTTTATCATCTACGGTATTTTCATTTACATTTATCTCTATAATAAGAACCACAACTAGTTTTTTTATGTTGTGAGATCCTATGAAGACAGCTACCGTGTTTTTTCCTTCCATGCACTCAGGGCACTTAAGCTGTTTCTACTTGCTCAAGCCTCCTTACTTCATGTTTGTGATGACAGGGCTTAATTTGGTTAACATGAACAAATTGCTCTGTCACCGTTTCACCCTCTGTCTTTAATATTTTGTAAACTACTGCAGACACCTGATCCACAATTTTAAATGGCCCTTGCCAGGCTGCAAGAAATTTAGAATTCTTATGTTTACCTTTTCCAAAATGAAATTTATATACCTGATCCCCCACATTATACTCTTTCA
Organism: Ambystoma mexicanum; assembly: GCF_040938575.1. Classification (NCBI taxonomy): domain Eukaryota; kingdom Metazoa; phylum Chordata; class Amphibia; order Caudata; family Ambystomatidae; genus Ambystoma; species Ambystoma mexicanum. The sequence continues at coordinate 896,378,099 of NC_090937.1, read as the reverse complement.
TAGAAGTCTTTCTATCACAATATGATTTTGCACTGTCAGCAGCCCTTTCCAAATTTTGCTGCACAAATCCAAATGCATGTTGTAAATGCTTCCTCAGTTCTTCCACATATTTGTGAACTGTAGATGCACTCACAAGTGTCTGCTCATGTGTCCTGTATAATAAATGTTGTGGCAGTACCATCTTCCTACCTGTCAATACCTCATGAGGGCTGATACCTGTTGCTTTGGCAGGAGTCGATCTGATTGCCATCAAAACCAGGGGTAATTGTAAATCCCAGCTGGAACCTGCCTCTGCTAAAAAAACTTCTTTAATATCTCCACAACAGATCTGTTGCAACGTTGAATATTCTCAGAAGAGGCGGGTCGGTACGCAATATGCAGTTTCCTTATCACCCCCAGTATCTGCCACACTTTACTCATTAAAACACTTGAAAATTACTTCCTCTGTCTGACTCTATTCTTTGTGGTAACCCAAATATCGAAAATATATGATTTACCAGTAATGTAGCTCCGGTTTGCGCACTACAATCTGGTGCAGGAATACACTCTATCCATTTTGACATCAAAAAAACCACGCTTAAAATATAACGGTTCCCCCTACTCGACCTTATTACAGGCCCTACATGTTCAATTTGCAAATCTGGCCATGGAAAGGTTAAGCCTCTTTTCATCAGTGGAGCTCTATGCATTGGTGAAGCGGGTTTAAATTGGGCACATACTAGGCACCCCCTAGTACATAATTCCACATCTTGAGACATATGTGGCCAGTAAGCATAATCTTTCAATGGCCCTCATTACAACCCAGGCAGTAAGTGTTTACCGGCGCCGTAAAGAGCGTTGACGCCGTTAAACACTTACCGCCTGATTACAAGGTCCCTTAGCGGGATGGTGACTTTTTGCAGGCGTTAAAAACCAACCCGCTAAGGGACCTTTGCGATAATTACGGCAACCGTAATTTACGGTGCCGTAATTATCGCCTTCCCCGTTTCCATTATGCCCTATGGGGCAAAAATGGGAATGGGGAAGGGGCCATTGGTGAATGGGGAATTACCGCCCCACTCACCTTGTAATGGGGCGGTAATACCGCCATCCACCATGGCGAAATCGTAACCTTAGCGGCATGGACCATGGTGCTAATAGCACCATGGTCCTCCGCCAAGGTTGTAATGAGGGCCAATATCTCCTAAGTCTTTTGTGAATCTCTGTGTCCTTCAGTAATTGCATCATGTGCATGGTGTAACATTAGCCCTCTGCATGAAAGGGGTAGCACCCACTTTATATGTCCTGTTATGGATTCCCTGATCATGAGTCCATCCTGTAGTCTAATTCATTTTTTATTCTTTAATAATACCCTCAACTCCTCTTTCCCTGTACAATCATTCTCAATTAAAGGATTTTGTTCGGGATCCATCAAATGATTAGAATAGATCCCCAATATTGGATCATCTTTTTGTGCCTTAATCAAATCTTGATCTGGTGTATCATAACTCCATTGCCCTACTGGTTGTTATACCTCTTTTGTAGCCTTAGAGGGTGTAACTGCATTTATCTGTATTTCACCAATTAAGTGTTCAATGGGTAGCAACTCTCCCAACATAGTCCCAATTTTGGCTAAATGATCTGCTTTATCAGTTCCCTCCTTATCTGCTCCAGGAGTTTTTAAATGTCCACACATTTGCCTCCAGTATATTGTTAAATCATTCTCTGACACTAATTTGTCTATAGCCTGTTTAATTTTTCCATGTTTGAGGGGATTTTTATTATATGTAAGCATGCCTCTTGTTTTCCAGCCAGGCAGATACTCTACAAAGCTATTTCGTGCAGAATAAGAATCAGTCACCAGGACAATTTCACTGAATTTATTATCAACTGCAGTAGTAATTGCTTTATAAATGGCTGCCAATTCCGCTACCTGAGTACTCCTAGCCCCAATTCTCATCTCTATACTAGGAATGCCTTCACATTTCAACCAGACATTTCCCATTCCTGATACCAATTGCTTATTATTGTCATTTTCAATATGAAAAGCACAACCGTCAGCATATACAGTTGGTAAATTCTTGTAAGTCTGTTTTAGGAATA